>NC_091448.1:20138368-20464959 GCF_964237555.1 Oryctolagus cuniculus | reverse complement strand
ACAGCAGACAAAAGATGTCAATAAATGTCAATAAAATTCTAGGATCCAGAAAGTGGTGGGATGAAAACTGACCTAGCGCAGCTGAGAACACTGAACTAAAAGCAGCTGTGGGAGGAACGTCCAAGGAGCAGCACGCCATGTGACTCCCCAAAGCTCAGAGTTGAGCTACGCTGAGGTATGGCTGAAGGCAGGGACAAAAGGTTTGTCTCCAAACAGAACTACTTGAAAAATCTGTGTAAAGGAACCTCTTTGTGTATTCAAAAGGCGGAAACAGTCTAGAACCAAGGTCAGGGTAGAGAGTGGTAAACAGGACAGACAAGTCTCTGCCTCCACTGAGATAGAGGAAGACTGACAAGTAAACTGGGAAGATAAGAATCACTTGAGATAAGAGTAGTCAAGATGAGAGGATAGTGGGTGACTAGGCCAGGTTGGCACACTACAGATAGCCCAGGAATGCTTCTTAGAGGAAGTATCCAAAGGCAAAGAAACTTTTCTCTGAAGTTTATTTTTATTTATTTGAAAGGCAGAGTGACAAGAGAGAGAGATCAATCTTCCATATGCTGTTTCATTCTCCAAATGCCTTTAACAGCCAGAGCTGGGCCAAATGGAAGACAGAAGTCAGGAACTCCTTCTAAGTCTCTCATGTGGACTGCAGAAACCCAAATACCTGAGTCACCATTTGCTGCTTGCCAGGGTGTGCATTAGCAGGAAGCCGGGTTAGAAATGGAGGCAGGACCATAATCTCAGGTACTCTGATATAGGAGGCAGGCATCCAAGCAATGGATTTCACTTGCTATACCACAACGTCTGCCCCACACTTTTTTTTTTTTTTTTTTTTTTTTTTTAATTTAAAGAGAAATATCTGGGGCTGGCGCTGTGGCGCAGTGAGTTAAAGCCCTGGCCTGAAGTGCTGGCATCCCATATGGGCGCTGGTTCTAGTCCTGGCTGTTCCTCTTCCAGCTCTCTGTTGTGGCCTGGGATAGCAGTGGAGGATGGCCCAAGCCCTTGGGCCCCTGCACCCACGTGGGAGACCTGGAAGAAGCTCCTGGCTCCTAGCTTCGGATCAGCGCAGCTCTGGCCACTGCGGCCATCCGGGGAGTGAACCAACTGATGGAAGACCTCTCTCTCTGTCTCTACCTCTTTCTGTAACTCTTTTTTTTTTTTTTTAAAGATTTATTTATTTAAAAGAGAAATATCTAAAATACACAAAACTCACAATAATAATAAAACAAACTATCTGATCTAAAACTGGGTGAAAGATCTGAACAGGCAGCTCACCATAAAGCATACACAGAAGGGAAATGAGTCCATGCAAGAAGCTCCATAGTCAACATTCCCAGGAAGCTGCACACTGGAGTTTCCAGGGCCACTTGGGAGAGTGAAAAGAATTCACAGCTGAAAATGGGAGACCTATCCTTTGGCCTTCTTCTAGGAGCCCTGGCAAAGATCAAGACCTTGTATCCTCACAGCAGTGGCTATTAAACCAAAACTCAACAATGGAGGCAGGTAAATCCACACATCCCACGCACATACACCTCCACCCCCACTGTTATAAGCCATTTCTACTCCTTTTGTTGGTGAAGCCACATTTGCTTTTTGGCTCTTCAGATTTCTTGGGGCCGGCACCGTGGCATAGTGGGTTAAGCTACCGCCTACAGTGCCAGCATCCCATACGGGCACCAGTTTGAGTCCCAGCTGCTCCACTTCTGATTCAGCTCCCTGCAAAAGCACCTGGGAAAGCAGCAGAAGATGGCCCACATGGATGCATATGGGAGACTTGGAAGAAGCTCCTGACTCCTGGCTTTGGTCTGGCCCGGCCCTGACTGTTGCTGCCATTTGGGGGTGAACTAACAGATGGAAGAGTTCTCTCTCTCTACCTCTGCCTCTCCCTCTCTGTAACTCTACCTTTTGAATAAATAAATATTTTTTAAAAGATTTCTCAGTTATTCTTTCTTTTAAAAAAATTTTATTTGAAAGGCAGTTACAGAGAGTTTTCCATTCATTGGTTCACTCCCTAGATGGCCACAATAGCCACAGCTGTACCGATTTAAAGCCAAGAGCCAGGAGCTTCTTCCAGGTCTCCCACGTGGGTAGGCCATCTTCTACTGCCTTCCCAGGCCATAGCAGAGAGATGGATCAGATGTGGAGCTGCCAGGATTTGAACCAGTGCCCTTATGGGGTGCCCGCTATACCACAGAGCTGGCTCCTCTTAGTTATTCTTGAGAGCAAGGTTTATCCAAGATTTCTAAATGTTTTGTACCGGTGGGTTTTCAGGGAATCTAGTCTACCACAGAATACAGACAATAGGATGAGAAAAGAAAGGGATTTGAGAAAACTTGAGAGGTAGAACAAACAACATTTGCTGATGATTTGAACAGAAGCAGGGGTACGCAAGAATAAGACAATTAAGCGGCCGGCGTCGCAGCTCAGTAGGCTAATCCTCCGCCTGGCATCCCGGGTTCTAGTCCCGGTCGGGGCGCCGGATTCTGTCCCGGTTGCTCCTCTTCCAGTCCAGCTCTAAGCTGTGGCCCAGGAGTGCAGTGGAAGATGCCCCAAGTGCTTGGGCCCTGCACCCACATGGGAGACCAGAAGCACCTGGCTCCTGGCTTCAGATCGGCGCGGTGTGCTAGCCGCAGCGGCCACTGGGGGGTGAACCAACGGAAAAAGGAAGACCTTTCTCTCTTTCTCTCTCTCTCTCACTGTCCACTCTGCCTGTGTAAAAAAAAAAAAAAAAAAAAAAAAAAAAAAAAAAAAGAATTAAGGATCTTTGAGTGATCTACCATTTATTTAGATGGGGAAGTTGAGTTAGGAAAGAGACACAAGCTTGAGGACAGGAGTTTTAAGAATGGTGTTCTGGACAAGATAAACAGGAGATAACTACAAGTTATCTGAAGGAAAATGTCAGGTGAGTAATAGGCATCATGAACGGTGCCCAAAATTGGCTGGAGATATACAATTGGGGTCATCAACCTGGTTAAAGTAGTAGAGGAGATAACCCAAGGACACAGAAAAGGAGAAAAGAGAGCCCTAGACAAGCCTGAAGCACTTCAGTGTTCAAGTTAAGGCAGAGAAAGATTATCAGGAAAGGACACTTGGAAGGATCAGGAAGACTGAAGGAAAGCCATGGAACATACTGTAAAGGCAGTGTTTTGAGAAAAAGAAGAATTCAGCCACTTCCAATGCCTCGGAAAAGACAGGCAACATGGCAACTGGAGAGTATCCAGAGACCACCAGCAACATTGTAGCCCATTACCCCCTTCCTACAAGGCTGAGTTTGGTTAATGTTTCTGAACTCTAAGACAATCCACCATGAGAACTTCTAAGGCTCTCAAGCCACACGCATTACTTTTCTCCTTAAGACTGACTGCCTGAAAGGCTTCCAGGACCCCTTGGAGAACTATCTTCTTGCTTCTGTCCTCTAAACTTACCCCTAAAACAGTGATTACAAAGGGCCTAAAAAGAATAACCACTAGGAATAGTGATTCTTGGGGCCAGAGCTGTGGTGTAATGGGCTAAGCCTCAGCCTGCTATCCCACATGGGCGCTGGTTTGAGACCCAGCTTCTCCACTTCCAAACCAGCTCTCTGCTCTGGCCTGGGAAAGCAGTGGAAGATGGCCCAGGTCCTTGGGCTCCTGCACCCACGTGAGAGACCTGGAAGAAACTCCTGGCTCCTGGCTTCAGACCAGCTTTGCTCCAGTCCTTGCAGCCATTTGGGGAGTGAACAAGCAGAGAGAAGACCTCTCTGTCTCTCCCTTTCTCTGTCTATAACTCCACCTTTCAATAAATAAATCTTTAAAAAAAAAAAAAAGAGGAAAAAAGTTTAAAAAAGAAAATTAGTGATTATCTTCCCCCAAAGGATTATTCCCCCACTATTTCAACCTATGCAGACTCAGAAATGTTTAGATCTTAAGGAGGAATCAATACTTCCTCCAAAATATTATGTTCAAGGGCAGAGAGATTACTCTAATGTTAACAGCATCTAAGTGTGTACTCTGGACTATAGCCAATGGCCAACCTTATCTAGACACAGGAGAGTCTGAAGGTTAAAATTGTGGGAGGGAGGGAATACAAGTAGTTTATTTCTTTGTCCCCAGCTCACTAACCACGAGCATCCCAGCATTTGTTTCTGCATGGGCTTGAATTCTAGGAGAAAATTTTATGTCAGTTAAAAGCTTTAAGGGGAAAAAATTAAATATTTCCAAAATATACAAAGACTTCTTGAAACTCTCAAAAATAAGAAAATGCAATTTAAAACTGGGCAAAATATGTCAACAGGCACCTCACCAAAGAGAATGTACAGATGGCAAATAAGCATATGAAAAGGTGCTTGCATCACATGTCATCAGGAAACTGGGATTAAAACACTGAGATATCACTTTACACCCACTAACATGGATAAAATCCGAAACACTGCTAATAGCAAATGCTGGTAAGGATAAGGAGTAACAGGAGCTCTTAATCATTGCTGCTGGTATGAAGGCAAAAATGGTATAATCAGTTACTCTGGAACTCAGTATGGCAATTTCTCACAAAGCTCTGGGTCAGGCTTTGGAACACAGGTTAATATGCTGCTTGGGATGCCCCCATCCCATATTTGAGTGCCTAGTTTGAGTCTTGGCTACTTCACTTCCTATCCAGCTTTCTGCTAATGCAACTCTCGAGAGGCAACAGGTGATGGCTCAAGTACTTGTGTTTCTGTCACCCACACAGAAAACCCAGCTTGAATTCTGGGCTCCTTACTTCAGCCTGGCCCAGCCCTGGCTATTGCAGACATTTGGAAAGTGAATCAGGAAACAGGCAATCCCTTTTATCTCTATCTCTTCACTCTGCCTTTCTAAAAAACAACAACAAAGAAAAACATTCTTACTATACAATCCAGCAATTGCACTGCTTGGTACTTACCCAGAGATAAATAATCTACACAAGAACCTGTACATGGATATTTACAGCAGTTTATTCTTTTGTTTGTTTGTTTATTTGTTTATAGGCAGAGTGGACAGTGAGAGAGAGAAAGAGAGAAAGGTCTTCCTTTTTCCGTCGGTTCACTCCCCACTGGCCACTGCGGCCAGAGCACTGCGCTGATCTGAAGCCAGGAGCCAGGTGCTTCTCCTGTTCTCCCATGCGGGTGCAGGGCCCAAGCACTTGGGCCATCCTCCACTGCACTCCCTGGACACAGCAGAGAGCTGGCCTGGAAGAAGGGCAACCGGGACAGAATCCGGCGCCCCGACCGGGACTAGAACCCGGGGTGCCGGCACCACAGGCAGAGGATTAGCCTATTGAGCTGCGGCGCCGGCCAAGTCTATTAATTTTAAAAACACATTAATTGAGCTTTGGAAACAGCTTTTAAAAGATAAATATGCCTCTGTCACTCCCTGTCTGTAACTCAGAGAGAGAGAGAGAGAGAGGGAGGGAGAGAAAGAGAGGGAAAGAGAGAGAGAAAAAGAGAGAGGAGAAAGAGAGAGATAGAGAGAGACAGAGAGGAAATGACACAGAGAGAAAGATACAGAGAGAGAGGAAGGAAGGAAGGAAGGAAGGAAGGAAGGAAGGAAGGAAGGAAGGAAGGAAGGAAGAAGGCAGGCAGGCAGGCGGGCGGGCGGGCCAAGGCTGTGGTATAGTAGGTTGACCCCACCGGCTGTGCAGGCATACCATATGGGTGATGGTTCAAGTCCCAGATGCTCCACTTCCGATCCACCTCCCTGCTAATGCACCTGGTTAAAGCAGTGGAGGATGGCCCAGGTGCTTGGGCCCCTGTACCCACGTGAGAGACCCAAAGGACACTCCTGACTCCTGGTCTTCAGATTGGCCCAGTTCTGGCCATTGTGGCCTTTTGGGGAGTAAACTAGCAGATGGAAGATGGATCTCTCTATGTTTCTCCCTCTGTAGCTCTGCTTCTCAAAATAAAAAAAATTAAAAAAAAAAAGGATAAATATGATCCATAAAGTTTAAGTTGTATCCCAGATGGGAGATGAACCATCTCCCCAATTAGACAAGCTTTCCTAAGAAAGTCTTATCAAAATGGATAATACACTTGGAAGAGTAAGTGACTACGCTTCACATTCAGAGAATAGCTGCCCTTAATTCATTGACCTCCACACAGGATGAGGCTAAGAAAATGCTCCACGCTTATGAAATTACAATCTGACAAGCTAAGTGACGGGATGGCCATGATTTGGGAAGAAAAATCATATACACTTATGAAGAAAAGAGAAATAAACCCTATTCCAGTGGGGGAGGGGTAGCTCATGATCCAAAGCCAGAGTGGAGCACCTTAGTTCTGTCAGGGGCCATTTCAAGTTTTCTGGTATCATTCATGGGCCGTAAAACACTATCAACTTAAAAACAAAAAAACAAAAAAAAAAAAAACAAAAAAACGAGCCTGCTAGAGATTTGCCTGCAGTTGCCTTGGCAGGGCCTGACATTCCCACCCATGAAAATCACAGCTGTTAAGAGTATAGCCTGAAGCATGAGCTCACATTGGCTCTTCCTCAGTCACTCAGCCTAAGAGAACCCTGAGGTGACTGAGATAAAGTCGCAATCCCATTAAATAGGTGTTATTCCCATTTTACAGATAAGGACAGAAATCTTAAGTGACTACACACTGATAGATAACGGTAGGTCCAGAACAGTCTGCAATCTTCAAACTCCTAGGCTGGTCAAAGGATTTGTTTTTAAGTCTTATCTCTGCTGTAAGATCTCTGGTAAGTAAATTTCTCTTTGAATTTGTTAAACAGACACAAGAAGAAAGGAACATGAGAACTTACAAGTACCATAATTTATTTAAAAAAAAAATTTTTTTTTGACAGGCAAAGTGGACAGTGAGAGAGAGAGACAGAGAGAAAGGTCTTCCTTTTTGCCGTTGGTTCACCCTCCAATGGCCGCCGCGGCCGGCGCACCGCGCTGATCCGATGGCAGGAGCCAGGTACTTCTCCTGGTCTCCCATGGGGTGCAGGGCCCAAGCACTTGGGCCATCCTCCACTGCACTCCCTGGCCACAGCAGAGAGCTGGCCTGGAAGAGGGGCAACCGGGACAGAATCCGGCGCCCCAACCGGGACTAGAACCCGGTGTGCCGGTGCCACGAGGCAAAGGATTAGCCTAGTGAGCCGCGGCGCCGGCCATATTTAAATACATTTTACTAGCAGTCTTGATTTATTTCAGGCATGTCTTAAGAAAAGTAACGCCCAAACCTTTACCAGAATTGTCTTCAGGAATTAACCCAAGCAGTCAGAATCTACTTTGAAATTTCTTGACTATTCTCTCAATAAAACTAAACCGAACATTAATCTAGTAAAGTTATGATTCTTTAGTCATAACTCATTCTTGACTGATACTTAGGTACATAAATACTAAGAGTAAACAAAATAAAAAGAAATATCCAAAGCATTTTCCCTTATTACTACATGTCTGCTGGACCATTTATCTTTATCTCTAAAACAATAATGATTTCTAAACCTTGTGGACCTGACTTCACTAATTTAGAGATTTTATGGCCTATGGTCCTTGCAAAGTAGTGTTTCTCAAAAATAAGCACGAGGGACCAACTGCATCAGAGCACCTGCTGTGCCAATGACAATGGCCCTGGACCAACTCAGTCAGGGTCTGGGCAGATCCTTAGAATCTTTCTTTTGTGGTTTTGAAATGTTTTTATTTATTTATTAGAAAGTCAGAGTGACAGAGAGATATCTTCCATCTGCTGGTTTACTCCCTAAACAGCTGCAAGGGCTGGGGCTGGGCCAGGCCACAGTCAGGAGCCTGAACTCCACTGAGGTCTGTCCCACGGGCAGGCAGGGACACAAGCACTTGGCACACCTTCTGCTGTTTTCCCTGCATTAACAGGAAGCTGGATCCGAAGCAGAGCAGCCGGGATTCCATCCAGCACTCACATGGAATGCTAGTGCTGCAGTTAGCAGCTTAACCCACCGTGACACATCCAGACCCCTAGAAGCTTTTTATTTTTATTATTTTAAACAAAAAGCCCAGGGATTCTTACGCTAAAACCATTAGATCCACAGTTCCCAAGCTTCCGCTCCCAAGGACCCCTCTACATTCTTTACGATTGGGCATTGTCAATAACTTTTCTTTACAGAGTTTATATTTATTAGATATAAATAACAGGTATTAGAAAGAATATATATTGGAAGTTAAAATGGGGGCCAGTGTGATGACATAATGGGTTAATGCTGCCTGCAACAGCCTCAGTACCATATGGGTGCCAGGCTGAGTCCCGAGTGCTCCACTTCCCATCCAGCTCCCTGCTAGTGTCTCGGAAAGCAGTGGAAGATGGCCCAAGTGTCAGACCCAGATGAAGCGCGTGGCTCCTGGCTTTGGCCTAGCCTAGCCCCAGCCATTACAGCTATTTGGGGAGTAAACCAAAATGTGGGAGACCTCTCTCTGTAACTCTGCCTTTCAAATAAATAAAAATAAATCTTGGGCCTGGCACTGTGGTATAACAGGCAAAGTCATTAGGTTTTAAAGGTAAAGCACTGGTTAGGTTAGAGTCCCAGGTGCTCCACTTCTGATCCAGTTCTCTGCTGTGGCCTGGGAAAGCAGTAGAAGATGGCCCAAGTCCTTGGGCCCCTGCACCAACATGGAAGACCCGGAAGAATCTCCTGGCTCCTGGCTTTAGATCAGTGCAGCTCCAGCCATTGCAGCCATTTGGGGAGTGAACCAGCAGATGGAAGACCTCTATCTTTGCTTCTGCCTCTCTAACTGTGCCTTTCAATAAATCTTTAAAAAAATAAATCTTAAAGTAAAAATGGAGACTTTTTAAAATATTCATTTTTAATAATCCTATATCACATGTTAACATAAATAACTTCTTTAGGAAAAATAGCTATATTTTCCAAAACAAAAGAATCCTGTTGAAAGAGTGGCATTATTCAGTTTTGAAAATCTCACTAGTCTGGCTTAATAAGAGAGTTTGGGGACAGCTTGTGGCATAGCAGGTTAAACCTCTGCCAGCAATGCCAGCGTCCATGTGGGTGTCAGCTCAAGTCCTGCCTGCTCCACTTCTGATGCAGCACCCTACTAACATGCCTGGGAAAGCCGTGAAAGATTACCCAAGGACTTGGGTCCCTGCCACCCATGTGGGAGACCAGGATGAAGCTCCTGGCTTTAGCCTGGTCAAACCCCGGCTGTTGTGGCCATTTGGGGGAGTTAACCAGCGGATGGACGATCTCTCTCTCTCTCTCTCTCTCTCTCTCTCTCTCTCTCTTTCTCTGTAACTCTGCCAGTCAAATAAATAAATCTTTTTTTTTTTTTTTTGACAGGCAGAGTGAACAGTGAGAGAGAGAGAGAGAGAGAAAGGTCTTCATTTGCTGTTGGTTCACCCTCCAATGGCCACCGCACGTTGCAGCTGGCGCACCGCGCTGATCCAAAGGCAGGAGCCAGGTGCTTCTCCTGGTCTCCCATGGGGTGCAGGGCCCAAGCACCTGGGCCATCCTCCACTGCACTCCCTGGCCACAGCAGAGAGCTGGACAGGAAGAGGGGCAACTGGGACAGAATCCGGCGCCCCGACCGGGACTAGAACCCTGTGTGCCGGCGCCGCAAGGTGGAGGATTAGCCTATTGAGCCACGGCACCGGCCCAAATAAATAAATCTTAAAAAAAAAAAAAAAAAAAAAAGGTATGATTCTTGTAACTGCTCTTGCCTTCGATCTGTTGCAGTATGTTGTTTTCGCTGAAGCACCTAAGTAAAGTCTGGCTCTGCGCAGATATACTAGTGGATGGGGAGGAATCTCAGTAGCCTTTTCAAGTAATTTTAGATTTTTTTTAATACTATACCAAAACTCAACACGTGGTAGTTTCTTAAAAGTTAGTTGCAGGGGCCGGCGCTGTGGCATATCGGGTAAAGCCGCCGCCGGCAGTGCTGGCGCCCCACATGGGTGCCGGCTCGAGTCCTGGCTGCTCCTCTTCCAATCCAGCTCTCTGTTCTGGCCTGGGAAAGCAGAAGATGGCCCAAGTCCTTGGGCCCCTGCACCAACATGGAAGACCCGGAAGAATCTCCTGGCTTCTGGTTTCAGATCAGCACAGCTCCAGTCATTGCAGTCAGTTGGGAGTGAACCATGGGATACAAGACCCTTCTCTCTCTCTCTGCTTTTCCTTCTCTCTCTGTGTAACTCTGACTTTCACATAAATAAATCTTTAAAAAAAAAATTGCAAGGGCTGGCGCTGCAGTACAGTGGTTAACTGGTCACCTGCAATCCTGCAATACCAGCTCCACTTCCAATCCAGCTCCCTGCTAACACACCTGGAAAAGCAGCAGAAGATGGCTCAAGTATATTGGCCCCTGCCACCCATGTGAGAGACCCAGATGGAGTTCCAGGTTCCTGGCTTAGCCTGGCTCAGCACTGGTTCTTGTGAGCATTTGGGAGAGCCAGTAGGTAGAAAATCTGTCTCTCCTCTGTCGCTCTGTCTTTCAAATAAATAAAATAAAACCTAGGAAAAAAGTTAGTTGCAATGTGGAATCTGAAACCCATATCAATGAACTTTTCATACTTGGCTATATTAAGATCTGTAGGCTATCTTGAATTTGAATGTTTCTCAGGCATTAGCCATATGGAAAAAAGCTTCAGAGACATCTGTGCCTTCCATGGTTTTTTATTATTTTTTTAAAGATTATTTATTTGAGAGGCAGAGCTACAGACAGAAAGAAGGGGAGGCAGAGAGAGAGGTCTTCCATCCACTGGTTCAGTCCCTAAATGGCCACAACAGCTGGAGCTGGGCCAATCCTAAGCCAAGAGCTAGGAGCTTCTTCCAGGTCTCCCACTTGGGTGCAGGGGCCCAAGCACTTGGGCCATTCTCCACTGCTTTCCCAGGCCACAGCAGAGAGCTGGATTGGAAGAGGATCACCCAAGACAGAAACCAATGCCCACATGGGATGCCAGAACCACAGGCAGAGACTTAACCCACTATACTACCGCACCAGCCCTGGAATTTCCATGTTGACATATTTTATTATATGCTATCAAAGACATCACATTTGTTAACATGGGAAAATTACAATCTTTTTTTTTAATGAGCTCATTAGTTCATTAACCTGTCTCTCATTACTTTGTTTTTTTTTTTCTTTCTTTTTTTTTAAGATTTATTTTATTTATTTGAAAGAGAATTACAGAGAGAGGTAGAGACAAAGAGAGAGGTCTTCCATCCACTGGTTCACTCCCCAGATGGCCGCAACAGCCAGAGCTGCGCCGATCTGAAGCCAGGAGTTTCCTCCAGGTTTCCCACATGGGTGCAGGGGCCCAAGGACTTGGGTCCATCTTCTACTGCTTTCCTAGGCCATAGCAGAGAGCTCAATTGGAAGTGGAGAAGCCAGGACTACAATCTGTGCCCATATGAGATGCCGGGGCTTCAGGCCAGAGCTTTAACCTGCTGAGCCACAGCGCCAGCCCCACTTTTTTATATTTTTTAAAAATATTTATTTTGTATTTATTGAAAGGCAGAGTTACAGATAGGAGAGGTAGAAAGAAAGAAAGAAAGAGAAAGAGAGAGAGAGAGAGAAGTGTCTTCCATCTGCTGGTTCACTCCCCAAATGCTGAAATGGCCGAAGCTGGGCCTATCCAAAGCCAGGAGCCAGGAGCTTCTTCTAGGTCTCCCATGAGGATGCAGGGGCCCAAGGACTTGGGCCATCTTCCACTGCTTTCCCAGGCACATTAGCAGGGAGATGCAACAGAAGTGGAGCAGACAGGACCCAAACCGGTGTCCATATGGGATGAAGGCTGGGGCTTTAACCTGCTACACCACAGCGCTGGCCCCTAAACACTGCAACCACTAATGCTGAGAAGTGATCAAATTCAATACGGTACACTGAAGTTTTCCCACATTCTTGTACTCTAAAGCTGAAATTTTATCCTTGGCAACGGTGTCAGTTGTTTTCCTTGAACAGCTTCCTCTCATTTCTGAGAAAACATCTGCCAACATCCAGTTGGTCTATCAGTCATTCTTTCCAGTAAAAAAATGGTGTTTCATGGAAAAAGCAGCCAGTCTGAGATCACAACTCAACGCACAAGTCTCTACCTTGAGACGTCCATCATCCGGCAGCATGCAGAAGTGCTTTATGTATGCCTTCCACTTCAATACCCAGTATCAGAAACACCAGGTCCACAGAGGTCAAGAGGTCAAGAAATTAATCTCGGTTACTGTTTCCTCATGGACATTCTTGAGCACAATCAGTACTTTTTCTGTGAGTGCACTGAAGTCCAAAAACACAAATAACTACATAATAAAAACAGTTTTTCTTTCAGCATTCCCCTCCTGGCCCCAATGGTCTGCGGACTACACTCTGAAAACTGCTGCTGTAGACAACCCAAACAGAGGCAGCAACGGGCAAGCCACCCACAGGAGCAAAACACCGGCCACGGCATTTATGCAAAACAGTCTGTCCTGTCTCAGGAAAGGAATGGCTGAGATTGATGTGCAGGGCCCCAGCATTACAGGTACATGCAGAGCAAACTTTTAAAAAATTGAGGGGGTGGGAGTGGGTGCTGTGGCACAGCAGGCTCCGTCCTCCACTCGGGACACTGCCTCTCACATCACAGTGCCCAGGATGGAGCCCACCCTCCATTTCCCATCCAGCTTCCTGCTAGTGCACACCCCCCCAGCCTCAGAGACAGCAGGTAATTACTCAAGTGTTTGAGTCCCTGCCACCTGTGTGGGAGACCCGGATGGAGTTCCTGGCTCCTGGCTTTGGCCTGGCCCAGCCCTGACTGTTGTAGCCATCTGGGGGGTGAAACAGTCAGTGGAGTATCTGTCACTCTTTGAAATAAATAAATCTTTTTTAAAAAGTAGGGGTCAGTGGGGGTATAGTTCCTGCCTGCCTAAGTGACAGGCACACTTATCGAAACTGACAGATTTTTTTCCCAGAAGCAATGTTTAAATTTGAAGTAAAACATACATTATTAAATGAAAAACCCCACTTCCAAGTAGTATTTAGATTATGATTAAAACTATTATGGGTTTCTCCAAAAAGTTTGTGGAAGGGCCGGCATTGTGACACAGTAGGTTAAGTCGCCTCCTGCAACACTAACATCCTATGTTGGAGTGCTGGTTTAAGTCCTGACTTTCCACTTCTATTCCAGCTCCCTGCTAATGTGCCTGGGAAAGCAATGGATGATGGCCCAAGTAATTGGACTCCTGACACCCATGTGGAAGACTAGGACAGCTCTATGGACTTCAGAAACTTCAGTAATTAGGATGCTAAAGTTTGCCATAGACTTCTCGCTTTTACTAACGCAAAGGGTCATGGGGTCGGTGCTGTGGCGCAGTAGGTTAATCCTCTGCCTGTGGCACCGGCATCCCATGTGGGCTCTGGTTCTAGTCCCGGCTGCTCCTCTTCCAGTCCAGCTCTCTGCTATGGTCTGAGAAAGCAGTAGAAGATGGCCCAAGCACTCGGGCTCCTGCACCTATGTGGGAGACCCGGAAGAAGCTCCTGGCTTCAGATCAGCACAACTCCAGCTGTTGTGGTCATTTGGGAGTGAACTAGCGGATAGAAGACCTCTCTCTGTCTCTCCTCTTTCAAATAAATAAAATCTTAAATAAATCTTAAATATATAAATCCTAAATAATATATTATATATATAAATCTTAAATAAATCTTAAAAATAAATAAAATCTTTAAAGGGGGGGTGGTCAATAACACATGGACTGAGAATAAGCATTGATATTTGACTCCAGAATGTGCAATCATTCCATCTGCCCTCCTAATTATGTTTTATTCTGGTTAATGTTTCTTTGCTTTCCCTAAACATTGATAAAAACAAAACTGATTTGTCAGGGAAAGTCAGTCTTGAGATTAAATATTTATTGTGTCTAAACCACAAGAAGAAAAAGATTCAAAGCCCAGCTGGATGCTAACTCAATGCAATATTGCACTTTGGTTTACAGGAGAGGTAATTACACAGCCAGCATCTGGGTTTGAGGTTTTGAAGATTGTGTTGGGGGGGGGGGGGGGGCAGAAAGACAGAACAAAGGAAAAGTCCAATGCTTTTAGATTCTGTCAGAAAAAAGTGTGTGCCAAGAAGCAAAATTAACAGAAAACACGTTTTAGGAAGCTTTCACCCAAGCAGGTGCTCAAGCTCACATGCTAATCCTCCAACTCTCATAACAAAAATGAGAGGTCAGGATACCGCAAACAAGATCAATCAGCAAACCGGGAAAACAGGTGGCTGACAGCAGCCTGGGCAGGGCTTCCCTAAATTCGGCTCACCTCACCAATCCAAATCAGTTTTCAGTAATAACCTCTACAAAAACCACCCAAACATCCCCCTAATAATCTGCACTCCTCCTCCACAGTAGGGAAGCCATTTATTTACCAGAAGTTTTACTTTCTCTTTCAAGCTCTGCTGGCTTCCTCCTACCCTATATACAGCCAAGGTACAACTGGGTTGACTTTTCTTTCCTGCCTTCTTCAACCCAGTGCTAGAGAATTAGTGAGAGAAGCCGCCTCGTGGGAGGAGCCAAGTGATCCTTCTTAACCACAAGGCTACTGTGGATGAAGATCAGTTTGCAAAGGAAAGTTACTGGACAGGAAAACAAAGTTCTGCTCCTCCAATAAACCGTGTGTGTATTTACTCCTACATGCACACACACACAGATGTGAAGGGACATCCAATTCAGCTGAGTAGCACACAGCATCTCTGTGCATCCACACCGCTCAGGAAGCCTTCCTAAGCTTAGCATGTCCCGTATTCCTGATCTGACTCAAAGCATGGTTCCTCCTCTTGGCTGTTTCTTGAGAAACATTCAAGTCTAATCACTCTCTACCCCTCAAATTGCCTGTATTATCAATACTTATTCAAATTCCTGCATAAGTTGATTTTTAATGTGTTGAATGTAACTTGAAATGAATGGGATAGAAGACGCAAAGACAATCCCCACAACGGCGTTTGTGTAAATAGGAATTCACGATCTGCCTTGCCTGTTCCTCTTAGACGAAGTCCCCCATCTCCCCTACCACAATGTAAATCCCCACTCCCTGTTCATCTAGTTTTTCCCAGTAGATTAGAATCTCCCTATTACTCTTTCTTTCCTTTGGGTCATTAATGGCTGCTGTGAATCATTATTTGCCTGATTTTATAGTTAGATAAATCATGTAGTTTTTCTAACAGTTCATTATCAGCACTCAGATGTTAGCAGTCTGCCAAGCACTACAACGTACTCTATCATACATGCATTATCGTGCTCACCTTCACAGCTACTCTACCAGGAATCTCGTATCAAAGCAACCTGCCCAAGGTTCTACAAGGGACCTCGTATCAAAGCAACCTGCCCAAGGTCTCTGAGGTAGCAGAGGTGTGACCTATAGAAACGTTAGATCATGAAACCCTTAAAAACACTGCCCAAGTGAAAGTTATCTCAGAAACGCTTACTATGTAAGCTCCCCAGCCTATGCAGTTAAGTCAGAGGTCAGGTAAAAGATCAGTGACGAGCAAAGTCATGTATTCTTACAGATGCTGGTACCAGGAAGGAAACCAGATAACCCAAGACACTGTTTTCCTTGGAGGTAGGTTTGCCTTTCTTGAAATATTTTTTTCAGGCTAGCAAAAAGAATTTACAATAATATGTCCAAGATAAATTGATAAATAGAAAAAGCTGAAAAAAATCTGGAGAAATATACACCAAACTAGGATGTACATAAATATACCTATTTTATATTTCTACAAATTTAAATTTTTATAAAGGCATATATTGTTTTTATAAACAGGACAAAACAACTTATTCCAATGACATTTAAACTCAATTACTAACAGAAGGGAAGGGATAAGGCCTGTGGCTGTTTGGCCTCCCCTCAGTGTAGTTCTCCTAAATTAAGAATTTCCACTTATAGCTCCCTGAACACACTGCTGTTTTAAGCCTCTGCACACTCATGCCCCTTCAACCTTGAAGGCAACTGTTTACTGCTCCACTCTGGGGGGGAGAATTCCGACTCAACCTGCAAAAAGCCTGGTCAGGTAGTTCCACCTGATGAAGCCTTTCTGCACTAAAGCCTTTCTCTTGCAGCCCTGAAGAGGAGCAATCTCTCTGCTTGTACATCTAGTAAGAACTCTGGTATGACTGGTGGAGCTCTTAGAGTGTGCCAGCGCAAGTCTAAGCATTTTATCTCCAAGATCTTGGTGACTCTACAAGTCCTTCCTCTTATCCTCCTCTGACAGGTAAGAAAACTGGTTCAGATTCTGACTAGTAAGTGACAGATCCAGGATCCAGTCCTCCATCTGGCTTGGCCCAGAGTGGAGTCTTGAACCACAAACCTGTCATCCGTCTGCCCAGAGTCCATACTGGCACAGCACACACCCTGGCCCCATGACATCTCCAGTTCTGTGAAAACAGACATGTATTTCATTCTCCTTGGAGCCTGCCAGCACAATAATGAGCTCTCAGTGCAGAATATATTTGCTGATCTCAGTTAAGAGTTGCGATAATTCTAACATGACAAAAGAGAAGTAACCTCAATAGAAATTCATTCTTTCAGGGGCTGGCGCCATGGCTCGCTTGGTTAATCCCCTGCCTGCAGTGCCGGCATCCCATATAGGCGCTGGGTTCTAGTCCCAGTTGCTCCACTTACAATCCAGCTCTCTGCTGTGGCCCGGTAAGGCAGAGTCGGCCCAAGTGCTTGGGCCCCTGCACCCGCATGGAAGACCAGGAGGAAGCACCTGGCTCCTGGCTTCAGATCAGCGTAGCTCCAGCCGTAGCGGCCATTTGGGGAGTGAACCAATGGAAGGAAGACCTTTCTCTCTGTCTCTCTCTCTCACTGTCTATAACTCTACCTGTCAAAAAAAATTCATTCTTTCAGATGTAGTTCCATTTAAAGATTGGAGACGTTTCAAATAGTTCACCACTGAAGTACCCTCTTGCCACCCTAAGTGCACCATAGTAAAGCAAGGGTCCTAGCAACAAGTGTGTAAGCAAGAGAGCAATTTTTGTTTTCACTGTAATAGACAAAGATTGAGGAGACAGTAATACTAGCCTGCGGGGTCTCACAGACACTGCTTCCGCACACCAGGAGCTCCTCAGGATTTAGGAGCACCCCTCAAATGCTCTCTGGGTGGCTGCTGTAAATGACCCAAAGTTATGGCAAAATTTTTTAAACATGGGGGCTAGAGTTATGAGCCACAGTTAAGCCACCACTTGAACTAATGGCATGGCCATCAACATGCCATGTCAGAAAGCCAGTTTGAGTCCCAGCTGCTCCACTTCCCATTCAGCTTCCTGCTAATGCACCTGGGAAGGCAGTGGAAGATGGCCCAAGTACTTGGGCCCCTGCCACCCACAAGGGAAACCCACATGGAGTTCATGGTTCCTGGCTTTGGCCTGGCCTAGACCCAGCTGTTGTGGCCATTTAGGGAGTGAACCAACAGATGGAAGATCAATTGATTGCTGGATCTCTCTCTGTCACGCTTTCAAATAAATAAGTAAATCTTTAAACATTTCTCTAAAACATGAAAGACATAAAATGTGAGTGATCTGTAGCAGCCAATCAAAAGTCCTCGAACAACACTTCTGCCCTTAAGCGCTTTCCTTTTTTTCACCTGAAGTACCAAATCAAGTAAGTCAGGACACCTTCCTGTGTGCTGGCTCGGCTGCTAAGGCCAGATGCAGTGACAGCTCCCTCAGGGCAGAGGACACATGCACTGTTGGCTTTGTACAAATCAACCGGCACCAGGCCAGCGTGACACGTTGTAGGCATTCCAAAATTCAGCACCAGCACTTGGCCTCCAAGGTCTTAAAAGCTCCCACTACAAAAGGATAGACCTGAAATTCCTTGGCCTTACATTCAAGGCCTTTTATTAGTAAACACTTCTCTACTTATCTTCGAAAACCACCAGGATCTTGTTTGTGTTATATCCCCCATGGCTCCTCAAATTTTTAATACTCAAATTCCACCTATTTGTTAGTATTAAATTCAAATCCTTCCTTTGGCAAGACTTCCTAGACGATTCCAACCCCTGTAACCTCTCCTTCGTCCAAAGACCTGTAGCCTTCCATGTAGCACTGCCCAATAGACCCTTCTATGACACCAGAAATGTTCTACCTCTACAATACATGTTCTTTTAAAAATAGCAAGCTTGTTGGATAGTAGAGGTGTGATGCCTTCACCACCTCCTTGGTGACAACAACATGGCATTAGATGTTTAAAGCATTTATCGGGGCTGGTGCCATGGCGTGGTTAAGCTGCGCCTGCAGGGACAACACTCCCTAGGGGCACTGATTCAGTCCCGATGCTTCACTGCTGGTCCAGCTCCTTGCTAGTGCACCTAGGCAGGCAGTGGAGGATGACCCGAGTCCTTGGGACCTGCACCCATGTAGGAGATCTGGAGGAAGCTCCTAGCTTCAGACCAGCCAGCTCCAGCCATCGTGGCCATTTGGGGAGTGAACCAGCGGATGGAGAATCTCTGCCTGTCTCTCCCTCCCTCTCTCTCTGTAACTCTGCCTTTGAAGTAGATAAATAAATCTTTAAAAAGCAAAACAAGAAAAGCATTTATAAAGGAACCCCGGCAGACGCAAATTCTGTGGAAAGGACACATCTTATTCCCCACAGCAACTTCCACAAAGTTGAAAATTGTAAGTAAACCTCTTGATTTGAACACCACTCTTAAGAAAACATAAGCTGGGGCCAGTGCTGTGGTGCAGTGGGTTAACGCCCTGGCCTGAAGCGCCGGCATCCCATATGGGCACCAGTTCGAGCCCCAGCTGCTCCACTTCTGATCCAGCTCTCTGCTATGGCCTGGGAAAGCAGCGGAGGATGGCTCAAGTCCTTAGGCCCCTGCACCCGCGTGGGAGACCTGGAAGAAGCTCCTGGCTCCTGGCTTCAGATGGGCACAGCTCCGGCCGTTGCGGACAATTGGGTAGTGAACCATAGGATGGAAGACTCCTCTCTCTCTCTGCCCCTCCTCTCTCTGTGTAACTCTGACTTTCGAATAAGTCAAACTTTAAAAAAAAAAAAAAAGCTAAAAAGATGTTGCACTCAGGTATCTGGAATGATGATCAACACCTCGACCTTATCTAACTTCTGAATGTCAAGGAACACAGAAGCAGAAGAAGAAGACAACTTCCTGGAAACTCAAATGACCACTGACCAGGCCACAAGGCACCCTGGTTTACATTTAGGTCATGACACCCCTCACCTAAAACTTTCCTGAACAACCCCATTAATAATCGCTCAACTCTCATGGTAAGTTATGCTTTCTACAGTTAATTACTCCTTAAGTCAGACTTGGCAGACAGGAGAGCAAGCTTCGCCAGCCCGACATGTGTTTCTTTCCCCCCATTTATGGAGCACACTTCCCTCCCCTGAAGTCTTCCCACTGACCGGCGGGACTGGGAATTCACTGCCCAGTATGCTAGACTCTCACTGACATCTTTCAGGGCCTACACACTCAGAATCAAGCTTAAGCACTGGTCATCAAAACAACACAACACATACAGAAGACACAAGTTCCACCATTCTGGTGTTCGACTGCCTTGAGTATCTTTGGCTTCAATTTCCTTATCTACAAAATGGGGTTAGGTTATGTGAGCCACCTATCTCACAAACCCTTTTGGGTCAAGTTGAGTCTGGTTATCCTCCCCAGATGAATTACATACAAAAAACAAAGATTTATGAATTTGTTAATGGTTCTTTGCGGTGGGTGTGCTAACAGCGCTCCAACATCTACGACTACTTTTTTTATCCCAGATTTCTTTCCCCCATCCCACTGTACAAATGGCTGAGCAAAATTTCCAGTAGTCTGGTACATGTAATAAGGAAATAAATGTGTTGACTCAGGGAACACAGACATATTCAACATAAAATGAGTAAAAAGAGAAAACTGACTGGACCATGCAAGTCATAACACACTTGGGATCTTCAAAAGTTCATGGAAAGTCTGTATTATGAAGAAATTATGAATAGATTTCAATTTTTCCACATCAAAATAATCTTTTAATTCCATTTTTCCATGTACTTTTTAAAATACCCTCATACAAATAAAAAATTAAGATGATTCACTTTTTTTTTTTTAAGATTTATTTATTTGAAAGGCAGAGTTACAGAGAAAGACAAAGAGGGAGAGAGATCTTTCATTCGCTCATTCACTCCCCAAATGGCTGCAACAGCCTGAGCTGGGCTGATCCAAAGCCAGGAGCCAGGAACTTCTTGCAGGTCTCCCACATGGGTTACAGGGTCCCAAGCACTTGGGCCATCTTCTGCTGCTTTCCCAGGCTCATCAGCAGGGAGCTGGATCAGAAGTGGAGCAGCTGGGACTCAAACTGGTGCCCATATGGGATGCCAGCACTGTAGGCGGAGGCTATGCCACAGCGCTATGCCACAGCGCTAGCCCCAATTTACTACTTTGATTTATTCAAACCAATGCTTTACAACACAGCCAAAAATCTACAACCCAGGGTTGGAGGTTTGGTGCAGGGGTTAAGACAAAGCCACTTGGGACACTTGTTTCCAATATGAGAGTGTCTGACTCCTCCATTACCATCCAGCTTCCTGCAAATGCACACCGTGGGAGGCAGCATGACTCAGGCACTTGGGTCTCTGCCACCTCTGTGGGAGACTTGGATTGAGTTCTGTGCTCCAGGCTACAGCCTGGCCCTGCCTTGACTGTTGTGAGCCTGTGGGGAGTGAACCAGCAGTTGGAAGATCTCTCTCTCCGTCTCTCCCTCTGCGTTTCAAATAAAATGAAATTTTAAGACGTTTTTAAAGTTTACAACCCATAACAGAATAAAGAAATTTAAATGCACACACAATAACAACCAACAGGTATACACAATCTACATTTTTAATAAGAAAAAAACGACCAACCACTGTGTCAACAAACACCTCACTTGATATAACACAGTGATGTGTACCAAACAGAAAAAACAACTAGGGACACTTGAATTGGGCCAACTTAAGTGCAACCACACCCCCAAACCCAGGTAAAGTCCACATACAGGGCTGTGCCAAGGCCAGCCTCTTTGTTTCCCTCTCTTCTGCATTTACCCAAGATCTTGGCTCTGAGACAGAAAACTCCCACTCTGGATTGGTTCATTCTGTCCTATGCAATTAAGCAACACCACAATCCAGTAAATGCAATGGCTCAATTATTTATCTTCGAGCTGAGTTTACCAGGTGTTTCTAAGAGAACAATGTCAAGAAGGAATGAGCTGGCCCTGATGGGGTTTTTGTTTTGCCTTTTTTTTTTTTTTCTTTTTCCAGGGGAGGTGGGCAGCGATAAGCGCCTAACCTAGAAAAAGATGGGAAGGAATTAAGGAAGAATACAGTCTGTCCATTTCCCTACAGGAAACTTGAGTCTTATGCAATAACCCTACCCGCAACCAGCCAGCACGCGAGGCTGTGGGGGGAAGACACCTATTCCGACCTCCAGGGGGGCACAGCCAGCCCACGAAGGAGGCGAACCGGGCCCGGCGGAGGAAGTGGCTCAGCCCGGAGCCGGCGGGGCGGGGAGAGGCTCCTTCCACCCCCGCCGGACGGCAGCTCCGGGGCCGCAGTGTCCCGAGCCCGGGGCTCAGGAAGTCGGGGGCCTCCCTCACCTTGGCCATCCCCAGCCTCGCACGCCCTCGCGCCGCGGGCCGCCCCCTTGAGCTCATTCTCCCTCTCCTCCGCGTCGCCCCTTACTGCGAAGAACGAAACTTACTTCCAACGCCCGTCCCCCCCCTCCCCCGTCCCCGCCGAGGCCCGCTCCTGTCATCCCAGGGAGCCGTCCCCTGAGGGTGACCCTCCGCGTCTCCTCCGGCCCCCAGCCCCCTGAGCGCCCACCCCCGGCTCCCCCTAACACCCCAGGCGCTCCCGGCCCCGCGGCGCCCTCCGAGGTGCCCAGCTCAGGGGCCGTCGGGGGAGGCGGCCCCACCCTTCACCCCCTTCACCTGTTTCTCGGGCTCAGGCCCGACAGGCCGGGGCTGCGCTAGCGCCGGGTGCGGGCGGCCGGGCTCCCTCAGGCCGCCGGGCCTCTGCTAGCCGATGCGGAGAGACAACGCCGAGTGGGGGTGCTCTTCAAAGATCCGGTTGGGGCTCCTTCCCTCTGCTGCGACGTCGGAACCCCAGACTCCCCCTCCCGTCTACACCGCCGCAGCTCCGGAAACCGCTGAATTACAGCCCCTTCAACCAATCCCCGCCCAGCCCCAGTCTCGCCAAGGCACGCCTTTATACATAATTCATGAGACAGCCAGCTTGCTAGACCACCCAGAGGCCGCAGTGCGAGGGCTGTACCGTCGAAGCCCCACCCATTGACCAATGAGGTAAGTCTCCAGGAGAAAGGGCGGAGTCAAGGGGAGGCTGGGGACGCCCCTGTGCTGGCTGTTCCGAGCTTTAGTGCTCCTCCCTCCGCGGCACCAACGGAAGAGACGCGGCCTTGGGCACAGAAGTCCGGAGGGAGGGGGGAAAATGAACGGAATGTCCTGCTGAAAACTCAGCTGAGTTCCTGGCAGTGCGTGACGTCAAGACACTTTAAATGCCCCTGATACGGCTCCCTCCTGCCCGCTCTCCCTTTTCCCGGCCCTTGGCACCACGTGGGGGCGAGACTGAGAGGTTCTTACCACGTGGGAATCAGCCAGTTAGACGGTCCCCGGGTATCGCCAGATCTGCCAGGCGCC
This sequence comes from Oryctolagus cuniculus, assembly GCF_964237555.1. NCBI lineage: Eukaryota > Metazoa > Chordata > Mammalia > Lagomorpha > Leporidae > Oryctolagus > Oryctolagus cuniculus. The sequence goes on along the minus strand of NC_091448.1, from coordinate 20,442,385 downwards.
CTCCTCTTGGACTGGGTTTCTGGGGCCGACAAGACGAACATGGGCGACCCTTGCCTGCTTTGAACCCCAGCTTCTGCGTGAGTTGGGACACACACACCCGGAAACATGACGTGGAAATAGAGTAATTACTAGATTGCGTGGGAGACGGCGGTGGATTTAACCCCGTCTTGGGTTCTGTGCCTTCAGCCGCTAGTGCGCGGGCCGGTACACACACGTGCGGACTGTAGGTGAAGATGACCCCTTGCTGACATTTCTGTGCCGAAATGCTCCCCGTTGTCTGCCCTATTTTTTTTCCACCTTGTCTATGCAGGTATTACTGAACTGAAGCCGGTCGTTCATAGGAAATGTACACACTTTGCCTTTCGTAATAGGGTGAATTTTGCATAATAGAGTGTTGTGTGTGTGCTCCATTCTATCCGGGTTCTTTTTTTTTTTTTTTTTTTTTTAGCAAAAACAAAAATCGTTTAACACAACGAGATAAGATAAAATATAAAAAGGGCCCATTATCTCAACCACCCACGTAACTTCTAATAACACTTTTCTCAGTGAAACTAATCCATGTTCATGGTTTAAAAATTCAAACAATTCAGAAAAATTTTAAGAGACTTATTTGAAAGTTACAGAGAGAGAGCAGAGCAAGATCTTCCATCCCCTGGTTCACTCCCCAAATGGCCACAACCACTGGAGCTGGATGGATCTGAAATCAGGAACCATGAGCTTCTTCCAAGTCTCTCACTTGAATACAAGGACCCAAGCCCTGGGGCCAGCTTCCACTGCTTTCCCAGGAGCATTAGCAAGGAGCTGGATCAGAAGTGGAGAAGCTGAGACTCAAACCAGTTCCCATTCGGGATGCCGGCACTGAAGGCAGCAGGTTTACCGGCAATGCCTCAGGACTGGCCCCTCAAAATATTTATTTTAAAACAAGATTTATTGAAGTCAGAAACCTCCGGATGCAGCAGCCAAGAGGGGGGCTCCAAGAGAGGCAGACCCCCCTCCCAGAAATTTTTAAATGAAAAATCTCCCCCTCCTGCCTCATTCAGTCTTCCCCAAGGATAGCTGTTCTTAATTTTTGGTGAGAAAAAAAATCAGTGTCTCTTAACCTTTGAAGGGGAGTGGATCTCAGAGTTTGGTGGAGAATACGGATTCCAGCCCCAGAAATACTCAGCAATTCACATGGTTCCCCCAAGACTCCAGGTTCAGACTTCTGGTGCGCCCTTAAATCCAAGTGAGAGGTGAGGGAACCCATAAGGCAACCGTCAGTGTCGGGGTGCTGGGACAGCTGTCTCGGGGTGTCCTGTAGATCCCGGAAGTGTGGGATTGCCTGTTTGTAAACAGAGTGCATGTACGGGTCATGGATCACTCTTTATCTTCACCATGGCCACCTCCCCTAAAGTCCATCCCAGCTGTGTGGCCCCTTGCAGTTCACGGCCTCCCTGGTGGCAGAGGGTCTGATATTTGCTCAGTGATTTACTGCTTGGAAGGTGCTCACACACTCTCCTCTCCTTTCTCACAACAGGTCACCTTCATCGCTGACAACGAGGGCCCAATCCCAGCGATACCCGGAGGTGCACCAGGTGGGTCAGAGCCACAGCTTTGTTCCATCCTGGTAAGCTGTGACCCCTGACCCCTCAGGAGCGTTCACTCCCCTCACTGCCCTCGCCACCGTTCTCCCCTGAAATCTACCTCTGAGCCTGCCTGATAAAGGGACAAAAACCCTCTGCAGCCTCCGACTGACCCCAATCCCCACCGGCTGAACGCTGCAGCTTCTCCCTCTTGAGCCGAAGCCTGGCCGCTTCCCTACTGTCTCCTTACTCCATCCCGATCTCCCCTTGGCTACCAGGAGCATCATCCTAAAAGTTATATGAATAAATACTCAGCCCTGTCGCCATCTGCCTCAAAATCTCTTCTGTTCTCCGTGATCCATAGGGTAAAAATCCAAGTTCCTTCAAAAAAAAGCACCAACCTCCTAACTCAGTGCCAGGCATGCGGCAGGAGCTGGGCTGATGCCCCTTGTCCTCTCGATTCGACTCCTAAATCCTGTATTCTCACCTGAAGCCCTTTGTCCAGGCTCATCCCACACCACCTGAACTCCCGCCCTGCCCTGATCACCTTCCCCAGGGCGTGCCAGCACCACCCGCCACTTCAGCCCCTGTGGGTTTTCTTCCCTCCCACCATGTCTCTTCCATTTCCTCGCTCCCTCGCTGAAAACTCTCTCATTCTTGAAGGCGCGGTTCCAGCATCGCCGCCTCTGGGCTTTCCCGGTGCTCCCAGGCAGTCTGCCTCTCGGCTGCCGTCAGCAGGTGTTTCCCCACCTTGAACTGCAATGTATCCATTTACTAGCCCACTTCCTTATAAATGAAATAATTAACCTTTATTAATCACTATGTTCTAGGAACTGTACTGAGCATTTTACGCAGAGATTGTCATTTGATCAAGGACATAGGCGTTCTAATTCTCATTTTATGACTGTGGAAACTAAGGCTTAGAAAGAAAAGGCCTGGGGCTGGCCTTTGGCCGCACAGTGAACACATGTGCCTCCCATATCAGAATGCCCGCCTTCCACGCTCAGCTGCACTCCTGATTCTAATAACCTGCGAATGCAGGCCCTGGGAGGCAGCAGGTGATGGCTCAAACAGCTGGATCCCTGCCAGCCTTTGGGAGACCTGGGTTGAATAACTTGGCTCCCAGCTTCAGCTGGCCCTGTCCTGGCTATTTCAGGCATTTGGGGGGTAACCAGCAGATGGAAGGTCTCTGTTCCTACCCCATCACTCTGCCTTTCTTTCCTTTTTTTTTTTTTTTTTTTTTTTTTTAAACACTGCAGGGCCAGTGCTGTGGCATAGAAGGTTAAGCCTCCACCTGCAGTGCCGGCATCCACAGGTTTGAGTCCCAGCTGCTCCACTTCTGATCCCGCTCCCTGCTAATGTGCCTGGGAAAGCAGCAGAGGATGGCCCAAGTGCTTGGGCCCCTGCACTCATGTGAGAGACCAGGATGAAGCTCCTGGCTCTCAGTTTCAGCCTGGCCCAGACCTGACTGTTGTAGACACTTGGGGAATGAACTGGTGATGGAAGATCTCTCTCTCTCTCTCTCTCTCCCCCTCCTTCTCTGTATTTCTGCCTTCCAAATAAACAAATTAAAAATTAAAAAAAAGGCGCGGTTGGGGTGGGCTTTAGGGCACTGAAGGTTAAGCTGTGGCTTGCGACACCCACATCCCGTATTGTAGCATCTGGGATCAAGTCCTGCCTCTGCTTCCCATGGAAGCTTCCATGGCTTCTGTGCACCTGAGGAGGCAGCAGGTGGTCACTCAAGCACTTGGGTCTCTGCCACCCACATGAGAGACCCAGATGGAGTTCCAGGTTCCTGACCTTGGCCTGACCCAGCCTCGACTATTGCTGGCATCTGGGGAGTGAACCAGCAGACGGAAGATCGCTCTATGTGTGTGTGTCTTTGTGTTGCTCTGCCTTTCAAATAAACAAAACACAAAAACGTGGCATGGCAGAGAAGGCCTCTGGGCTGATAGGTGGGTGGTGAGGCATGGTGGTGACCAAAGGTGACAACATACAGGCAAGGGGTCCTTCACGGGGCTCAGCAACAGGGCTGCCTGGCTCCTCTCACTGACAGCACCGGGAAGAGCAGGGACTTGCTCCGCAGGCATCCTCTTGCAAGCCTCTCTCTTTCTCCCCAGCTGATCAACAGCCCTCCCTCTTCACTGTTGGCAAGGCTGTGTCATTCCCTACTGCCTAAGCAGCATTCACACCATGCCATTCTGTTCCTCCGGGGCTTCCCAGGGAGCTTAGGGGAAGGGGTTTTCCTTTATCTCATCCCTGCAAGGCCCTCCCTGCTGCCTACTGAATTCCAGCCAGGCCACGTCCCAGCCCTTGGTCTTGGCATGTGCCAGCTCCCTCTCTCCACCTGGCTTTGGCACAGCTACTTCCGCCTCACCACTCCCATCTTACTCAGTCTTCCTCTAACCACTCCTGCCTAGAGTTGGTCCCAACTTGTTCATCACTATCTCTCTGTCCAGTTTCCTGGACTCTTATCACAACTCTCATTTTATTTATCTGTTTACAGAGTTTGTTATCTCCCTCCTTACACTGTTAGTTGCACTGGATCTTGGCTCTTTGGTGATCTCTTGTGCGGAGCACATAATAGCTGCTCAGTAAGTAGTGAATAAGTGGAAGTGTTCTGTGTCCCACTTCTGCCTCTGAGCTTTATCAATTCTCTCCTCCCTCCGTCTCTGAAGACACTTCCTCTTTTCTGTCTTGACCCTAGTATTTCCTCAGTTACCCCTCCACTTCTCATCACTGCCCCCACATCTCTACTTGCTCGCCCTAGGTGGCTTCTGCCAGCCCCTGACCAGAGGACAGTGGTCGTGAAGGCCACCAGGGGCCTCCTCCTGACCAGAGTGGACATGCTCTCGTTTCCCGTAGCTTTGCTGTAGAAGCTGATACTGGGCAGCGTCCTAGCCACTCTCTCCCCTTGGCCATCACCGCAGGCAACAGACGCAGTCACATTCACGTGAAAGCTCCCGGGAACTGAAGTGAGACACCCCAAGTTTGAATCCAGGTTCTGGTCCAGGATCAGCTGTGCAGCCTTGGGAGAGTTCCCTAACCTCTCTGAGCCTTGGCATCCTGATCTAACTAGAGAGCATAATTCCGACTTGGTAATTTTGTATTCAAATGTTCTTGCTTGGAAGATACCCTCAAGGTGACTGCGCAGCCTGGTGGATGAGAGCCAGGTCCTGACTCAGTCTACTTCCCAGCCGCTCTGCCCACTGGGCGGTGTGACCCTAGGCTACTTCCTGAACCTCTCTGGATCTGTTTCCTCATCTATGACATAGGAAGAGGAAAGTACCTACACCATAGGTTGTCATTACCTTTTTTTTTTTTTTTAAGGATTTTTATTTATTTGTTTATGTAAAAGGCAGAGTTACAGAGACAGAGGGGGAGAAACAGAGGATTGAGGGAAGAGAGATTGATCGTCCATCTGCTGGTTCACTCCCCAAATGCCTGCAACAGCTAGAGCTGGGCCAGGAGCCAGGAACTTCCAGGTCTCCCACATGGGTGGTAGGGGCCCAACCACTTGGGCCATCCTCTGCTGCTTTCACAGGCACATTAGCAGGGAGCTGAGTGAGAAATGGAGCAGCTGGGACTGGAACCTTCACTCCTATATGGGAGACCAGCATGGCAGGCAGCAGCTTAACCTGCTGCACCAAAATGCCAGCCCTTGGACAATCATCCTTGATAGAGCAGCCATGCACAGGGCAGGGGTATTGGTCACCCAGCGGAGACAAAGCCTGGAGGGAGGGGGCAGGGACTTTTCTGGGCAGGGGACATCCAATATGTGTCAGGAATTCTCCTAGGTAATGCTGATGAGAGTGCCCTGTGCCCAGCAGGACGCCTGTCTCCTGTGTGACCCCTCCCTCCACAGTCTAGTTTGCTGGTCTCAAACTTCACTCAAAGGGTGCCTTTAATTCCTTTTTTTTTTTTTTTTTAAGATTTATTTATTTGAAAGGCAGAGTTAGGGGGCAGGGACCCGGGGTCAGGGAGAAAGAGAGAGATCTTCCATTTGCTGTTTTGTTCTCCAGATGGCCTCAACAGCTGGAGCTGGGCCAGGCCGAAGTCAGGAGTCAGGAGCTTCTTCTGGGTCTCCCACACGGGTGCATTGGTCCAAATGCTTGGGTCAGCTTCTGCTGCTTTGCCAAGCCTTTAGCAGGGAGCTAGATGGAAGCAGAGCACCCGGGTCTTGAACCGGCGCCTATATGGGATGCTGGCATCGTGGGCCCTAGGATGCCTTAATCCTAGATTCTACCTTCTTCTCTCTCAACTCCCTCCCTTGGCAAACTCATTATTCCTAGCACTTCAACAACACCTTTCTTGTTTTCTTTAAAAAAAAAAAATGTTTTAGAGGTGGAGATAGAGCTCCCTTCTGCTGGTTCACTCCCCAAAGCCCACAGTGGCCAGGACTGGACCAGGGCCAGGCCAGGGCCAAAGTCAGAGGTGGGAACCCAGTGCAGGTCTGCCATGTGGGTAGCAGGGATCCAACGACTTAAGCCATCACTGCTGCCTCCCAGGGTCTGCATTAGCGGGAAGCTGGAATCAGAAGCTGGATCCAAGGACTAAGCCCAGGCACTCCAGTGGGGGATGCAGGCCTCATGTCTCTTAATTACTAGGCCACACGCTGGCCTCCATGACTATCTTCTGATAATTCTTTTATGCTAAGCCTCAGCAGACAGAGGTAAGTTACTTTCTCTGTAGTGTGACACCTTCTGCTTCTTCATCTGGAATCGAGGCCCCTTTAACTCTCCTCTGTGAGCTGCTCCTTAATCAGACTTGCAGCCCCATGCCCCATCTGTCCTGCATCCTGCCTGCTAGCTCACAAGCCCTCCCTTCCCAACAATGCCCTGGTTCCCTTCAGCCACATCTGTAACTGAAGAACCTCTCCTCCTTGCCTTGGATCCACGGTGAACACTGGTGTTAACTGGCTCCAGCAGGTTCTGTGTGCCAGGAATTTGGAATTTGAAATTGACAGGCACAGAGGCCAGCACTCTGGTGAAGCAGCTTAAGCAGCTACCTGCAGTGCCAACCTCCCATATAGGCACTTTTTTTAAAAAATATTTATTTTATTTCTTGGAAAGGCTGAGTTACAGAGAGACAGAGCAAGAAAGATCTTCCATCTGCTCCTTCACTCCCCAGATGGCTGCAACAGGTGGGGCTGGGCCAGGCCCAAGCCAGGAGCATTCTCTGGGTTTCCTACATGGTTGGCAGGGGCCCAAGCACTTGGGCCATCTGCTGCTTTCCCAGGTGTATTAGCAGGGTGCTGGATTGGAAGTGGAGCAGCTGGGACTTGAACTGGCACCCATATGGGATGCCAGCATTACAGGTGGCAGCTTTACCCACTATGCCATAGCACCGGCCCCCTGGGCACTGGTTTGAGTCTTGGCTACTGCACTTCCAGTCCAGCTCCCTGTTAATGTGCCTGGGAAAGCAGTGGAGGATGGCCTGTGCTTGCACCCCTGCATGCAGGTGTGAGACCCAGACCAAGCTCCTGGCTCCTGGCTTCGGCCTGGCCCAGCCCCAGCCATTGTGGCCATCTGGGAAGTGAACCAGTAGATGGAAGATCTCTCTTCTCTTTGTCTCTCCTTTTCTCTGTCACTCTGCCTTTCAAATAAATCTAGAAAGAAATGATGGATGGATGGATGGATGGATGGATGGAAGGAAGGAAGGAAGGAAGGAAGGAAGGAAGGAAGGAAGGAAGGAAGGAAACTGAGAGGCGCAGAGCCTGGAAGCTGTCAGAGCTGAGTTCCATTAAGCTCAGCACTTTAGATCCATCAATCTGCCCGCAGCAGTCCCTGGAGACGCCCCCACCCCGATTCCTGCTCTTTCAGCCTGTGCTTGCTGATTCCTTGGAGTCCGTGGGATATCTTGGCAGCCTTCCAACATAATTTCCTTTTTCCCTCTAAGTTAGCCAGTGTCCTCAACCCCGGGCTGCATATTGGACAGCAGTCTCATGAGACGCTACAACCGGGGAATTGTAGCCGCCTTAGTCCGTGAAAGTGCACTCTGATGTTTGCACGATGAAATCACCTAATGACTCACCAGCACCCATTGCGTATGGCTGTCTTTGAAGGGTGCCTGGCTGTGTTTTCAGCCTTAACCAATGCTACGGTGTTTAAGACGTTTGGAGGCCCTGGTAACACAAACACCTAGTGAACAGCGGCCTCTGCCCTCCAGCAGCATCTGTTGAAATCCCTCCCACGTTTGCGAGGGCCCCGTGAGCACCCCTTCCTCCTGCAAGCGTTCCTGTCTCCCCAGGGTGGGCTGCGGCGGCCCTGCGTTTCACCTCTCATCCCCTCCGTGAGCGATGCTGAGCATCCGCCTCTCCCACTAACTGCAACCCTTGAAAATCGGGGACTAGATCTTTCCATTTTTGTTTTGTTTTGTTTTTTGAGATCTTGTCTTTTCAGTCTCTGGCTCCTAGCACGGAGTCACAAACAAGTCATTTGGAAAGAACCTCTGCTGTTTCTGTCTGCTCCGGTTCCCCTCCCCTTTCCATTGATATCGGCAACTCCACTTTCACTTTTAATTCCACGTTTAAAGTTTGCTCTAGAAATGACCACATGACCTATATTTGGCCAAAAGCACAGTGATTTGGATATGTGACCTATCAGCGCCAAAGAAGTAGCCTCTGAGATTCCGGCTGGAAGGATCTGGAAAGAAATTCCCTCCACTAGGGTTGCTCAGCTTTAGGCTGTAGGAGGCAGCTGTCAATGGTTACTTTTGCCACCATGTGGAAGAATCTGACCTTTATTTATTTATTTATTTATTTCAAAGGCAGAGTTAGAGAGAGGCAGACAGAAAGAGAGAGGTCTTCCATCTGCTGGTTCATACCCCAAATGGCCTCAACAGCTGGAGCTGGGCTGATCCGAAACCAGGAACCAGGAGCTTCTTCTAGGTCTCTCATGTGGGTGCAGGGGCCCAAGGACTTGGGCCATCTTCTACTGCTTTCCAGGCCATAGCAGAGTGCTGGATTGGAAGTAGAGCAGCCGGGTCTCGAACTAGTGCCCATGTGGGATGCCAGCACTGCTGCCAGCAGCTTTACCTCTTGTGCCACAGCAACAGCCCCAGAATCTGACTATTAATTAAACAGAGGAAAGAAGATAGGAAGAGAAATCAATTTCTAGTGATGTTACGCCAGCTGCCCACGGAACTATTTCTTTTCCTTTTCTTTCTTCCTTTTTTTTTTTTTTTAGTTTTATTTTATTTATTTGAAAGGCATAGTTGCAGAGAGAGAGAGGGAGAGACAGAAAGAGTTTTTTTTTTTTTTTTTTTAAGATGCATTTGTTTGTTTGAAAGGCAGAGTTACAGAGAGGCAGAGGCAGAGAGAGAGAGGTCTTCCGTCTGCTTGTTCACTCCCTAGATGGCCGCAATGGCTGGAACTGCACTGATCCAAAGCCAGGAGTCAGGAGCTTCGCGGGTGCAGGGGCCCAAGGACTTGGGCCATCTTGTACTGCTTTCCTAGTCCATAGCAGAGAGCTGGATCGGAAGTGGAGCAGCCAGGACTCAAACCAGTTTCCATATGGGATGCTGGTACTGCAGGTGGCAGCTTTACCTGCTACATCACAGCACCAGCCCCCAGAGAGAGAGATCTTTCATCCGTTGTTTCATTTTCTCAAATGGATGCGACAGCTGGGGTTGGGCTTGTGATTCCCACGTGGGTGCAGGGGCCCAAGCACTTGGGCCATCTTTTGCTGCTTTCCTAGGTGCTTGATAGGGAGCTGGATTGGAAATGGAACAGCTGGGATCTGAACTGGTGTCCATAGGGGATTCCCATAGTCCAGGCAGCAGCTTAACCTGCCACACCACAATGCCGGCCCCTGCTGGACCTATTTCTGAGGACTTTTTCAATTGCCCAAAATCCTTCTGTGTTTGCTTTTCAGCTTTGGTGTTCTGTTTTTTGTTGGAGCCAGGTTAGGTGAGTTGCCTGGAGAAAGTCATGAAATTCATCCATTCATTCATCCAACAGTGCCCATTCACGTAAACTTCCATGATGGGTCTGAGAAGGGGATAGTTAGCACTGTTAGGGTGGAGCTGGGAACAGGTTTAAGAGAAGAGGTGGGGGCCAGCACTGAGGCGTAGTGAGTAAAGCTGTCACCTGCAGTGCCAGCATCACATGTGGGCTCTGGTTCGAGTACCAGCTGCTCCACTTCCGATCCAGCTCTCTGCTATGGCCTGGGATAGCAGTAGAAAATGGCCCAAGTCCTTGGGCCCCTGCACCCACATGAGAGACCCAGAAAAAGCTCCTGGCTCCTGGTTCCAGATCAGTCCAGCTCTGGCCATCATGGTCATTTGGGGAGTGAACCAGCGGGTGGAAGGAAGACCATTCTATATCTGCCTCCTCTCTCTGTGTAACTCTGAATTTCAAATAAATAAATAAATCTTAAAAAAAAAAAAAAAAGTTGAGCAGACCAGTCAGGGGTGTGGCTTCAGTAGAAGGGGGTGGGGCCAGGAGCCTTACTCCTGTGGGTTAGAGGATTAGGCAAAGGCTGGGTATTCCAGGGCCTTCCCGATGAGCTGTTACCTTGCGCTTCTCACAGCTGCACAGCTAAGTCCCAGAGGAGGACCCTTGGTGCCTCTTTCATGGCAGGAGGGGTCTTTCCTGGCTCCCAGGCTCTGAATTTCCAGCATCAGGTTGCATTTCTTTTGGCAGGGAGCTAACCTCTTCTGGACTGCAGAGTTCTGGATCCCACTGCTGGGGACAGGGGGTGGGGGGGTCAAAGGGGAATGTTTGCTTCGAAGGGGAATGCTGGGCACAGTTGAGATAGTGGCAGGGGGCTGGGAGCAGCACAGACATGATGCGACTTTCATTAGGGACGCTCTGTCAGGTGATTCTGATGCAGGCAGGAGCCACGTGAGGATCTGAGTCCACTGCTCCAGGAAATCTGTAGCCTGAGTGCAGGTGGGGCAGGTCGCTCCGGGGAAGGGGCTGCATGCAGAGTGAAGCAGGTGCCCATCACACTGTCATTGGGCTGTGTGGATACAATAGGCATATACAGAGGCACTTCAAAAAAAATAGATTAAAAAGTTTATTTTTGTGCAAAAATTCTGAAATCCAAACATTCAGGAAGTTCATGGAAAATTTCAACTTTTTCACCAAAATAAGCTTCTCTTTCCATCCATTCTGCATGACCCGGAAGCGCCCTGGCATCAGGCACCGGCATCCTGTCCCTGTGACACTCAGCTCCTCCAGGCCTCTGATTCCGAGGGGGTCTCCGGGGGAAGCCCAGGCTGAGCAGAGTAACCGGGTGTGCCTGAAGGGCTAATGTTGCTCCCCCACTTCGTGGAAGGGCGGTTCCCCCTGCCACCTTCCCCACTTCCGAGGGGGAGTGGCACACCGCCGGCCGGCTCTCTCGGGGTCTGCACAGGTGCTCCTCCAGATAGATGTTCCTCAGGTGTTCCTGGTGCATGCCGTCTCTCTCCTCCTTTATAGTCCTCTTCCACCAATCCCAACTCTGCTACCCACACGCCGAGTACGCTGCTCTCCTCCAATCAGGAGCAGGTCCCACAGTTTATTGGTTGAACTGGAGGCAGCTGTGTAGAAGCTGTTTCCCTTCTCAGCACCATATTGTGGGAAAGCAGATGCATAGAATAAGTCTTAATTCCAGTAACTTAGTCTAGTCCGAGTTGCTCCCAGTTGCTCCCCACAGGCTAATGCCCTGACAACAGGGAGGTGGCCGCAGTGGGTGCAGCTTCCAGACCGTGACCATCGGACTGTGCGGCCAGGCTGCCTGCCTCGCGGCCTCTGCAGGTGGCGGCTGTGCAACCTAAGTCGCTGTTTCCTCATCTCTCAGCCGGGCTGGTGATGGTCAGTTCTACCTCCTGGGGTTGCTATGAGAGCTGACAAGTAGCGGCAGCCGCTTGGGACTCCAACATCCCACATCACAGTGGTTCACAGCTCTTCCACTTCTGATCCCACTTCCTGCTTGTGGGCCTCCCGGGAGGCAGCAGGTGTTGGCTCAAGTACTTGGGTCCCTGCCACCCATATGGGGGACCCAGATAGAGTTTCTATCTCCTGACTTCCGCCAGGCCCAGACCTGGCTGTTGCAGTCATTTGGGGAGTGAACCCAAGAATGGAAGATCTCTCTCTCACCTTTCAAATAAAAATAAATAAATAAAAATACAAAAGCAATTCTAGGCCAAAGTGCTTAGAGCTACAGTTTCTGGCATCAAGTTAAGGCTCCAGGGGGCTGGTGTTGTGGCACAGCAGGTTAATCCACCACCTTGCCACACTGGCATCCCAAATCAGAATGACAGTTTGAGTCCTGGCTGCTCCCTGCTACTACACCTGGGAAGGCAGTGGAAGATGGCCCACTTGCTTGGGCCCCTGCCACTCACGTGGGAGACCTGGATGGAGTTCCTGGCTCCTGGCTTTGACCTGGCCCAGACCAGCCCTAGCTGTTACAGCTATTTGATGGACCAACGGATGGTTCTCTTTCTGTCTCTGCCTCTCTCTCTGTAACTGTTAAATAATAATAATAATATATAAAAACTTAAAACACATAAAGTTAGGGCTCCATACACTGGGTCTCTCCTCCACCCAGCAAGTGTACACCAAGTACTGTCTTTTCCTCCCCTACTTCCTGTACCTGGTAATTTGTTCAACATAAACTGTCTTCAGAAAACATAGTCCAACACAGATCCTTCTAGAAAAGCAGGTTTATTGGTCGGGCTGCTCACCAGGACACAGCAAGGAGACAGGCTCCCCAGAGCCCACAGGAAACTCCATCAGCCCACGGCTCAGGCCCCTGCAGCCCATCAGCACCAGGGTACCTGGCCCCGCAACCTCCACCCTCCCCTCAGCGGTCGCCTCCAACCATTCAGAGGACAGAAGGGAACCGGGAAAAGGAGAAGAAGAAAAAAAAAAAAAGGCAAAGCTTGTATTGTATAAAAGGTTGTGTCCCCAGGCTCGCCCCCCCACCCCACCCCTTTAAACAATTAATTAGCTGCAAGTCTAAAAAGCAGAGCTGGGGAAGACAAGGGACAGTGTCGGGGCCTTTCACGGGGAGGGCTGGAGCCTCCCCAGGAGAACCTGGGCAGGAAGCCGAGTCCCCTCGCCCCCAAGAGGCGAGGACACCAGCGGGGTCTTGGCAAGTGCTGCCGCTTTGGGGTACCAGCTCTGGAAGCGCTGCGGGGGCGAGCTGCCCCGCGCCGCGCTCTCCCTCGCCCCTCCGCCCCTCCGCCCCTCGGTAGCCTCCGTCTCCGCCGGGCAGGCCGCCGGACGCCCGGCGCTCTGCAGCCTGCTGCTGCCCCCTTGTGGGGCACTCACTTTCCGGACCGGCCTCGGAGCCCGGCGGAGGGGTCTGGTGAAGCCTCGCTCCTCCTCTTCGGACCATCGCTTCCTCACACTGTCTTCCCTCCCTTCCGCCCCCGACGGGGGCCATGCTGCTAACGAGGGAACGTGTCGCCTCTGCACTCTTCGTCACCTTCCATTTTCCCTCCCGAGGCCTCAGCCCCGTGCGCGCTCCCGCGAGCAGGTGCGTAAACAAGGGAGTTTAAGGGTCGCACTCCCTCCCCAGGGCTCTTCCTCATTGAGAACCCCCACGGATAAAGCCTGTGCGGGGGGGGGGCCCTCTGCGGGGCGGGGCCCCTCTGCCGTCTTTCCCCCAGCTCCTCAGGTTCCGGTGGGGAGGTCTCCTCTCCTGCACCGGCCAAGGTCCCCTTTAGAATGCACTCGCCTCTTTGGTAAACTTGGCTTTGAAGCCAGCACAGGTCAGAAAGAGAAGGGAGAAGGCGAGCGAGCGGGAGTGGCAGCTTCGAAGCCGGGAGCGAGTGTGGCCGAGGGCAAGGCAGCCCCCGAGGGGCGCCCGCCAGCGGTCTCCTCCTGGGTCCACGACTGGGACACCCGGAGCACAGGTCACCCTCTCTTCCCACTTGTACCCGGACTCCGTCTACACTGGGACTCTGAGCCTCGTGGGGGCTGCCTCCCGCTCCGGGCTCCTCGGGCGGGGTGGGGGGTGCTGGGAGAGGTGGGGAAGGGGAGGCCGGGGTGGGGGCGGGGCAAGCGCGGCGGGGCGGGGCGCGGCCGGCTCAGTCGCTGTCGCTCTTGTCCACCAGCACGGCGTCCGACTCCTCGGTGATCTCCAGCAGCGTGTGCACATCGGGGCTGCTGGCGCGCTCCGCGCCGGCCTCCTCATCGTCGGCGCCCACCTCCACCATCTCCGTGGCCTTGAGCACCTCCACCTCGCCCTCGCGGATCTTCTTGACGTGGAAGGTGAAGGGCGGCACCTTGTACACGGCCGTCTTGGAGCGCGCGTACACCACGTGGTCGGGCGTGAAGGACTTGCGCAGCTTGTCCCGCGACGTCTTGAGCTTCTCGCGCCGCTCGGCCGGCACCAGGCGCGTGCCCAGCTTGCTCATGCGCTTCTCCAGGGTGTGGCGCGTCTTCTCCAGGTTCTCCTTGGTCTTCAGGCGCGTCTTCTCCAGGTTCTCGCGCGTGCGCACCCTGGTCTTCTCCATCTTCTCCTTGGAGAAGGCCTTCTTGAAGTCGTCCACGCGCCGCAGGCCGCTGCGCTTGATGCGCTCGGCGCGAGACTCCTCGATGACCTCCTCCACCTCCACCGCCTCGTCGGACGACAGCTCCAGCGCCGCCGCGTCCTCCTCGGGCCTCTCGCCCTCGCCCGCCTCGTCGCCCTCCTTCTCCGGCAGCGCCTCGGCCTCTTTCAGCGACTTGCTGATGCTCAGTTTGGCCGGCAGCTTCACCTCGTCCTGCGGGGGAGAGAGGAGAGGAGATGAGAGGGGGCCCAAGAGGAGGGCCGGGCCGGGCCCCGGGGAGGGGGCATGCTGGGCGATGCCGGGGCGAGGAGGGCCACTGCGTGGGACCCCGGGAGCCCGCCTGACTTGTTCCCCCCTAGAGAGAGACCTGCAGCTGCTGGCACACGGCTAGGCGCCCAGTAGGAGTACATGTGTTGAATGTCACGGACCAGACGGCCCGAGGGGGGAACCAGGCTTCAGGTCAGAGATGCGCCTGCGTTAGGATCGCAGTACGGCTTAACATCCCTGCGCGCCCCCCGCCGCACCTTTGCGTCCTGCGCTCGTCTGACTATTCGACCACTTGCTGCCCCGGAGGCCCTGCGAGACATTGGAAATGGCAGAGCGCCCTCTGGTGCCCCGAGCCCCACACTGCCCGAGCCAGGCCCTAAAGCAAGAGGGCTTGGGAGAGCGGGCTTAGGGGCGTCGGGGTAGGGATGAGCTCACAGCCCATCCCCAGCGGCCCCCAGGGAGGGGAGCTTGAAGATAAAGTCGCCGGAGTGAGTGTCCCACACTCAAACCATTTCAGAACCAGCCTTAGGGAAGGACAGCTGTGGCCCAGCCCTCCCTTCGCTCTGCCCCCAGCCCCCACCCCAGCTAGAAACCCATGGAAAAGAGGAGACCAAGGAAAGCACTTGCGGTCTCCCCAGTCTCAGCATGTCTCTGCTTCTGATTTCTGTGCCTTGGAACACATGCTTGCTCCTGGCACCTCCACCCCCACCCCAGGCCTGAGCTCAGAGGGCCTGGATGGTCCCAAATCCCGCGGGATCCTGGAGCTCAGAGCAGCCGCTTTGCTCTCCCTCTTCCCTTGGAGGACTCAGTGCTACCAGCATTTTCCATCCCGAGACTTTCCAAGATTCCTGACCCTGGACCAACATCCCATGATCTCAGGACCTCTCCTGGCCCCACTAGAAGGCAGGGGAAGCCAGGCCAGGAGGACGAAAGGGGCTAACTCTCCAGGCTCAGTGTAGGGACTTCAGATGAAGGAGTGAACCGACCGCTCTCATGGACACAAACACAAATACCGATACACAGGCCACCTGCTATAGAAATTCCCTTCCCAGCCCCCAGTCTCTTTCCTCTTCCCGCCCCCACCCTCAGGGTTTCCTGGTTTACACTGAAAACTAGGAACACCCCCTCCCGACTTCCTTCCCTCCCTGTCAATAGCATTAGCAGGGACAAAGAAGGAATGCTGGCTCTGCTTCTCCCAACTGGGCACCAGCTCTGCAGGGCACCAAGCCACCTCCAGTTCTCTGTTACCCTACTACACCTCCCAGCAGGCAAGGTGACCTGGGCACAGGGCATGCTGGGACTTGTAGTCTCCACCTGCCATAGGTGGCTTATGCTGTCTTGAGCCTCCTAGGGGTCTGTCCATCCCTCTGCCTCTTATCATGCACCGAGGCGTTGAAGGGGGTGTTTGGTTCTGTGCATCAGAGGGGTCCCACCTCTGCTGGTATCGCCTGCGATTGCCAGCTGTCCCTTCGGGCCCCTGCAGTCACTCTCCCCACTGCCACTGCAGACCCGGAGTCCGTCACTAGCATGTGCATGTACATCATTTTAGGGCTGTCTAGGGGCCTCCTCTCCACTGCCACCTAGAATTTACCTGCAGCCCCAGGATCAAAAACATCTCAGCTCCTCCCTCTTCTTCAGTCTCCCACGCTAAAACACCACCAAAGTGTGGGGGGAGGGAGCCCCTCCTTTCCATAGGCTCAGACAAGGTGGACGTGCAAGGGAGGGACTGGGGGAGACGAGCAGGGAGCAGCCAGGAAGCAGTCCCAGCTGCTGGAGAACAAGTCCGCATTGTCCCCCGCCCCACCCCACCCCCCCATCCCTGATTCTCCCTCTTGTTCCACCCTGACCCCAAAAGGCTGAGCTGGCTGATTTTCCTGGCCCCTGGCTTCTCAGAAAACGGTCTTTGCCAGCTGAGCTGGGGTGGACAGGGCAGTGGGGAGAGCTGCAGCCAATCCCAGTCTCCTAGTGCCCGAGCAAAGGTTTCAGTGCAACATCTGAGAGCAGCCCCCGCGAGGGCAGGTTCATTCCCGGGGTCTCCCCAGGCCAGAAAGGTGTTGGGGGGGGAGGCTATATAACCCCACACATCTCAGGCTTCCCTGGGTGTGACGGCTTATACCAAAGGAGCTGCCTTCTCGGGGGACGGGTGGGAGACAGGCAAAGAAAGAAGCGGGCCTGAATGCCTGGACTCTGTCCAGAGGGCCAGTGCTAGAGGGTGTGCACCATTAGCTATCCCCTCCATTAATGGACTTCTCCCCCCACCCCCACCCCCGGCTTTGCAGGGCAGGTTTCCCCCATGACTCACAGCCTTGGAGTGCTGTCTTGGGCCCACCCAGTCTGCCTGTTGCTACAACAACCTTCAACACAATCCAAAAGCACCTCCCCCCTCCCTGGGCACACAGGCCAGCACCTTTGTCCCACCCCTCCTTCCCTGGCAGAGCTCCGGAGCCCAAGGAGGGGCTTCGAGGGGGTGGCAAGGAGGGAAGGTTCTGCCTGTTCTGTTTTCCCGTTTTTATTAAACAAAACCACCACTCCCAACAGGCCAGATTTCCACAGTTACCTTTAATGACCAGGTCTGAACAAAGCCATGCACAGCCTCCCGCCCCACCCCCCAGCACACACAGCTCCCCAGCCCCGGAAGGCGCCTGTTCAGGACGGGTTTAGAGGAGCCCCAGGGAAGAGTCCAGTGTCCTCCCCTCCATCCCCCAACCTTGCTGTTTAAACTCAGGATCTTCTGGCTTAGACAGGTTTGCCTGAGGTTGTGATTTAATTGAGCACCTACTATGCGCCTTGGCCAGGCACTTCACATTTGTTAGGGAGAAGGGACAAGTGTCACAAGGCTTGGGTAAGAACCTCTCCAATTTAGTGCTAACCAGCTCTGTTCCCAATCCCTGCTGGGGAATGGCCAGAGGAGACACTGGAGGGGGGGTGGGGATTTGAAGCCCCAGCAGCTGCTTGGAGAGCACATTGGGAAAGGGAGAGAAAGTCCTAAACACTCAGCACTGCCCCGGAGGGGCCCGGGCCAGGAGATGAAAGCCACCGGGGGCAGGGGACCTTCCTTCTGCCACAGCACGCATTCTCGGCTGAAGCCAACAACGGATTCTTGGGCAGCCAGGGAGGAGGGACTTAGATATTCCCATGGTTTGCTGTGCTCCCGAGAGAACATGAGCAGATCTGGCATCCAACTATAGCATGCGCTGGGAGGGATGGCAATCGGGCAGATATCTAAAAGGGCTCCTTGGGTGATCATGGGGGGAAAAAAAAAGAACCAAGCTCCAGGAGGCCCGAGGCCCGAGCCAAGCCAGGAAAGCAGCCTCCACAAGCCTCTCAAGTTGGCAGTTTTTGGGTGCCCCGCCCAAGGCAGGATCTGGCAAACATAAGGGTTCTCTCTGAAAAACATTTTCTAAAAGAAAAAAAAAAAAACTGGAAAAAATAAGTGTCAGTGTTTTCCTCTGCCCTGGGGAGGATGTGGAGAGGGCACAGAACAGAGGAACAGACCCCGGGCCCCAGCCCCCCGGAGGACCTGCCCCAGAGGGCCTTTGATCCAGGCGGGCCTGTCCGGAGGAGGCGGGTGTGGCGGAGCAGCCGCAGGCAGGACGTGCAGCTCCGTGCAAGGCAGCTTGGGCACAGCTCGGGCAAACAGAAACCAGGAAGGAGGAGAGGGCCCCTTCCGGTCACCTCCCACCCCCACTGCACGCCCCACAGTGGCCTGAACGCTGCATAGCGCCGGGGGTTCCCCATGCCTGGCACCCACCCACAGTGGGCAGCGGCCCTAAACACCCCCACGGGCTGTCGGCTCCTGGGGGGCAGGCAGGGGCCCAGGCTCTGGGTAATAGGGCAGTGTCCTGGGCGTCTGCTCCAAGGCCTGGAGCTCAGGCACTGTGTCTGTGTCGGGCTTCAGTTCAAAGGGCTCAGTCTCAGGCAGGAGGTCAAAAGGCACGATCTTGGGCGTGGCCAGGTCAGAGGGTGCTTTCAGCTTCTTCTTGAGCTAAGATGAGGAAAAGGGGTTTAAATGGGGCTTGGGATGGGTGTGGAGGGGGTTGAGAGAGAGAGGCCTTGGTGGCATGCAGACATGGGGCTGGTGAGGCGGGAGGGGACACACACTGTGTTAGAGGGGAAAGAAATCACAGTTCAGATGCTTCATCAAGAGGGTCCCGGCCGGGAAGGGTGGGGCAACCCCAAACCTACCAAGTGCTAAACACAAATGGACCCCACCTCCCTTCCTCTCTCTAGAATCTCCCCCAGTCTCATGCTTGGGCTCCGATCTTCCACCTTTCCCCAGCATGGCTCCTGGGGGAGTGGGATGGTGGGGGCAGGAAGGGGTTTCCCACGAGGCCCCATGGCTGGACTCTGCCTGGGGAGGTGCTGAGGAGTGAAAGGGAAGGCACACAAGTTCACGGCCATCAGGATCAGGCGCTACTCAGCCCCGTTCTCGCTAGTCCCTGGGGCACGGTGGGCACCGGGTGCCGCCCCGGATAGACAGAGGGGTAGGCACAGAACAGAGACTTCCTGGCCAGCCCTCTTTGGCCACGTCCTCACCTCCTGCTGCCCTTGCCACCCTCGTCCCCACCCAAAGCTTGGGATACCAGACACTAAAATGCACAGAGAAATCAGGATGCAAAAGCAAGATATTTTTAGGACATGAGGGCTTGTGTTTCAGGGCACCCAGGAGCACTCCCCAATTCTCCCTCCTGAGGGGCTGAACTGCCACTCTTGCTTTGGGCGGTCAGAAGTCAGTAGAGGGGCCGGCACTATGGAGTAGGAGGTTAAGCCATGGCCTGCAGTGCCAGCATCCCATATGGGCACTAGTTTGAGTCTCGGCTGCTCCACTTCTGATCCAGCTCCCTGCCAATGCACCTGGGAAAGCAGTGGAGGATGGCCCAAGTGCTTGTGCCCCTGCACCCATGTGGGAGATCAGGAAGAAGCTGCTGGCTTCTGGCTTTAGATTGAACAAGTTCTGGCCATTGCTGCCATTTGGGGAGTGAACCAGCAGGTAGAAGCTTTCTATCTCTCCCTCTCTCTGTAACTCTGACTTTCAAATAAATAATTAAAAAAAAAAAAGTCAGTAGAGAGGGACATGTGGGTACTACCAGGCTTGGGCAGTGACTGCTCAGTAAGGCCTAAAGTCACCAAAACCAAAGCGGCAGGCCCTGCATGGCCCTCTCCTAGGCAGATTTGAGTCTATGCCAGGGGATACCTGTGGCCAACCGGGAGTCCCACTCCTTACACCCTGCACCCCTCCCCGAGTTGGGCCAGGTGACCACACCTTGCCTCTACTTCAGCACTCATGAGGCTTGCAGCTAATGGCCACTGGTGGCCAACACGGCAAACCCTGACCCCCCCATCCCCCGCAACACACACACAAAGCAGCCCAAGGCCACAACTGTGTAACCATCTCCATGGGAGAATGGAGCCAGAACTCCCCGGGGCAGGGCAAGGCCTGGGCGGTGGGGTGGGGGTGGGGAACAGTGAGGGCAGCAGGAAGGATACACCTGGGCTCCCCACCTGAACCCCCAGTCACTCGCATGTCATTGGATGAGTGATTTCTCCTGCTCTGGGCCCCAGCTTCTCAAGCTAGAATTATTTCCAAGCAAATTCTCTTTAAGGTGTCTTCTAGCTCAAAAGTCTAGGAGGAGGGCACTTTAAAAAGTGCATGGAAAAGCAGAGTTGAAAGATGTTTATTTTAGGGCAAAACATTTGAAATCCACGTACGGAGTTTTCAAAATATACGTTCCTTGACTACCAGTTGCGCACCGTGCTATTGCCTCGCTTTTCTGACTCTGAGCTTTACGGTAGTCAAATTTTATTTAAATAGAGGGGGAGGAGCAGGCGGATAGCATGATTTCCTTTAGTCCTGGTATACCCTAAAAATACGCTCCCAGCTTTGGACTCTGGCCAGGGAAAACAACCCAAACTCAGCTATCTTGGAACTGGGGTAGGGCCCGCTCTTTCCATGGCCACTGGGCGGAAGAGGTGAGAGGAACCAAAGCCCAGGTTGGGAATAATTTTGGACAAAAGTTTGGGGTTCTTATGGAGCAAGGTAGCTGTGATTTGTCCAGGAAGGAGTGATGGGCGGGGTTAGGATTTGGGGAGGAGGAGCCAGCGAGCCCTCATTCCAGCCCTGGAGTTCCCCCAGCACGGGGAGCACACTGCTCTGGGAAACATTCACTTCCATTTCATCTCCCATCTCTGGGTTCTCAACGAACTCTAGTATAAACTCCGGATCGTTGTCTGGGAGAACTGAGTCTTTAAGCATTGCAGTCCTGAGGTTTCAGAGCCGCCGCCCCCTGCCCACCGCCTGGCCTGGTCCTCCCAGCAGCCCTGAGTCCACTAACTCCGGCTCTTGCTTCTCCAGTCCCTGGCTGCCACCCCAGAGGAGGGGGAGGCCAAAGTGCCCGTCTCCATGGCATGCAGAAAGGGAAACGCCACACAAGCACAGAAATGGCTCCGACGCCAGTTCCAGACGAGGGCTCTACCATCCCTGCGAGGCCTCTAACATCCCACACCAGCAGCTGCTGGATTTCATGTTTGTGTGTTATGGGGAGGGGGTGTCAAATGCAAACTGGACCTAGGAAATCTTGACAGCTACAAGTTCCCTGAACCCAGGGTGGAACTGACCAGGGACCTCCTGCATCCGCCCCAGCGCTGGGCTCTCCCTACAGCCCCTGCCACTGCCACATCATCACCTCCCACCTCTGCAGCCCCTCCTCCACCCTCCCCTGCAGAGAACTCCCCCTGGCGCCCCGGCCCTTTCTCCAGGGGCCGCCCCTGCAGCCTGCCTTCACCATAAATGCTGCTGCCCCCCGTCTTCCCTATTAGGTCTGCCAAGGCACTGGGCTATTTTTGCTTCATTCTCTTCTCAGGGGCAGACCTGGGGGAGGAGCGGCCGCTGAGCCCCACCCCTGGCCCCCACCTGCAACATCTGCTCCGCAGCTCAGGGAAGTGCTGCTTCCTCGAGCCACGCCCAGCTGCGGGAAACTCTTCGTCAACTCTGAGCTCCTCCCTGGGTAGGGGGTACTTTTTGAGAGTACTTATTTCCCCTGCGGCTCCTGGGCTTATGCTCTGCCTGTCACTGGCCCTGGTTTACTACCAATGCAGTCAGCGCCCTGTGTGGTTAGGAATCCCCTCGCCACCACCTCCATGCAGGACCCCCTCGCAAGGCGCCGCTGGCCTCTGCAGGGAAGTCTCTCTCCCCTCCCACCGCTCCTTCTCTTGGGATCTTTGTCTTTGGCACAGCGGGGTTACTTGGAGGGCTCTCTGGTGGGGGACATTTAGAGCAGGAAGGCTCACCCGTGAAGTGCGGCCTGCTGGCCCAGGCCCCTGCTTGTCCCTCTCTCCTCAATGTCCCCTAGGGTTAAGCAGGTCTCAAACAGTATCTCACACAGTTCCCCACCACCACCACCGCCAAATCCTGTTTCCTCCAAACACTTAGCTTCGTGGAAACAGCTCCAGGCAAACCTTTGATAGCAAACAGTGCTGTAATTGAGGGCAGTTCTGGACTTTAAAGGCCAAGGAAGTGCCTCTTAGGAGATAGTGGGTCAGGGTGGGGAGGGGGACAATGCCATCCCAGCCTCCGCCCACAGATGGGCACCAGCAGACCTCCCTGTCTCTACCCTCCCCAAACCTCTGTGCCAATTTGCAGCTCTCTTAGGTCTCCCTAAAGAGCCCAAGGACTTCTTCATGAGAGGTAGCTTAACCAGGCCCCAGAGCCCTCAGTGAAATAGGGCTCCCCGGAAGGGTCTTCTCAGAGGGGCGGGGGTGGTCTGGCCTTCCCGGTCTTTCCACTCCTGTCCGTAGAGAGAGGAGCAGAGGCTAAGCCTACAGCCCCCAGGATCCCGCCTCCCTCGGGCAGGAGCATCAGCCAGGCCTGCGGGACGCAGGGAGAAGGGATCCAAGGATCACCACAGCCCCTGGTTCGGAGTGCGCTGGGCAGGGGAATGGTGAGGAGGAGAACACTGAAACTCCCGGGCTTAAATTTGGGGCTAGGATATAAAAATCACATTTATATCCAGGCGGGAGAGACGGGAAGAGGTGCACAGGCAGCAGCGGGCGGCCTGGGACGCGCCAGCCTCCTCCCGCCAGCCGCTCGGCTTCTCCGGCCCCTGCCCCCGCAGGTGTGCGGGGTGAGACCACGCGCCTAGACCGCGGGACCCCGCCGCCCGCGCACCCTCCTCCACCAGCCTCTAGGAGGCCCTGGGTACCGGCGCGCGGCCGGGACGGTGTCCCCAAGGGCCCGAAAGCGCCAGGAGGCCGGGGACAGGTCGCGGCGAGGGGACAGGGGTGGACAGCGGAGGCTGATGCGGGGGCGTGGGGTCCGGGGAGGGGGGCTGGCTGTCACGTCCCCCGCCTGGCGCAGCCCCCGCCAGTGCGTTCCTGAGCCCTGAATCACCCGCTATATCGGGCGGCAGCGCCGGAGGCCCCAGGTCCGGGCCCTGCAGCCAGTGTCCGCTTACAGAGGGCCCCAAAAGCCGCCAGGGACCCCTGGCATTCCTCGAAACTTCCCCCAAGTAGAAAAGCGCTGAACTGAGCCAAGTTGGAAGCGGTCTGCGAGGGGCAGCGTCCCCAAGTCTGGCCCTCTAACCTAGTTCAGCTGGGAGTTTGGGGCCGGAGGGAGGGGCCTGGGTGGGGTGGCGCGGGGTACTGGCGCGCCCCCCAAAATCCCGCCGCTCCCCTAGACCCCACCCCACTGCAGCCGTGCTCCCTGGAAGGAGGGCGGATCTCGTGGGCCCGGCAGGCTGGAGAGCCGCGCCGCGGGCAGGTCTCCCCGCCCCACGCCCCGGGCCGGGGACGCGCGAGCTCGGCGCGGTCCGCCCCGCGGGCTCACCTGGTAGATCATGACTTTGAAGTTGCGGCGCCGCAGCAGTTCGGCCTCGTTGACCTCCAGCTTCTTGATCTGGCCGGCCTGGCGCTCCAGGCTGCCGCGCACCGTCTTCACGTTGACGCTGACCTTGCGCACCTTCTCCAGCAGCTTGCTCACCGTGTTGCTCGTGGTGGCGTGCGCCTTGCCCAGCTTGGCCAGCTCGCCCTGGATGCTCTGCACCGCGCCCTCCATCTCCGCCTGCCGCTCCTCCAGCTGCGCTTGGGTCAGCTGGATCTGGTCGACGGCGCCGATGATTTTATCCAGAAGGCTCAGCACCAGCACGCCATTCACCTGGTCCGACTTGATCAGCTCCTCCGAGCCGGCCCCCGACGGCTCCTCAGCGGCGGGCGCCCCGACCTGGGAGGGCTCCCGGTCCTCGACTTCGGGCGTCCCGGAGAACGGCCGTTCGACGATGTGCAGCGTGACGTCCTCCATGGCTGCCCGGAGCCGTGCGGGGCCGGCCGAGAGGAGCTGAAGCTGGAGCGGGAGCCCGAGGCCCGGAGAGAAGGGGAGCGGGAGGGGGAAGCGAGCGAGAGCGGAGAGCCGGGGAAACTCGAGCCACGTCCGTGCGCACCGGGACGGCGGCCAGCACTGCGGGGCGGGGGATCCGTGCGCTGCCCCACTCGGCGGCCGAACCCTGGAGCCTCGGCCCCCATTGGCTGGCCCCACCCCAGAAAGGGAGGGACCGGGGCAGAAGGGGAGACTGGCGGGGGGGGGGGGCCCGGAGGGGGCCCTGGAGCTGAGCGCCCCACCCTGCCCCGGCGTGGTTGGAATAGTTGGAGCGGGAGACCCGGGGCTCGGCTGCGGAGGCGGTGGGAGCGGGACGGGACGCAGGCCGAGGAATGTAAGGGGGTGGGGTGGGGTGGAGTGAGGGGCGGCGGGGGCGGGGGGCGGGAGTGTGGCTCTAGTTTCCCTCTCGCTTTTTTATTTATTTATTTACTTTAAATTGCGAGACCCACTTCAGCGTTTTTAGGGCTGGAGCTGGGAGTCAGGTGGGCGCTGAGATCCCGCCATGACGTGTGGACAAAACCTGCGTACCGAACAGAGGGTCTCCACAAAGTCCACGCAAAAGGTGTATTACCGTAAATCCAGTGTTCCACGAACTCTTTGAAGCCCCCTCCTACTTGCCTGTGCCTGGTGTTGAGGAGCCACTGGACAGAATCCTTGCCCTCGTCCTCGATCAGCTTTTCCAAGACCCCCCCCCCCCACCTCCGTTACCAACATTTGTTAAAAGCTTGAGGGGTTGTTTGGGGAAAGGAAGGAGGAGAAAATTAAGTGGTGGTGAGGGACAGCAGAGCTCCTCCCCGTTCTCCCAGGACCGTCCTGACAGCAGGATTACCTGGGCAGTGAGATGGAAAGAAGCGCTTTCCCCCACCTCTCACCTCTCTCTGTGAACCCCCTTTCCTGGTGCTCCAGCGCCCTGAGGACTGTACCCGGAATCCTACCTGCCCACTGCACAGAGGGAAGGCTGCGTGAGGTCACTCTGGGTTAGTGTTAGCTGAACCTAGGTCCCTGGACTCCGGCTCCCTCCTTCCCTCCACCTTAACAGCTAAAGCTCTGAGAACCAAAGGTTGCCCGCCTTGCCCCCCCTGCCACCACCACCACCCCCGCCCCCCGTTGCTGGGGCTGAGTTCCCTGGAGGGGCACCAACTCCCTTTCCCACAGAAAAGCTGCAAACCTTTTCCCTGCTTAGGAAACCAGGCCTGGGTTTCCAGGGCTGGACGGATGACGATGTTGGCAAAAGGTCACTGCTAGTGGGGCATCCATCACCACTGGGCAAAGTGAAAAGTTGCTCTGTGTGACCCCAGGCTCCATTTGTCCAGCCAGAGCCGCCCCCAAGCAAGCGAGCTCTCAGTGGCCCAGGCAGTGCCCTAACCACCACTGAGTCAAGTATGTTGCCTGCAGAAACGTGTGAGGTTCAAATACAGCAAACTGGTATATGTAATTGTGTATTACTTATGCAAATAGCTACTAGAACTGGCAGATTACCAACTGCCAGTTGGATTTTAGAATCTAAAAGACATATAACAAACTAAGTTCCTTTCACTGAGGACTGATAAAGCTTTTAGAAAATAAAGTACAGTTTGAGAACCTTCCTGGACCTTCGTAAGGTTCTTATAACTTAAAATTAATCATTTTAGCAGGTGACACCCAAAGCACAAATTGTAAATAGCACTCAAAGAAATACAGTGATGAGAAATTTTTTTTTCTATCCCTACCCCCAGACACTAGTTTCCATTCCAGGAAACAACTATTGTTACCATTTTCTTGTAGAATGTTCTAAAGAAAAATTCTGCATTATAATCATACAAAGAGAGCTTCAAAAGTTGGTGGGGAAAATGAAATTAAAAGATAACACACATTTCCACGGACTTTTTTAAAAAAGGTTTTTATTTATTTATTTGAAAAACAGAGTTACAGAGAGGCAGAGAGAGAGAGAGAGAGAGAAAGAGAGAGTTCTTATATCTGCTGGCTCACTTCCCAGATGGCTTCAATGGCCGGAGCTGGGCTGGCTCCGAAGCCAGGAGCCAGGAGCTTCTTCCGGGTCTCCCACGTGGGTGCAGGGGCCCAAGGACTTGGGTCATCTTCCACTGCTTTCCCAGGCCATAGCAGAGGGCTGAATCAGAAGTGGAACAGCTGGGACTTGAACCAGCGCCCATATGGGATGCCAGCACTGCAGGTGGCGGCTTTACCCGCTATGCCACAGTGTTGGCCCCTCCACAAACTGTTTGACGCCCCCTTATATACCAGGGTACTTCAAAATGTTTGTTAAAAATGTGCATATCTTAATTCTATTTTCCATGAACTTTATGAAGTACCCTCATACATACAAATATATTTCAACACTTTGCTTTTTTTCTTTTTAGCTACTAATATATGTTGGCTATTGCTTCCTATCAGTACATGTGAGACAGCCTTGTTTTCCGAGTAGGGATTACACTGTACTTATCACACCAGGATGCTATCGATGGACATTTACAGATTGCAGTTTAAGCTCTCATGACAAGTTGCTGAGGAAGAGTGTTAGTATTGCCTTGCTTTGTTTTTGGCTACCTGCTTGCTAGAAGAAATTAAGTCCACACCATTCTGGAAATGTATTTCTATTCCCGTTCTTCACAAAGGAATGTCCGTACTTGTGTCTGAGTCAAATTATGTCCCAGGAATACTCCAGTGAGTGCATCTCTGACTCATTTCATGCCTCCTTCACAGAATTCTTGCAAAAGGGCCCTGCCCCTTGCATAGCTATGTTGACTTTCTCTCACTGTTCCACTTATGACTCACTGCCAGCCTCATCCAACAGGGGGCATGTTGAGCCGCGGTGCACCAGCTTACCAACACCCACCCCCACCACGGGGACAGCACAGTCCTTTCTGGAGCATTCCACTCGGGTGCAGAGAAAATAAGCAGCTTCTCCCCATCTGTAGTTGCATTCAGCACTCCGTTGGTGCTTTGCATTTTCCATTGCTCACTCTGTCTGCCCACAGGCACACTGTTCCATTGTGTGCTTTCAGCCGCAGAGACAGAGACTATAAAAGGGAGAGTGAAGTCAAAGCAAACAACCCCTTTGGCCCAGAAAAGAACACCAAGATGCAACCGAGTCAGCAGCTAGAGTCTGACACCCTCGCATATCCCTCCGCCCGTCCATCCATCCGTCCACCTGTTCAGCGAAGTGTGACTACTAACCAGGAGCCAGCCCTGGGGCTAGGGACTTTAGTGAGAATGCATAAAGTCCAGTTCCTCACAGTGCAGCAGGAAGACAGATGCACAAGTAGCTTCTGGCATAACAAGGCAGGCACTCCAACAGCTTAGGGAAGGGGGTCACGCCGTGGGGCAGGAGACATGTGGGGCAGGGTCCCCAGGGGACAGTGCCGAGGTCTAACGGGCAAGGCAGGGAGCCCCTCCTAACCCCCATGCACGGGGAATAGCCAGGCATTGCTCAACTGTTCCTATCATGGTTCTGCCCTGAGTCTTATCAGTTTACATTTAGGGTTATCCAGTAGATGCTGTGATGTGTTCCATCAGTGTTGGAACCGCACTGGGAGAGATCCTAGGGCGACACAGTGTTTGTTATTCATGAACAGCTGGGATGAGTGACGTGTCTCACATCAGAGAACCCATCCTGTGTGGAAGCCCCGCCCTCTGCAGCTGGCTGGCAGCTGCCACGCACCGCGGTGGGGTTTTTGTTTTTGTTTTTGCCAGCTCTATAGGCACTGCTCTTCTCTCTCTCATCAACGAACGATGCCTGTCTTATTTGTCCAATTCTCTTCCTCAAAAATTCCTTCCTTTCTTCAAACATTAAGAGGTAGAGTAACTCCTGAGCCAGAAAACAATGAAGATTATTTATTCAGTGCTGATTTAGGCATAACTTGGCGGTGTTACCACTTAAAGGACCCAGCCAGTGCATTTACTGTGGGGTAGGAGATTTCGTTTTAGTGAAATGGTGTCTCAGGCCCACAAAGAGAAAATATCAAGAACACAGGTTAATGAAATACCACGGAATCTCTCCTTCTTGTCTTGAACAAGCACTTGCCTTCTTCTTCTGAAAAACAAAACAAAAACAAGCACACACACACAGAGAAAAATCCCAGGGCAAATGGATGGAACTTTCCTGTCTGCTGGAGGTGGAGCCACCTATTTTCTCTTTCTGTTCAAACTCTGTCTTCTGCAACTGCACCTACCAACCCCTCACCTTGACCTACCATAGTTTATCCAAAGAAAGAGCCTTCCTCGCTGCTGAAAGAGCACTCAAAAGTCACCAGGAAACTTTATATCCCACCAAGTATCTCTCCTTTTCTAATTTTACTAGGACTCTGCTTTAAATAAAGCAGTTTTTTTTTTTTTTAAATCCCTGCTGACCAAGATCCTTGTGGATCTTCCTTTTGGCCTTGGGACACTGTATTATTCTTATTTCTTTCATGTCCTATTTGCTAGCTTATTTTTTCTTTCATTTTCCTTTTTTTAAAAAATAAGTTTTTAAAACTGCTGACAATAGTACAAGAAATTAGCCACTTTATGAAAGCGTAATTCTATATCACACAATTTACCTACAGTATACAATTCAGTGGTTTTTATTTTATTTTACAAATTAAAAAAATTTTATTTGAGAGACAGAGAAAGACAGACAGAGCTCTCATCACTGGTTCACTCCCCAGATGCCTGCAGCAGCTGGGGCTGAACCACGCCAAAGCCAGGGGCTGGGAACTCAGTCCAGGTCTCCCACATGGGTGGCAGGGGTCCAAGTACTTGAGATCTCACCTGCTGCCTCCCAGGGCGTGTATTAGCAGGAAGCTGGAACTGGAGCTTGGACTTGAACCCAGGCACTCTGGTACGGGACACAGGCATCCCCAGCAGTGTCCCAACTGCTGCACAGTGCTGGGTGCTCCTGGCATAATGTTTTTATGTCACATGTTGCAGTACGTATCAAGACTTGAGTTGTTTTTGTGGCAGAATAATCTTCCATTGTATGAATATGCCATATGGTGTTTATTCATCAGCTCATGGAAATTTGAGTTATTTCCATCCTGGGGCTATTATGAGTAATTCAGCTAGGAGCTCCCATGCAATTTTTTTTTTTTTTCAAATCCCATTTTCTTAATTTCCTGTTGATTCTGTCTCAGCCCTTTGCTCTTCCTTCAGGCATCTTCCCTTTTTCTTCATCTTCTCCATGGCGTCCTTCTTACCAGGGTGCTACAAGTGTCTCTATTCCTGAAATGGGGAAATACTAAAAATATTTAGGGGCTGGATTGTGGCGCAGCAGATTAACTGCTACTTGTGATGCTAGCATCCCACGACTCACCCCAGCACCTCTGCTTCCAATCCAGCTACCTGCTGTGCACCTGGGAGGCAGCAGATGATGACACAGGTACTTGAATTCTTTTTTTTTTTTTTTAAAGATTTATTTATTTGAAAGACAGAGTTACAGAGAGAGGTCTTCCATCCACTGGTTCACTCCCCAGTTGGCCACAGCAGTTGGAGCTGAGCTGATCCAAAGCCAGGAGCCAGGAGCTTCTTCCAGGTCTCCCATGTGGGTGCAGGGGCCCAAGGACTTGGGCCATCTTCTACTGCTTTCCCAGGCCATAGCAGAGAGCTCGATCGGAAATGGAGCAGCCAGGACTTGAACTGGTGTCCATATGGAATGCTGGCGCTGCAGGCCGGGGCTTTAATCTACTGCACCACAGCGCCAGCCCCAGTACTTGGATTCTTGCCACTCACATAGGAGATCTGAATGAAGTCCTGAGCTCCTGGCTTCAGCCTGGCCCAGACATGGCTGTTAGGGCCATTTGGGGAATGACCCACTGATGGGATTCCACAGGTGGAAATTCCATACCTGACATCATGATGAATTGCAGTCAAAGCACAGGTGCAGGGCTGGCATCGTGGTGCAGTGGGTTAGGCTGCCATTTGCAACAGTGTTATCCTGTATTGGAATGCCTGTTCAAGTCTTAGCTGCCCCGCTTCTGATCCAACTCCTTGCTAACACACCTGGGAAAGCAACAGAAGATGGCCCGGGTGCTTGGGCCCCAGACACCCACATGCAAGACCCGGATGGAATCCTTGGCTACTGGCTTTAACCTGCAGCCATTCAGGGAATGAACCAGTGGGTGGAAATCTCTTCCTATCCCTCTCCCTCCCCCTTTTCTCTGTCACTCTGCCTTTCAAATAAATAGATAAATCTTTAATGGGGGAAAAAACCCATAGGTGCAGGGATAGATATTTGGTCCAGCAGTTAAGAGGCTGCTTGGGATGCCCACATCCCATATCAGAGTGCCTGGGTTTGAGTCCTGGTTCTTTTTTTTTTTTTTTTTTTTTTTTTTTTTTTGACAGGCAGAGTGGACAGTGAGAGAGACAGAGAGAAAGGTCTTCCTTTTGCCATTGGTTCACCCTCCAATGGCCGCCGCGCTGCGGCCGGCATACCGTGCTGATCCGAAGGCAGGAGCCAGGTGCTTCTCCTGGTCTCCCATGGGGTGCAGGGCCCAAGTTCTTGGGCCATCCTCCACTGCACTCCCTGGCCACAGCAGAGAGCTGGCCTGGAAGAGGGGCAACCGGGACAGAATCCGGCGCCCCGACCGGGACTAGAACCCAGGGTGCCGGCACCGCAAGGCGGAGGATTAGCCTAGTGAGCTGCGGCACCGGCTTGAGTCCTGGTTCTGCTCCCAACTCCAGCTTCCTGCTAGTACCCACCTTGGGAGGTGGTGGCTCAAGTAACTGGGTTCCTGCCACCCACATGGGAGGTCTGGCTCCCAGTTTTGGCCTGGCCCATCTCTAGCTTTTGCAGACATCTGGGGAGTGAACCAGCAGATGGAACTTCTCCCCCTGTCTGTCTCTCTGTGTCTTTCTTTTTCACAAATAAATTAAATAAGGATTTTTTAAAATGCAGGTACAGTAAAATCTTGTATAAAATTACCTCTGGGCTATGTGTGTATAAGGTATATATAAAATATAAATGTATTCTGTATTTAGGCTTAGGTCCCATCCCCAAGATAGCTCATTACATATCCAAAATGCAAAAAATGCTGCAATCCAAAACGTTCTGGTCTCAAGTATTTTGGACACAGATATTCAACCTGTAGTCCTTTTCTGTGCCAGGAATTATCCAAGGGATCCTAAAACAATCGTTGAATCCCATGAGACCAGGAAGATTCTGAGGGGCTCTTGAGGGAGGAGGGTTGGGGCAGTGCTGCTTACCAATATGTGCATAAACTATTTTGATATTTTTAATGGTCAGCCTTGGGCCCTGGTCAGTCTCTCAGACACTGGGGCCTCGCCTCATCTCCTACTGCTTGCAGTCCTAGCTGGAGGTCCCACCATCACCCCAACTCTACACATAGAAGCTAAGCTAAGACCCTTCATGATTTTCTTACTTTGGTCAGTGGTACCAGCATCTAATCACCAGGGACTCCAACCTTGAAGTTCTCATTTGTGGGTGATGCTGTGCCTGGCTGGGAGACTGCCTGCCCTGCCCAGGCAGGAGGCTGAGGGGGCGGGGCACACCATGCCTCCCGGGAAGGACCCTATGACCTGACTGCTGGCTGGCAGCGGGAGCCCAGGCACATGTCCCTCTCCCTGCTTCCTTGAAGGGCCTTGTAACTGCCAACCAGGTAAACAGCTTCCGAGTGTGGCCCAGGCCCATAGGGACCACCTGGGAGGCCACACAGGCTACGTGACCCTCAAGCTGATTGGAGAAGCATTGCAGCGCCAATGTCGGCTTTATCCTATAGAATTAGTGTTGCCCTGAGTTAGCTTCGTCCCCTCTGCCTGCTGTGTAAAAGGTGTGCTTGGTTGTTAGTAAACAGGCATGTTCACCAAAACTTGTCTCCGGTGCCTCTTATTGAACACCGGCGCCCCACCATCCAGGCAGTGCGGGCCTTGAAGGAAGAGCCCACAATCATTAACTCTCCTCCCTCCCCACCTCCCAGCAAACTAAATCTCAACTGCTGCCTCCATTTCTGCCCTCCTGCCATTCCCACTCTCGTGGCCGAATCTCTGGCCCTGCTGTTGCCAGCTGAAGCCTGCCCTGCTGTACTTTCCTATTTTGTCTCTGTGCCTCTTGTGTCTTCCCTCCAGCTCACCCTGCATGCACAGCACTGCCAGTTAAGCTTCCTCTAGCGCTGTCTCCCCTCTGTGAAAGCTCATTCTGTTTTACCTTACTCAGTACAGTAGAGATGTATTACTTTTGCTTGGCACCTACTACTGAATATGTGTTGTTGATGATGATAATGAAGATGATAGAGAATTCCTTCCTTTAAAAAAAAAAAGAATTGTTTAATTTATTTGAAAGAGAGATACAGAGAGAGGTAGAGCCAGAGAGGGAGAGAGGTCTTCCACTCTGCTGGTTCACTCCCCAAATAATCACAAAGGCCAGAACTGAGCTGATCCAAAGCAGGTGCAGGGCCCAAGGATTTGGGCCATGGTCCATCTTCTACTGCTTTCCCAGGCCATCGCAGAGATGCTGGATCGGAAGAGGAGCAGCCAGGACTCAAACCGGCACACATATGGGATGCCAGTACTGTAGGCTGGGGCTTTAACCCGCTGCGCCACAGTGCCAGCCCCTGAAGAATTCCTTCTATTCTTTTACATTAATTTCTTGCTACTTGGGTTTGCCTATTCCAAAGACATGCTTGAGCAGCATCCTGTTTGATATCTCTGGTGTCAGTGTCGTGGCTTTTTTCTGTCTATACTTTTGTTCTCTCCAACTAAGTTCTTGTAAGCCAGGACTTCTTTGATGCCTGCGCAGGGCCTAGCACAGTCTACTATATTCAAAAGGCTCCAGGCTTAGAGTACTGGCTTTACATCCATGTACCTGGACTGTCAGAGCAGCGAGAGGCCCTAGCAATGTGCATTCAGGACCATGTGTCACCTTTGGGGTCATCTGGCTAAATATTTTTCAGATGATGGAAATAAGACATCCACCCCCCCCCCAAAAAAAAAGCAGAGAAAATAAATGGAAATTTGAGGAGCCACAACTAGTGCCAGCATCCCATATGGGCACTGGTTCAAGTCCTGGCCATTCAACTGCTGATCCAACTCCCTGCTAATGTGCCTGGGAAAGCAAGTGGAAGATGTACCCATGTGGGAGACCTGGAAGAAGTTCCTATCTCCTGGCTTTAGATCAGCACAGCTCTGGCTGTTGCAATCATTTGGGGAAATGAATCAGCGGATGGAAGATCTCACTCTCTCTAACTCTGCCCTTCAAATAAATAAATAAATCTTATTCTAGAAATGGAAACTTGGGGCCGGCACTGTGGCGTAGTGGGTAAGGCCACCACCTGCAGTGCTGGCATCCCATATGGGCACCGGCTCGAGTCCCGGCTGCTCTACTTCTGATCCAGCTCTCTGCTATGGCCTGGGAAAGCAGTGGAGGATGACCCAAGTCCTTCAGCCCCACATCCATGTGGGAGACCTGGAAGAAGCTCCTGGCTCCTGGCTTCAGATCGGCGCAGCTCCGGACTGTCTCGGCCAATTGGGGAGTGAGCCAGTAGATGGAAGACCTCTCTCTCTCTGCCTCTCTGTCTCTCTCTGTGTAACTCTGACTTTCAAGTAAAATAAATCTTTAAAAAAAAATGGAAACTCGGCCGGTGCCATGGCTCAATAAGCTAATCCTCTGCCTGCAGCGCCAGCACACCGGGTTCTAGTCTTGGTTGGGACGCCGGATTCTGTCCCAGTTGCCCCTCTTCCAGACCAGCTCTCTGCTGTGGCCAGGGAGTGCAGTGGAGGATGCACCCACTTGGGAGACCAGGAGGAAGCACCTGGCTCCTGGCTTCGGATCAGCGCAGTACGCTGGCCGCAGCAGCCATTGGAGAGTGAACCAACAGAAGGAAGACCTTTATCTCTCTCTCTCTCTCTCACTGTCCACTCTGCCTGTCCCAAAAAAAAAAAAAAAAAAAAAAAAAGGAAACTTGATTCAATGTGAATTCAGATGTGAATTTTAGAAAATGAGCTAGTAAAGAGTTTAAATTATAGAATAAAAATTTCAACTTCATCATTTTCCTGTTGGGTATACTTACTCTGCTCATAAAATTTTCCACGTAGAGATTATGCCTAATTATGCAATACACAGAGAAGTGGAATTTGACATGAGAATGATCCATTGACAGATCTGTAATACTTAGCATAAATCTGTTAAAATAATTTGATTTTTTTAGAATGCGTGCAGTGTCATCTATAAGCAGAACTGGTGTCAGTAATGAATTTCTTTTGTTGTTTATTTTTCTTTTCAATTAATTTGCTGAGACTCAGAGAGAAAGAGACAGACAGAGATCCCTCATCTGCTGGTTCACTCCCCAAATGCCTACAACAGCCAGGGCTACCAGATCCATCCTCAAATTCAATCCATGTCTCTCATGTGAACGGAAGGGACCTGAACACCTGAGCCATCACCTGCTGTCCCCCAGGGTGCGTGTTAGCAGGAAACGAGCCGGGACTCAGACCCAAGCACTCCAATATGGATGGGAGCGTTCCAAGTGGCATTTTTTTTGTTTGTTTGTTTGTTTATCACACTAAGTTTATTCAAAGTGCAGAAGGCACCCCTGTTAGGCAGCTCAAGGAGCAACACCGGCCCTGTGTGCTGGCCTCACACCACCCCCGAGTCACTAGGCGTGCAGCATCTCCACTGCTGGCGGCAGCCGGTCCTTGGGCTCAGCATCCTCCCAGGACAGCCTCTCGCGCGGAGCAGAAGCCACTGCCAGCCCCCGAGTTCCCCGCTGCAAAGCCTCACGCTGGGAGGCTGCGCCTGCCTTGGGCATTTTTTTTTTTTAAGGATTTACTTATTTATTTGAAAGGCAGAGTTACAGAGAGGCAGAGAGAGAGAGAGAGAGAGAGAGAGAGAGAGAGAGAGAGAGAGAGAGATCTTCCATCCACTGGTTCATTCCCCAAATGGCTACAATGGCTAGAGCTGGGTTGATCCAAAGCCAGGAGTCAGGAGCTTCTTCCAGGTCTTCCATGCAGGTGCAGGGGCCCAAGAACTTATGCCATTTTCTACTGCTTTCCCAGGAGCATTAGTAGGAACTGGACTGGAAGTAGATCAGCCAGATCTGGAACCAGCACCCATATGAGATGCTGGCACTGCAGCCAGCGGCTTTACCCTCTGCGCCATAGCACCAGCCTCACCAAGTGGCACCTTAACTGCGCCAAATAACTGCCCCAATAGCTTCCTTTAAATGACTTGGAAGTATGAGTATCTTTTGAGAACTTAGTTTAATGAACACAAATGAATCTTCAGAATTTTCTAGACCCATGGAAAAGACTTGCAGGAGTTGGATCAGATATATTAACAAGCTAAAAGAAAATAAGGACAGGGGCCGGTGCTGTGGCATAGTAGGTTAAGCCACCACCTGCAGTGCAGGCATCCCATATGGGCACTGGTTCAAGTTCGGGCTGCTCCACTTCCAAACCAGCTTCTTGTTAATGTGCCTGGGAAGGCAGTGGAAGATGGTACAAGTTCTTCAACCAGGAAGAAGCTCCAGGCTCCTGGCCCAGCCCTTGCCAACATGGCCATCTGGGGAATGAACCAGCAGATGGCAGAGCTCAATCTCTCTCTCTCTTTCTAGCTCTGTCTTTCAAATAAATAAAAAATAAATCTTTAAAAAATAAATAGGGAAAAATAAATAAATAAATAAGTAAATAGATAGATAGATAGATAAAACAAATAGGAGCCTGGTGTTGGTATGCCGGGTTAAGCTACCAGCTGCAATGCTGATATCGCAATGGGCATCAGCAGATGTCTTGGTTTCTCCCTCTCTCTCTGTCCCTCTGTCACTTTCAAATAACATAACAACAACTTCAAACATTCTTAGAAAAATATTTTAGATGCTAAGTTTGAGGATAAAATGTTTATATCTATAAAGGGACACATAAGAATGGTTGGCGTCCAGTGAGTGGCAAGAAATGTGCCTGACCTTCTGCCTTTCTGCCACTGGAACAGGGAGTTCAAGAACACAGGTTCTGTCAAACCCATTCTGCTGCCCTAAGGGGAGCCCCCTTCCTCTCCACGTTCCAGCGGCAACTGAGACCAAATCTTCCAAACAAGCCTCTCTCCATAAACATAGTACGTGTTCAGCGGCTGTGTGCATTTAAGCAAAACCATTTCGTTTGTGGAATCTGGCCCTTATCCCAGAAAACAGTGTTTCCGTTTCACAGTGTAAGGGAACAGGAAGAGCATGAACTCTTGTTTAGACGTTGATCCTCCGTGCTGTGCTCAGATACCCACACTCCCATTGTGCTCTGGGTGTGGCCGTCCAGCTGCGTGCTAGAGCAGTGACTCATTTTTCCACCAAGGCACATATTTCTATGAATCCCAGGGGTTGCAGATCGGTGTGAAAGAGCAGGCAGCACTCACTTGTTTCCTGGACTCATCACACAACTGAAAGAGATGATTTAAATGTTTCTTCCATCAGTTTAAAAATACAGAAAAAATAGAAGAATAATTTGTATCCTCTGGGGCTTGATAATCTCACTGAAGAAATAAATAAACAAGAAGTAGAAGGATTTCCAAATAGATGTCTGTTGCCCAATACAAATGTGAATGAAATACATTCACTAAGGTTTAGGAGCTGAAGAATTAAGAGTATTTAATTAAAAAAAATAAGAGAGTAATCAAAATGAGAAGAGCTACCGGGAAACAAATTTTCACTTCAAAAATGTTGAAGTTATTGGCGTCAGCTTTGTGACGGGGTGGATTAAGTCACTGCCTACAATGTTGGCATCCCATATGGGCACCATTTCCTGTCCTGGCTGCCCCACTTCCCATCCTGCTCCTGTTAATGGTCTGGGAAAAGCAGCAGAAGATGGCCCAAGTGTTAGGGCCCCTGCACCCAGGTGGGAGATCTGGATGGAATTCCTGGGTTCAGCCTGGCCCAGTCCTGGCCATTGAAGCCACCTGGGGCATGAACCAGCAGATGGAAAATCAATTTCTTTCTCCCTTTAACTCTGACTTTTAGATAAATAAACAAATAAATCTTCAAAAGAAAAAAGCATTTGTGAAGCCATCATTTATATAAAAAATAAAAAAAATGGCCAGCACTCCCAGGAAAACCCCAGCATGTCTCCTCACCATCCCAGCCAAGGACACCATGTTCCTGATTTTCATGACTATCTTTTAGCATTGTTTTCCTTTGTGACATATGTAGACGTTATATTCTGCAAACAAGTCATTTTTTAGTTCTGTGGGTTGCATCATTTCCCTTACCCTGTGATGTACCTTGCCTTTCTTGTTTGCTTATCTAAGAGGCAGAGAGACAGATCGGGAGACACTGGATCAATCCTCAATTGCCTGCAACAGCCAGCACTGGGCTGGGGCCGAAGCTGGGAGCTGGGAGTGCCCATCCAGGTTTCCTACGTAGGTGAACAAAACCCAAATACTGCTTCCCAGGGTCTGCATCAGCAAGAAGCTCGAGTCAGGAGCCAGACAAGGAACTGGAGCAGGTACAATGATGTAGGATGTAGATGTCTTTTTTCTTTTCTTTCTTTCTTTCTTTTTTTTTCAAAGATTTATTTTTTGAAAGTCAGGGTTACACAGAGAGAGGAGAGGCAGAGAGAGAGAGAGAAAGGTCTTCCATCTGCTGGTTCACTCCCCAATTGGCCACAACAATTGGAGCTGCGCCGATCTGAAGCCAGGAGCCAGGAGCTTCCTCTGGGTCTCCCATGTGAGTAGTGCAGGAGCCCAGGGACTTGGGCCATGTTCTACTGCTTTCCCAGGCCATAGCAGAGAGCTAGATCAGAAGTGGAGCAGCCAGGACTGGAACCAGTGCCCATATGGGATGCTGGCACTGCAGGTGGCGGCTTTACGGAACCAGTGCCCATATGGGATGCTGGCACTGCAGGTGGCGGCTTTACCTGCTATGCCACAGCGCCGGCCCCATGTTTTGAATGTCTATAGGATTTTTTTCCCCAGTAAAAGATCTGTCCAAAATAATATATTGCATTTAGTAGTCACATCTCTTTAACCTGGAAAAGTGTCTTAGCTTTTCTTTGGACATTTTTGAAGGATGCAGGACACATTTTTAGAATGCTTCTCATTTTGAGTTCATGGAACATGCCCCATCGTTAGGTTCAGACTCTGCATCGTTGGCTGAAACACTAGAGGAATGTTGCCTTGTCTCGAGGGCATCACATCTGAAACTATGACATCTGGCCTTATGGACAGTGCTTTTGACCATTTGGTTAGGATGTTGCCTGATTGGTGCCTCAATCATACAATTATTATTTTTCTTTTTGAGATTAATCAGTAATTTGTGGGGAAATATTCTAAGACTGTAGACTCCCCTCAGGCTAAAAGCTGTAGAAACCAGGAAGCTTTTCTCTTCCAAGTTGCAATCCCATGCAGTAGATTCCTCTCTTTGGTCGTTACTGTTTCATATTCTGCCCAGGGTAGGTGGTTTAGAGAAAGCTGGTATGACAGGGATTACTTGGCCATTCTGGAAGCTGAGCTTCCTCCTGTGTTGTTTTGACATACTTTCATCATTCTGAAAGGAGAGGGACAGACTTCCTGAGTTTCTGTTACAGCAGGATATTCCCAACTCGGCTGATACTCTCCCTGTCCAGTCCTAAGCCTACCATTTCTCAGAGGACCTCTGCTGCCTTGTGGCGAGGGTGATATTTAGAGACCAAGACCTGGGTGTCCGGTGTGCTCACTGTTACCGGGTGTTGTTGCTTCCAAGTTCTTGCAACAGGCAGACTGTGCCTATGTATTTTTATTGATATGCATGAAATTATGAGTTCACGCTAATGCTTTGAAGTCCCATTCAACCCCTCAAGGCTCCTCTTTGTATTGCCTCATCTGTACTTGTTAGGGAACCATTCATGGAGAAAGTAATTGTTGCCCGGTTTGAAACAAGCACGGTTTGAAACAAAGTAACTGTAGCGCCCTTTGAAAGAAAGTAACTGCGCACATGGGCAGCTTGAAGGAAAAGTAAAGTAGTAGCCACCCTAGCTGGTAAGATTTGAAAGTGGACGGCCTAACTAGACGGCCTAACCACGAACTGTCGTTGCCATGACGATGGGACCCTGGGGGGTGGGAATGTGGGCGGGACTAGCCTCTAGAAACTGTATATAAGGGGACCCTCAGACGCTGTAAACCAGAGGTTGCTCAGCCTCTCTCCCCGTCCTAGTGCCTAGTGCCCCCAGGAGTAGGCTTGAGCGATCTCTCCTAGTCGCCTACAGTATCAATAAAGTGTGTTTAGCTTGACCTTCCTCAGTCTCCTCGACTCTTCCTTCGTGGTAACCGGGCCAGTTCCCGAAGGGGGAGATCCTGACAGTACTTGTGGGTTTTAAAGCCATATATAAATATATATATATTTATTTAATATATATTTGTATTTATTATTAATTTATTTGTTTGAAAGGCAGAATGACAGAGATCTCTTCCAACTGCTGGCTCACTCCCCAAATGGCCACAACAGGCTGAAGCTAGGAGATAGGAACTCCATCTGGGTCTCCTACATGTCTGGCAGGGGACCAAGTACTTGGGCCATCTTCTGCACATTAACAGGAAGCCAGATCAGAAGCAGAGCAGCCAGCACTTCAACTGGCACTCTGATATGGGATGCTGATATCGCCAGCTGTGGCTAAACTCACTGCACCACAGTGCCAGCACCCCACATCTGTGTTCATATCTTTTTTTTTATCCACAGTGAGAACTCTTGCTCCCAAATCATCGTGTGATTTACTCAATTCTACAAAGAGTACAATATAATCTCACAATGTCTATTCCTATACCACTATGAAATACCAAACCATTAAGAAGAACTCAACATTTTTTCTTGCAGTTTTTTTCCTTTAAGACTTGGAAAACAGAGGAAAAATATTATTCTAAAGTTAACTGGGAGACAGGCCTTTGTCCTTGGGGTTAAGACACTGGTTGAATACCAGGTCCCACATCAGAGTGCCTGGTTAGACTCTGGCTGCAGCTCTGGATTCTGCTTCCTGCTCGTACAAAGCCTGAGAGGCAATGATGATGGTGTTAGTAGCTGGGTCCCTGCCACCCACATGGGAGACCTGGATTAAGTTCCTGACCCTGGCATTGGCTTTCCAATTGTTGTAGGCATTTGGGGAGTGGGCTGGTGAATAGGATCTCTCTCTCTCTCTCTTTCTCCGTCCCTCCCTCCCTCCGTCCCTCTTGGAAAAAATGTAATTTGGATTAATTCATTTTCTTCTTTAGTATGGTGTTGTTATTCATTTGAAATATGGGTTAATTTGCTTCTGTTTCCAATCAGTTTAGTCTTCTCCAGTGTCATTGAGTTATTCTTTTGAATTTCTCATTTCAATTACTGCATTTTAAAGTTTCTAAATATGTGGTTCTTTCAAATCTGGTGAATCTTTGGTTGTAACAGCTATGTTGAGATATAAGTCACATACAAATTACTCATTTAAAACATATAATTATTTTTGATATTCACAATATTAGGCAAGCATCACCATAATTAATTTTAGAACATTTTATTAACACCTAAAAGAAAGCCCATGGCCACTAGCCATCACTTTCCATTCTCCTTATCACCCCAATCCTAGGTACCACTGATCCACTTTCTCTCTCAATAGGTTTGCCTATTCTGTATATTTCATGCAAATAGAATCATACAACATATTTTTTGTGCCTGGCTTCTTTCACTTAGCATATCTTCAAGGTTCATCCATGTTGTAACATATATCATTATTTCACTCCTTTACATCATTGAATAAAATTCCATTTTATGAATATGCCACCTTTTATTTATCCATTCATTATTCTTCATTGGGTTTTTAGGTTGTATAAGGTTTGGGGCTATTACAAATAATGCTAGTATAAACATTGGCATCAAGTTTTTCTGTGGACATATATTTTCATGTCTCTTGGGCATATAATTAGGAGTAGAATTGTTTGGTTATGTGGTAACTTAATGACATATTTTTTTAAGAAATGCCAGACAATTTTCCAAAGTGACTGTCCCATTTTACATCTTCACCAGCAGTGAATGAGGGTTTCAATTTCTCCACATCTGCACCAGGAATCTTATTTTTATGTATTTATTATTTATTTATTATTTTATTTTTTGACAGGCAGAGTGGACAGTGAGAGAGAGAGACAAAGAGAAAGGTCTTCCTTTGCCATTGGTTCACCCCTCAATGGCCACTGTGGCTGGCGCGCTGCAGCCAGCGCACCGCACTGATCCGAAGCCAGGAGCCAGGTGCTTCTCCTGGTCTCCCATGCAGGTGCAGGGCCCAAGGACTTGGGCCATCCTCCACTGCACTCCCGGGCCACAGCAGAGAGCTGGACTGGAAGAGGAGCAACCAGGACAGAATCTGGCACCCCAACTGGGACTAGAACCTGATGTGCCGGCGCCGCAGGTGGAGGATTAGCCTATTGAGCCATGACACCAGCCTATTAATTTATTTGTAAAATTTTTCTAAAAGATTTATTTTATTCATTTGAAAGACAAAGTTACAGAGTGAAGTAATGAGAGAGAGAGAGAGAGAGAGAGGTCTTCCATCCGCTGGTTCACTCCCCAATTGGCTGCAACAGCCAGAGCTGAGCTGATCTGAAGCCAGGAGCCAACAGCTTCTTCTGGGTCTCCCATATGGATGCAGGTGCCCAAGGACTCGGGCCATCTTCTACTGCTTTCCCAGGCCATAGCAGAGAGCTGGATTGAAGTGGAACAACCAGGATGCCGGCACTGCAGGCGGCCACTTTACCAGCTATGCCACAGTGCCAGCCCCCAAGGTATTTCTTCACTGAAGGTCTGACCTCCTTTTTCACTAGAAACCTAATACAGAGGCGGGTGTTCGGCATTGTGGTTAAGACCATCTTGGCATGCCCACATTCCATACTGGGCTTGGGTTTCTCAGCTCTGTTCTCAATTCCAGCTTCCTGCTAACGCACACTCTAGGGGCAGCAGGCATATGTGAGTCCCTGCCACACATGTGGGAGACCTGGATGGAGTTCTTGACTCCTGGCTTTGGCCTGGCCCAGCCCCAGCTGATGTAGGCATCTGGGGAATGAGCTAGTAAATGGGACCTCTCTATCTCTCACTTTCTACTTTTCAAATAAATAAATAACTTTTTAAAAGAGAGAAAATTTTGGGGTTGGCATTGTGGCACAGCAGGTTAAATTGCTGCCATATGGGGGTGCCAGTTTGGGTCTGGGCTGCTCCACTTCCATTCCAGATTCCTGCTCATGTGCCTAGGAAGGCAGCAAAGGACCCAAGTACTTGGGCCCTGCTACACACATGCTAGGCCAGGATGGAGCCTCTGGCTCTTGGTTTTGGTGTGGCCCAGCCCTGGCTCTTGTGGTTATTTGGGGAGTGAATCAGTATGGAGGGAAGATCTCTTTCTGTCTCTTCCTCTGCCACTCTGCTTTTCAAATCAATCAATCAATCAATCTTTAAAATATATATATATAACATTTCTGAAAGAAAGAGAAAAAAACCCAATCCAATGGCTGGTGCTATAAAGCTGCTGCCTGCAGTGCCGCCATCCCATATTGGTGTGGGTTTGAGACCCGGTTGCTCCTCTTCCAATCCAGCTCTCTGCTATGGCCTGGGAGAGCAGTAGAAGATGGCCCAAGTCCTTGGGCCCCTGCACCCTTGTGGGAGTCCCAGAAGCAGCTCCTTGCTCCTGGCTTTTTTTTGTTGTTTTGTTTTTTTGACAGGCAGAGTGGACAGTGAAAGAGAGAGACAGAGAGAAAGGTCTTCCTTTGCCGTTGGTTCACCCTCCAATGGCCGCCGCGGCCGGCGTGCTGCGGCTGGCACACTGCGCTGATCCGATGGCAGGAGCCAGGTGCTTTTCCTGGTCTCCCATGGGGTGCAGGGCCCAAGGACTTGGGCCATCCTCCACTGCACTCCCTGGCCACAGCAGAGGGCTGGCCTGGAACAGGGGCAACCGGGACAGAATCCGGCGCCCCGACCGGGACTAGAACCTGGTGTGCGGGCGCCGCAAGGCGGAGGATTAGCCTAGTGAGCCGCGGTGCCGGCCTGCTCCTGGCTTTGGATTGGCACAGTTCCAGCCATTGTGGCCATGTGGGGAGTGAACTAGCGCATGGAAGACACCTCTTTCTCTCCCTCCTCCCCTTTCAAATAAATAAATCTGAAAAAAAAATTCTGAAATTAAGGAAAAAAAAAAAAAAAGACACCAGTCCAATACTGAAAACTTTGTTAGATTCTCCACTTCAGAAATCTCCTTGAACCAGTGTGTGACTTTTTTTTTTTTTTTTTTGACAAATATTTCAAGGCCAATGGCACAGAGGCCAATGCCACATGTCACTCCGTCCTTTCCCTTGTTCCCATCTCAAACTTTCTATAAAGCCCACTTCTTTAAGAAGGCTCTTGCATGGCATTCTTAACTCCCACCATCCAGGAGGCTGTCCGCCTCACATGTCCT
Source organism: Oryctolagus cuniculus (assembly GCF_964237555.1). Taxonomy (NCBI): domain Eukaryota; kingdom Metazoa; phylum Chordata; class Mammalia; order Lagomorpha; family Leporidae; genus Oryctolagus; species Oryctolagus cuniculus. Next base: position 20,399,365 of record NC_091448.1, on the reverse strand, counting down.
TCACGGGGAGTCATGCGGGCTGCACAAAATGTCACATGCCTCTGGCTCCTTCAGATCTCCTCATCCATGTAATCATTAGCAGAGCTAAAGCACTCTGACCTCCCTTTAACTTCAAAGGAAGCCTCAAAATCTGCTAGAAGTTTTTGTTTTTGACCAAAAGACATTATCTTGAACATGCACAGGCTCTGAAAGTAAAAGTAGAAGTGTTATTTTGAGGAACTCAGAGTGAAATTGTGAAAGGGATCATTTCCCTGGAAAACTGCAAACCATCATTTCAAGGACAGCAGTCAGAGATGATAAAGGTCACTCTCAGGCTGTGCTGGGAGAATGCTCTCCTGGAACACTCTAATCAGACTCTTGGTTAGAAGAGTTTTAGAATCCGAGTTCATCAGAGGAAAACACTGTAAAATCTATGTAGCAAGACACAATCATTGAGCTGATCCACTGCTTATCAAAGAATGCAAGAAGACTTTATCAGAAGAGGAGCAGCCGGGACTCAAACTGGCATCCATATGGGATGCTGGCACAGCTGGCTGGGGTTTTAACCCACTGTGCCACAGCGCCAGCCACAGGAGAAGACTTTAAATCTAAATTTTGGGGCAGACATTGGCACAGCAGATAAGATACCCCTTGGGATACCCAAATTCCATATCTGAGTGCCTGGGTTCAAGTCCTGGCTCTGATTTGGATTCAGCTTCCTCTGAATGTGCACTCTGGGATTATGGGATGGAGCAGGTGATGGCTCAGTTCTTGGGTCCCTGGAGATCCAGGTTGATTTCCAGGCTCCTTCTTGGCTTTGGTCTGGCCCATGTCTGGCTGTGCAGGTACTTGGAGCAGTGAACCAGCAGAACAGAGCTCTATTGTTTTTTTTTTTTTTTTTTTTTTTTTTTTTTGACAGGCAGAGTGGACAGTGAGAGAGAGAGACAGAGAGAAAGGTCTTCCTTTGCCGTTGGTTCACCCTCCAATGGCTGCTGCGGCCGGTGCGCTGCGGCTGGCGCACCGCGCTGATCCGATGGCAGGAGCCAGGAGCCAGGTGCTTTTCCTGGTCTCCCATGGGGTGCAGGGCCCAAGCACCTGGGCCATCCTCCACTGCACTCCCTGGCCACAGCAGAGGGCTGGCCTGGAAGAGGGGCAACCGGGACAGAATCCGGCGTCCCGACCAGGACTAGAACCCGGTGTGCCGGCGCCGCTAGGCGGAGGATTAGCTTAGTGAGCCACGGCACCGGCCTGTCTATTGGTCTTCTATCCTTATGCCTCTCAACTAATAACTTTTCAAAAAGATTTATTTTACTTATTCGAAAGGCAGTGACAGAGAAAGAAGGAGAGACAAAGACAGAAAGAGATTTTCATTCACTGGTTCACTCCTCAAATGGCTGCAATGGCTGGGGCTGGGCCAGGCGGAAGCCAGGAGCCTGGAACTCTATCCAGGTCTTCCAGGTGGGTGGCAAGGGCCCAAGTATTTGAGTCATCTTCCAAGGCCTCCCCAGATGCATCAGCAAGAACCTGGATCAGAGTATGGGATGCCAGCATCATGGGCAGGGGCTTAAGCCACTACTGTACCATGATGCCAGTCCCCACCAAATAAATATTTGAAAAATCATAAATAAATCGGTTCAGACACTCAGAACTGTATTACTGGCTAAGCCCCATAGGGAACTGCAAATGACTTCTAGAGCAGCATTTCAAATTTAATCCTGTTGGATATAGGCCTCTGTTTTATACCGTCTACTACATGAGGATAATAGCACCTGCCTCAGTGTTGTGAGGATGAGGGCACCTCTGCAAAGTGCCTAGACACGAGGCTGGCTTATAGGAGTAACCATCGCACGCATCTCTGTCTTGTCACTATTGGAAACTTTTTTTTTTCCAAGATTTATTTATTTATCTGAAAGGCATAGTTACACAGAGGCAGAGGCAGAGGGAGAGGGGGAAGAGAGGTCTTCCATCTGCTGGTTCACTCCCCAGATGTCCACAATGGCCAGAGCTGCACCTATCCAAAGCCAGGAGCCAGGAGCGTCTTCCAGGTCTCCCACACAGGTGCAGGGGCCCAAGGACTTGGGCCATCCTCCACTGCCTTCCCAGGCCATAGCAGAGAGCTGGATGGGAAATGGAGCAGCCGGGACTCAAACCAGCACCCACATGGGATGCCAGCACTGCAGGTGGCGGCTTTACCGGCTATACCACAGCACCGTCCCCAACACTACTGGAACTTTCTCACTTCCTCTAGCATAGGAAGTGAGACTGTCCCTTATTTTCATTTCCAGCATCTAGTACCACAGCCGGCACCTAGTGGGCCCTCAGCAAGTGTCTGGTGCCTGAAAGGCTATTTGAAATTTCATTTCTAAGCCTTTGAGAAGAAAAGTGAGTGGGAATGTAGACCCGAGCCCCACACGTAGACATTTAAGCCTGACTACAGACAAGGCTGCCAGGGAAGAGAGCACAGAGGGAAAACAGACAGACACTGGATAAAGACTGAAGGCAGAGCCGAGACAGAAAAGGAGCTTTGAGCGTGTACTTTCAAGGAAGCCATGAACACAGTTCAAAGGAACTGAAGTGAGTCCAGAGGAAAGACTGTCTTAAAGGTGAAATATGAAAATATGTGGTTAGCAAGCAGCTGACTCTGAGGTCAATTTTTTTTTGACTCAAAGGAAGGAAATGACAATCATACACATTGGGTTTTTTTCTTTTTCTTTTTTCTTTTTTTTAGATTTATTTATTTGGAAGGCGGAGCCCTAGAGGCGGAGAGGGAGAGAGAGGGAGTCTCCTATCAGCTGGTTCACTCCAAAAATGGCCTCAACGGCCAGAACTGTGCCGATCCAAAGCCAGTAGCCAGGAGCTTCTTCTTGTCTTCCAGGCGGGTGCAGGGGCCCAAGGACTTGGGACATCTTCTACTGCTTTCGCAGACCACAGCAGAGAGCTGGATCGGAAGCGGAGCAGCCGGGACTCAAACTGGCACTGCAGGCAGCGGCTTTACCCGCTATGTCACAGTGCCAGCCCCTGTGTAACAGTTTTATAAACCTTGGCAGGTTTTCAAATATGGGTCCCTCTGAGCTGTGCCTGAGAAAGCTGAGAAAGGTTGGTATGGTCTGGGGCTAAGATCCTACTTTTACAGAAAACCGCAAGGCAGTCAAATTCTATCTTCACTCGCACTATGAGAGGCAAATTCAAGTAAAATGCCGGTTTTGGTCCTTCATTACTTACTGTGTTTGGGCTGGCTGTGTTAGCGGAGATGGGTAACATAGGTTCTTCTCTTCAAGCAAGAATTTAGACCTGAGACAGACAGCAGAGCAGGACTGGTAATTTTTTTTTTCCAGGTAGCAAAATTTAATTAGCATCCGGGGGTTTTTTAACCTGACATTTCTCATTGCCCTTGAATCTCAGTGGGGTTCCACCACCCACAGAGACAAACCAACAGGTTTTTCCTGATATGGTTCTGGTTATAACCATCGACCTGGGATGCCCTACTCATTTTTTTAAGGCAATACAAGGGAATCAATGTCAGTATTTGATAAAGGCGGCTTAAAAATAACAGGCATCACTTTGGCGCTACAAAATTTGTTATTCTAATACTAAATTTGAGGAACTGAAAACCCTTCAGTGGTCAGATGGACCACAGGTATTATATACGAAGCAAGAGAAACATTGTATTTCTGTAACCTCTGGTCATACAGGGTTTTCCTGTCATTTGCAGAAAAACAGACCCGGGGCAGTTGCTAGAAGGAACGAAACACGCACGTTGTTAAAGACTGGCTTCTCGGGATCTACCGGAACAAGTCTCTCCGTTTGGGGCTCAAGCATTGTCATCCGTAAAATCAGGGAAAGGTATGGAGGAGGGCCCGGCATTCCTCCAGGTGTCTCCCCTTTCTCCCTGCTACTTCTCCGGGAGAAATGGCTGGGCGTTCCCACGGTATGAAAATAAACAAAAAAAGTTAACCTTGCCCACAAGATAAAGCTTAGGGAGCAGGGGCTCTGAAGGGCTCAGGAACTCAAACGCTAAGCACCTGCACGGCCAGCCCCACGCCCCCAACCCCTCCCTGCTCCGCCGCGGAGTCACAGCACAGAGGCCAAGATGGCGGCAGCACGCCGGGTCTCGCCCGCGGCCCGCAGTGGAGCGCTGCGGCCGCCCAGGCGAGGCTGCACGTCATTGGTCGACTGCGATGAGATCATCGTGGGGGCGGGCCCCGGCGGCGCCGCGGGGGCGGGCCCCTGGTGACGCACGCACGTCGAGGCGCTTCTGCCCGGAGCCGCTGAGGCTGCGGGTTTGGCTGCGGCGGCTTCTGTGGCGGCGTCAGGGCCGGCTGCTGGAGGTGAGTGGGGGATGTAGATACGGCTCGGCAGGGAGCGGGCTTCGAGGGACTCAGGAAATCCTGGTAGCCCCGTTGCTTGTTAAAGGAATTAGCAGGGGTCTTATAATCTTCGGGAAAAAATAGGGGTTCGCCTCCTCTTGGGCACCCGGACTATGGGCAGAAGAACCAGAGACTCACTGCTCTGTGGAGGCCCTAGGTCGTTTCCCCGTTTAAGGGGAAAGCGGAAGGTTATTGGGTGGGCAGAAGAATTCTGGGGGCTTTTGAGAGGGCCTCCGATTTGGGGCTATCCCTTCCCTTTTTTTCCGCCCCCTCTCCCCGCCCCCGGTCCAAAGAGGGAGGGGTGCCTGGGTCCCGAGAATTCCTGCTGGCTCACTGGGTGGACAGGAAGTAAGCAGGTGAATAATTCCCAGGTGGGAGGCCAGGGCTGGATGGCGGATTCCTGGAGGCTGGGCGCCGGGGTGGGGGCGCTGCGTTCCGCCCCATCTTTTGTGGACGTGCTGTTTCTTCAGGTTTCGCGTTGTGACCCTTCCAGCACCGCTGTGGCTTGGTTGTCTGTCTGGCTCCAGTGGGCTAGAGATGTTCTGGGGAGACCTGGTTATTAAAGCCTGGGGGCGGGGAGCGCGCTTGTAGCAGGCTGTCATCGTCCGCCCTGGTGGTGCTGCCACGGCTTGCTGTCGGGTGTGTTTTGAGGTGTGGAGTCTACACTTGGTGAAGGTGGTGGTGAGGCTGCTAACAGCTGGTTCGGATGAATCAGGTGCACACAGGCTTAGAGACCAAGCCACCAATCTCTGGAGAAATTCTCGCTTCCCTCTGAGCTTGTTGTTTTGCAGCCTTGAACATCATTTGCACAAAGGTTTTGCCGTAGGGATGTCTCAAGATGTCTCCCAACCTTCCAGAGTAGCAAATCTCCCTTCGATGTCAGTCTGCCCTGCGAATATTGAATGCAGGCAGCCTTGTGATGCTCGAAGTGGTGTGCGTTTCGCTGAGTCTAGATCCTGTGCAGGCTGCGCCTTGCAGCAGGTGATTGAGAATAAATAATTGCGTTTCAGGACCACTGATAGCGCCAGTCGCCTTTCCTACCGGCAACAGTAAGACGCCGATGAAATGTGTGTGGGCTCGCGCTTGAGAAGACTGGACAGATGGAAGAATGCAGTTGATCCAGAAGATGGGGTTGACAAACAAAGCAGAAAGCTGCGCGGGTGGAAGGCTCATTTTCTCTGCCTTCATAAAACTGCTTTGTCATTATCAATGTGTTCCTGGCAGGCTTGCCTTGAAATTGAGTCTCATTCAGGGCTGGTTCCTTTTTTAAGATAATGGTTATTTATTGGATTCCACAGCTGTGGGTGAGGGTGGTGGTGTTTTCTGAGCAGTCAGGAGACTGAAGCCCTTTAATGTGGTGATAGCTGTAGGGAGTGCTGGGACTTTGATGGAAGGAGAAAACCGGTTCCTGGCCAGATTTTATGGGAGAGTGATCAAGGTCTCTTCTGTTTGTTTCCTGTACAAGCAAATAAGACTGGGCAGTGATATTCACACTGTGTCCAGGGGTGTTGAAGGAGCTGTTTGGGTTCCCGGTCCCTGTCTTTAATCTCTGTACATTGTTATTGAGTTGTCCAAAAACATTGTCAGTTGATCTTGATGTTGACTGCAAAGGAAATGACTTTTATCTGCACTCAGCAGGACAAGATTCAGTAACTGCCTTTGCCAAAACAGAAGCACACGATTTCTCTTCTCCGTTTTCCTGAGCAGGTTGTCAAAACAGTTGCTAAAGATCTGTCAGCGTGGGGTGGAAGAGCTGAAATGCCGAAGGAGAGCCTCTTGCTGGAGTGCTGTTTGCGCAGCCCTCTCGGTCATTTGCAAACTGTGTCGTTTTCTCGTTTGCTTCAGGTTGGAGAGACACGCTGAGCCTCCGGAGCGGTGCCGTCTGCCACCATGGGGGAGCTCTTCCGGAGCGAGGAGATGACGCTGGCCCAGCTCTTTCTGCAGTCAGAAGCTGCCTACTGCTGCGTCAGTGAGCTGGGGGAGCTCGGCAAGGTCCAGTTCCGTGACGTAAGTGCTTGTGGCTGCTTCGCGATTCCCGCTGCGCTCTGACTTTGCTTGTCCTGGGTGACGGCCTTGTGACGAGTGTCACGGTCTTTATTTGCAGAGATAATAACAGAGCAGTGGCTGCTGCACTCCAGGGTGAGCGTGTCTGTGCCGGTCCTGTGTGCGTTTTCCCGCTCTGCCCCTGAGAACCTTCCTGGCGCTCGGGCCCGAGGAGGCTGCCGGGTTGACCTGCTCCGGGCTTTCTCTTCCTCCTTGACACCCAGCACTGCCCGTTGGGTATTTGCAAAGATTGTTGTAGTTTAGGACTTTTTTTTTTTTTCATAATCTGAAGCATCCAGCTACAGATATGTATTATATAAGCAGATACCAAATAGCCATTATTTTGGAGCATTTTGCTGGACGGTGGAAGAAGATATTGAAAGAAAACAGACAGTCTACGAGTAAAACAGTGTGCCCCATGGAGCTTACGGTCTGATAAGTAAGTCCCAGTATGTGGTGCTGAAAGGAGGAGGCAGCTCACAGCCCTGCAGCGTCCTGACTGGCAGCCCCCTGTTGTGCAGGCTCAAAGCTCCGTGCACTTCTCCTGCATAGATAGCATTTCTCATGGTTGCAACTTCACGTTAATTGAAGTCCCTCTTCCCCTGTGATCTAAGCACCCGGAAGACGGGACAGTCTCTGATTTTGCTGGTTATGTATCTTTGGTGCTCACGTACAGGGCCGTCAGTCAGGATTTGTTGGGATGAATGGATGGATGGAAGGGCAGTGATGCTGAAGGGAGGGGTCATCAGCCTAGGCGTCTAGGAATTGCAGGCTTTCAGGAACTCCGTGGTCAGAGCCACAATTGCACAAATGCAGTCCCATGACTGGTCTTGCTCCTCATTCTCATCAGCCATTTTGTAACTTCCCTCTTCAGATGTTCTTCCCCCGGAATACTTTGCTTATCTTTGGGAAAATTCATTGTGTTGGGGCCGGCGTTGTGGCGTAGCTAGTAAAACCGCTGTCTGCAGTGCCAGCATCCCATACGGATGCCAGTTCAAGTCCCGGCTGCTCCACTTCCAATCCAGCTCTCTGCTATGGCCTGGGAAAGCAGTAGAAGATGGCCCAAGGCCGGCGCCGTGGCTCACTAGGTTAATCCTCCGCCTAGCGGCGCCGGCACACCGGGTTCTAGTCCCGGTCGGGGCGCCGGATTCTGTCCTGGTTGCCCCTCTTCCAGGCCAGCTCTCTGCTGTGGCCAGGGAGTGCAGTGGAGGATGGCCCAAGTGCTTGGGCCCTGCACCCCATGGGAGACCAGGAGAAGCACCTGGCTCCTGGCTCCTGCCATTGGATCAGCGCGGTGCGCCGGCCGCCGGCAGCCATTGGAGGGTGAACCAACGGCAAAGGAAGACCTTTCTCTCTCCCTCTCTCTCTCTCTCACTGTCCACTCTGCCTGTCAAAAAAGAAAAAAAAAAGAAGATGGCCCAAGTCCTTGGGTCCCAGGACCTGCATGGGAGACCTGGAAGAAGCTTCTGGCTCCTGGCTTCGGATCTACACAGCTCCAGCTGTTTCGGCCAACTGGGGAGTGAACCAGCAGATGGAAGACCTCTGTTTCTGCCTCTGTCTCTCTGTAATTCTGCCTTTCAAATAAATAAGTAAATCCTTTCTTTAAAAAAAGCAAATCGATTACAAGAAAGCATAATAACAGCTACATAAGCTGACAGCAAAAGACAAGCAGAAAAAATTATTTAAATCAAATAATGAGGAAACAATTAGACAATCCAAACTGAAGGACCTTCTGCAAAATAAGCAGTCCAGATTCTTCAACAGCACCAATGACAGAAGAGAGAACCAGCAAGCTGTCCTCCTGCAGGCGTGAGAAGGGGACGGACTTCTTCCTGGCCTCCTGTGTTTCGCTCACTTGCTCGCTCGCTCTCTTCTTTAAGGATGTATTTATTTACTTGGAGGAGTTACAGAGAGAGAAGGAGAGGCAGAGAGAAGCTTTCCCAGGCCATAGCAGAGAGCTGGATTGGAAGTAGAGCAGCCGGGACTCGAACCAGCGCCCATGTGGGATGCCAGCACTGAGACAGCTGCTTTACCTGCCATGCCACAGCACTGGCCCCCGATTTGATTTAGCTTAAACACTTTTGGCAAGGACACATGATGTTGTATCCTCAGTGTATCACATTAGAAGTCCTATGACACCATTTGTCCTATTTTTGCTAAAGTTAATTATTTTTACTGAAAGATTTATTTATTTATTTATTTATTTATTTATTTATTTGAAAGGCAGAGTTACAGAGAGAGAGGGAGAGACAGAGAGAAAGATCTTCCATCCACTGGTTCACTCCCCAGATGGCTGCAATGGCTAGGACAGGGCCAGGCCAAACCTAGGAGTCAGGAGCTTCATCCAGGTTTCCCACATGGGTGGCAGGGGCCCAAGTACTTGGGTCATCTTCCACTGCTTTCCTACTCACATTAGCAAGGAGCTGGATTGGAAGTGGAGCAGCTGGGGCTTGAACCTGCGCCCATGTGGGATGCCAGTGACATAGGCAATAGCATCACCCACTACACAACAATGCTGGCCCCCAAAGTTAAATTTGGTCACTTGATTTAGGTACAGTTTGCTAAGTGTTGCTGTTGTAAAGGTATCTTTCCTTTTTTAATTTTTTTTTTTTTTTTTTTTTGACAGGCAGAGTGGACAGTGAGAGAGAGAGAGAGAGAGAGAGAAAGGTCTTCCTTTTGCCGTTGGTTCACCCTCCAATGGCCGCCGCGGCCGGCGCGCTGCGGCCGGCGCACCGCGCTGATTCGATGGCAGGAGCCAGGAGCCAGGTGCTTTTCCTGGTCTCCCATGGGGTGCAGGGCCCAAGCACCTGGGCCATCCTCCACTGCACTCCCTGGCCACAGCAGAGGGCTGGCCTGGAAGAGGGGCAACCGGGACAGAATCCGGCGCCCCGACCGGGACTAGAACCCGGTGTGCCGGCACCGCAAGGTGGAGGATTAGCCTAGTGAGCTGCGGCGCCGGCCTCCTTTTTTAATTCTTTTAAAAAAGATTTATTTATTTATTTATTTGAAAGGCAGAGGTACAGAGAAGGAAAGAGAGAGATCTTCCATCTACTGGTTCACTCTCCAAATGGCCACAAGGAGCAGGACTGGGCCAGGACGAAGCCAGGAGTTTCTTCCCTGTCTCCCATGTAGGTGCAGGGGCCCAAGCACTTGGACCATCATCCACTGCTTTCCTAGGCCATCAACAGGGGACTGGGTCAGGGATGGAGCAGCTAGGACTCCAACTGGCCTGTCTCGGGCAGTGGCTTAACCCACTTCACCACAACTCTGCCCCCCGCTAGTTTCCTTTAATAAAGAGTTTTTCCTGAAGCTAGCTTTGTCACATGTGGGCTAAGCTGCTGGTTGCAACACAGGTATCCCATATTGGAATGCCGGGTCCAGTCCTGGCTGCTCAGCTTCTGATTCAGCTTCCTGCAGTTGCACCTGGGAATGCAGGGGATGATGGCTCAAGTGCCTGGGCCATGCCACCCTCAGGGGAGACCAAGATAGAGGTTCTGTTTCCCGACTTTGGCGTGACCCAGACCTGGCTCTTAGTGCCATTTGGGGTGTGGATGGAAGATTTTTGTGTCTCTTTCTCCCTCTCTGTTGCTGTGTCTTTCAAACAAATACATAAGTGAATCTTTAGAAAAAAGCTTTTCCCCTCCTCCTCCTAACCTTTTTTTCTTTTCCACCAGGAGCTCATCAATTTCATTGTTATTGTTTATTAAAAGCATTGTAACCCATTACTATCATTTTTCTATTTGATGCTCAGATTGTTCCAAACTTGGCCAGTGTTAAGTTTTAGTGTAGTGAAATGTATCCGTTTTTTCCTTTATGTCTTATGTTTTTGGTTCCTAATTAGATTGTTACCTAGTCCAAGCTTATAAATACATTTTTCTATATGTTCTTATAAAATAAACATTTAAATAAGCATTACTTGCATTTAGGTTCTGATCTACCTGGTCTGTATTTTGGTATAGAGTGAGGTAGGGTTCTACTTTATTCCCATTGAACAACCAGTTGTCTCAGAACAACTTAAATTTTTTTTTTAACATTTATTTTCATTTTATTTGAAGGAGAGAGACACAGAAAGGCAGAACTCCTCTGCTGGTTGACTCCCCAGATGTCTGCAATAGCCAGGGCTGGGTCAGTTCAAAGCCAGGTGCTGGAAACTCAATCCAGGAATCCCCATGAGTGGCTAAGGCCCAACTACTTGAGCCGTCACCTGCTGCCTTCCAGGGTACACAGTAGCAGGAAGCTGGAATTGAGTGGAGCCAGGACTTGAACCCAGGCCCACTGACAGGGGATATGGGTGTTCCAAGCAATGTCTTAATTGCCCAAACAAAGCAACTTTTTGAATGAAGTGTTCTTTTTTCCTTAAAGCTTATTTATGTTTGAAAGAGAGAGAGGGAATTACCTCGCATCTGTTGTTCACTCCCAGTGCCCATGATAACTGGAGCTGGGCCAGGCTGAAGCCAGGGAGCAGGAACTCAGTCTGGGCCTCCATGTGGGCGGCAAGGACTGCAGTACTGAAGCCGACGCCTGCTGCCTGCCAGGGCACACGGTAGCAGGAAGCCGATCCACAGTGGAGGCAGGACTTGATCCCAGTGCTCCAGTATGGGATGTGGGCATCCCAAGCAGAGGTTTAATCTGCTCCGTCGGGGCCGGCACTTTGGCAAAGAGGGTAAAGCCGCTGCCTACAGTGCCGGCATCCAATATGGGCAGGTGCCACTTTGAGTCCCGGCTGCTCCGCTTCGGATCCAGCTCTCTGCTGGTGGCCTGGGAAAGTAGTGGCAGATGGCCCAAGTCCTTGGGCCCCTGCACCTGCATGGGAGACTTGAAGAAAGCTCCTGGCTTTGGATTGCTCAGCTCTGGCTGTTGCAGCCATTTCGGGAAGTGGACCGGCAGGTGGAAGAGCTTTCTGTCTTCTCTCTGCCTCTGCCTCTCTGTAACTTTGCCTTTCAAACAAACAAATAAATAAATCTTTTTTAAAAAATGCTCTGCCACATTGCTTACCCTATGGATAATATGTTCTTATTTCATGATTTACAATCTCATATCTGTAAAATGCCAAGTGTTCATATTTATTTGAATCTGTTTCTGGGTTCCCTTCTGATCCATTGGCCTATTTGTTTATCCTGTGCTTGTAGAACAATAATTTAATTACCACAAATTAATACTAAGGTTTGATGTCTTACAGAATATGAATTTCCCCACCTTTTTTATTATAATCATCTTGGCTATTCTTGCCTACTCTAACATATTAGTTTTAGAATTTAGAATCAGCTTACTAAAGTCCATAAAATTCCCTGTTGATAGTTTTATGTCCTCCTTAAGGTCTTTATACAGTTTTTAAAATAGATTTATTTATTTATTTGAAAGTCAGAGTTATAGAGATAGAGGGAGATCTTCCATCCCTTGGTTCACTCCCCAAATGGCCACAATGGCCAGGGCTGGGCCAGGCTGAAACTAGGAGCCAGGAGCTTCATCCAGTCTCCCATGTGGATGCAGAGGCCCAAGCGCTTGGGCCATCTTCTGTTGTATTCCCAGGCACAATAGCAGGGAGCTGGAGTGGAAGTGGAGCAACTGCCCATATGGGGCACTGGCACTGTAGATGGCAGCTTAACTTGCTACACCGCAGCACCAACCCCAGTCCTTGTACATCTTTATTCAGACTTATTCTGAGTTACTTATTTTTATTGTTGTTATTGGCATCATTTTGTAATTTAACTTTTCTGTTTGTGACTGTGGTAAGAGAGTTGTTTTCTTTGTATTATATCTAACAACCTTGATGACATATCTTTTAAAGCTCTAATGCAGAGCTGGTGCTGTGGTGTAGTAGGCTAAATCTCTGCCCATGGTGCTGGTATCCCACATGGGTGCCAGTTCATGTCCCAGTTACTCCTCTTCTGATCCAGCTCTCTGCTTATGACCTGGGAAAGCAGTAGAAGACGGCCCCAGTGCTTAGGCTGCTGCACCCACGTGGGAGACTCTGAAGAAGTTCCTGGCTCCTGGGTCAGCTCTGGCCACTGCGGGCATTTGGGGTGTGAGCCAGCAGATGGAAGACCTTTCTTTCTGTTTTTCCCTCTCTCTCTAACTCTGCATCTCAAATAAATAAGATTTTTTAAAAAGCTCTAATAACTTATAGAGATCTTGGATTTTCTGAAAAATCAACCTACTGTCTGCAGTCTTGTTTCATCCTTTCAAATCCTTATCTTTTTCTTTCTTCTGCTTGTTTCATCATATGCTTTAAAACTTCCAGAGATGTGGGGCCAGTATTGTAGCATGGCAGGTTAAGCTGCTGCCTGCAATGCTATCCCATATAGGTGCCAATTGGAGTCCTGGCTGCTGTACTTACTTTTTTTTTTTTTTTTTTTTTGGATGTTGTTGACAGGCAGAGTGGACAGTGAGAGAGAGAGACAAAGAGAAAGGTCTTCCTTTGCCGTTGGTTCACCCCTCAATGGCCACTGCGGTCCGCGTGCTGCAGCCGGCGCACCGCACTGATCCGAAGCCAGGAGCCAGGTGCCTCTCCTGGTCTCCTGTGCAGGTGCAGGGCCCAAGGACTTGGGCCATCCTCCACTGCACTCCCAGGCCACATCAGGGAGCTGGACTGGAAGAGGAGCAGCTGGGACAGAATCCGGCGCCCTGCCCGGGACTAGAACCTGGAGTGCCGGCACCACAGGCAGAGGATTAGCCTACTGAGCTGCGGCGCCGGCCATGGCTGCTGTACTTACTACCCAGCTCCTTGCTGATGCACCTGGGAAGACGATGGAAGATGGCCCGAGTACTTGAGCCCTTGCCACCCACATGGGAGACTCAGGTGGAGTTCCTTGCTCCCAGCTGCAGCCTGGCCTAGCCCTGTCTGTTGCAGCCATCTGGGGAGTGAACCAGTGGATGGAAGATCCTTCTCTCTCTCCTCCCCCTCCCCAATCCCTGCCTTACTCTCCCTATCAAATAAATCTTAAACAAACAAAAAGACTTTCAATGACATGTTGAAGAGAGTGACATCAAGTGAGTATCACCTAGGGTTGTATTTAGCTGTGTATAAATGAAAACCCCAATGGCAGGGGTTTGCTTTTTGCATGTAGCATGAAGCTCAGCTTCGCACAGCCTTTATCCTAAGGCATCTTGTGTTTCTGCTTGAGCATCCTTGAACTTTTGTGCTTAAAGAAAACCACCGTAGCTCTCGCTGTTTCACCATGTTTTAGGCGAGAAGAACGGAGTACAAGGAAGAAAAGGAAGTATCTATATTGGGAAAGAAAAAATTTCCCAGAAATCCCCACAAACTTTTGTTAGTCTGTTGTTGGCAAGAGTTGTGACATACTCTAGCTGCGAGAGAGTAAGAAGTGTAGTTTCTCAGCTGAGCAGCTGTTGCTCGGAAGAAATTGGGATTTTTGGTATAAGGAAGTAGGGCAGAATGCTGTGTATCTGCCACATGCTGTTCTTGTGTTTTCCTGACTCTACGATAGTGTTTTTCATACTTTATAACTTAAGTAAGATGTATACTCTTGAAGTTGGAAAATTCTTCTTACTAGATTTTGCAGGTTCTTTTCAGTTTCTTTTTCTAAACATTTATTTTTATTCATTTTTTAAAAAAGATTTATTTATCTTTTTTGAAAGAGTTAGAGACGGGTAGAGACAGAGAGAGCTTTCATCCACTGGTTCACTCCCCATTGGCTGGCTGCAATTGCCAGCACTGGGCCAGGCGGAAGCCAGGAGCTTCATCCAGGTCTCCCACCTGGGTAGCACGGGCCCAGGTTTGGGCCATCTTCTGCTGCTTTCCCAGGCCGTTAGCAAGCAGCTGGATAGGAAGTGGAGCAGCCAGGGCTCAAACCAGTGCCCACATGGGATGCCTGTGTCAAAGGCGGAGACTTCACCTCTACGCCACATCATGGGCCCCACTTCAGTATATTTTAGCTACTCACAGATGCAGCCATCACCACAACCAATTTCAGAACTTTTTGAAACTTTGTGCCCATTACCAGTCATTTCCTCCCACGGCCTCATTCCCTGTGTACCCCCACCTCCTAGGAAGCACTGTGCTGTGTGTCTGGCGTTACCTCTTCTGGACAGTTCCTGTGCATGGAATCATGGTCTCTGTAGTCTTTGCTGACTGCCTTCTTTCAGGCAGCCTGGCGCCTTCAAGCTTCATTCATGTTGTAACATGTATCAGTGTCTTTTTAAAGCAGGAAAACTTGTAACAAATTAACTTCCTTGATTTTAGTTTAGTGTAGTTAGCCCTCCTCTCTGCAAGAAGCACCACCCTGAGTTCTGGAGTGACAATTAGGAGAGTTGTGTTTCTGCCTTCAGCTTGGGTGGCTGACGTGCCCCGTATCCATTCTTGTCTTTCATGTACTCTCTTCCCTTGTCACCCAGCACTGAAAATTATGACAGCCTGCGTTTCTTCCCTAGAGGCTGCGCTGGGTATTTCGCATTGTAATTGTTACAGGCTTTCCTCACATCCACCCTGGCGAGGAGAACCTGCTTTTCAGTAGTGGAAGCTGCTGTGTCCATCATATGGATCAGGAAGCTGGGATATGCATGACAACAACTGTCCCAAGGACACGCAACTTTCTATTTAGGACTGTTTGATTCCACTGCTGTGCCCCACCCCATTGAGATATAATTCATGTACCAAAAGTCCACATTCAGCAATTTTTAGTATATTCACAAGGTTGTACAACTGTTTCTGCTCTCCGATTCTAGAACGTTTCATCACCCCAATATGAGGCCTTGCACCCATTAGCAGTCACTCCCTTCTCCCTTTCCTGTAGGCCCTGGCAATCACTAGTCTCCCGTCTGCCTCTACAGATCTGCCTGTTCTGGACACCCCATGTAAATAGGATACAGTATGTGGCCTTTGTATCTGCCTTCTTTCATTCAGCAGATTATTTTCAAGGTTCTTCCATGTTGTAACCTGTGTTGGTGCTTCAGCCCTCTGTGGGGGGAGACTGTTCTGTTGTGTGGACAGTCTTCTGTTGACTGACATTCGGGTGGTTTCTGCCATTTGGGTGACTGTGTTCAGTTCTTTGGGGAACATCCCCAGGGGTGGAATTGCTGAGTCACATGACTTTCTGAGGGACCACCGGACCATGTTGCATTCCTGCCAGCATGTAGTGGAGTTCTGATTTCTTTACATCTTTCCCAATACTTGTGATTTTTCTTGTTTGTTAGAAAGTATTATTTTAATTGACAAATCATAATTGTATAGGTTTATGGAGTCTAGTGTGATATTTTGAAACATAAACATAATATATAATGATTGAACCAATTAACAGATCCACCTCCTTGTATCATTTTGTGTGATAAGACATTTGAAATGTATTCTTGTAGTTGTTGGGAAATAATAGGATGTATTATTGACTGCAGTCACTCTGCTAGGCAGTAAAACTCAACACTTATTCCTGTCTGCAACTTTGTACCCTTTGGCCAGCAACTTCGAAGCCCTCAGCATCTCCCCGCTGCCCTAGCCTGGTCTCTGGTAACCATCATTCTGATCTCTACTTGTGTGAGTTCAACTTCTTAAATTATTTGTTTACTGTTTTATTTGAATAGAGAGAGAGAGATCTCTTATCTGCTGGCTCATTGCCCAAAGGCCACTCTGTTCGTCTTTCTTCTCTGTCACAGTGCAAGCTTCTTAAGAAGTAGAAACTTGCTCTATTTTTGTTTGTATATCCCAGGTTGTCTGTCACAGTGCTCTGAAAGGCACCTGTGGGATATGAGTGAAAACCCAGCCTGGCACTGACAGAGTAAAGCCCCTGCTGGGGCAGAAGGACGAGGGAAGTTTGCCTTCTGTCTGTCTGCCCAGGAAGAACAGGAGGTTCTTGTGAACACACAGAGCTGCTGTGACGCCCATTTCCCACGTTCTGGGTGTTCTGCCTGGCGGGGCTCTGTGCCGGGCCCCGCAGCCTTCTTTCCAGTCCTGTGTTGTAGTGTTGAGGGAGGAGGCGCGCGTCCTTGCTGGCGTGACTGGCCACAAGGCACTTGATCTGGCTCAGGAGATGGTTTTCACTAGTGTTGCACCCTCCATTGACTCAAAATTAAATTTCACTCTGCAGGACGTGCGTAGCAAATAGAGGAATCAGAGTCAGCATTTGGATGTTTGGTATTGTGTTTTTTGTTTTTCAGTTAAACCCAGATGTGAATGTTTTCCAGCGGAAATTTGTGAATGAAGTGAGAAGATGTGAAGAAATGGACCGGAAGCTTCGTACGTGCATTTTATTATCGTGTGGTGTTCCCGTAGTGAATGACTTGTCTTAGAGAGATCAGACCTCTTAGTAAAGGAAGAGAAGACGAAAAAGAAGATGAAAAGAGGGACCATCTTGTGATTGTGATATTAAGAAGAAATTCTTGTAAGCAGATATGCGCTGTGGTGTTTGGGCCGGGCAGTGCACTTGATAGAAACTTTGTTTGAAACAACAGGCTGAAGACACTGTGATGTGTTTCCATGGGATTTAACTGTACTGCAGAATTCTAAGAGGTCGGACCAGAGCACTGTCAGCTGTAGTTGTCAGCAGTGATTCTATTTGAAAGGCAGAGTTACAGAGAGGGGGAGAAGTAGGTGGAGAAGGAGAGGAAGGGGGGGGGGGCTAGGTAGGTATCTTCTATCCACTGGTTCATTCCTCACATGACTGCAATGGCCAGGGCTGGGCCAGGCTGAAGCCAGGAGCCAGGAGCTTCTTCCATGTCTCCCACATGAGTGCAGGGGCTCAAGGACTTGGGCCATCCTCTGCTGCTTTCCTAGGTGCATTAGCAGGGAGCTGGATCAAAAGTGGAGCAGCTGGGACTGGAACCAGCACCAGTTTGGGATGCTGGCACTGCAGGTGGTGGCCCAACCTATTATGCCACAGTGCTGGCCCAATTGTTTCTTTCTTCTCTTTTTTTTTTTTTTTTTAATTTTTTTTTAAGATTTATTTTATTTATTTTGAAAGCTGCAGAGAGAGGGGTGGATACAGAGAGAGCTTCCATCCACTGGTTCACTCCCCAAATGGCTGCAGTGGCCAGCATTGGGTCAGGCAGAAGCCAGGAGCTTCATCCAGGTCTTGCACATGGGTGGCAGAGCCCCAAACACCTGAGCTATCTTCTGCTGCTTTTCCAAGGCCATTAGCAGGGAACTGGATCAGAAGTGGAGCAGCCAGGACATGAATTGCTGCCCATATAGGATGCTGGCATTGCAGGGAGCAACTTTACCTGCTACCCTGCAGTGCTGGCCCTGAGAGCTATCTGGTTTGTTTTTTATTTTTATTTTTTTTGTTAACATCATGTATTTATTTTGGAAGTCAAAGTTGCAGAGGGAGGGAGAAACAAAGAGGTCTTCCATCTTCTAGTTTATCCCCCAGATGGCTGCAACAGCCAAGGCTGGGCCAGGCTGAAGCCAGGAGCCAGGAGCTTCTTCCAGGTCTCCCATGTGGGTAGCAGGGACCCAACACTTGGGCCATCCTCTACTGTTTTTCCCAAGCTACCAACAGGGAGTTGAATCAGAAATTGAACAGGGCTGGTGCTGTGACGTAGTGGGTAAGGCCGCCTCCTGCGATGCTGGCATTCCATGTGGGTGCCGGCTCGAGTCCTGGCTGCTTTTTCCACATCTGATCCAGCTCTATGCTTTGGCCTGGGAAAGCAGTAGAAGATGACCCAAATCCTTGGGCCCCTTCACTTGTGTTGGAGACCCAGAAGAGGCTCCTGGTTCCTGGCTCCTGGCTTCGGATCAGCGCAGCTCTGACCACTGCGGCCATCTGGGGAGTGAACCAGCAGATGAAAGACCTCTCTTTCTCTCTGCCTCTGCCTCTCTGTAGCTCTGCCTTTCAAGCAAGTGAATAAATCTTTTAAAAAAAGAAGAAGAAGAAGAAGTGGAGTGGCCAGGACTTGAACTGGCACCCTAATGCGATGCTGGCATCATAGGTGGCAACCTAATTTAGTGCACCAGGACACTGGCTCCCCCAGAGCTATCTTTTACTTGAGCTTTTATGAGGGAGGAAACTGCCGTTCATTAAGGCCGGGTCAGTTGCTTGTAGACCTGAGCATTCCCTGAAGAATGCGGGTGCTATCATTTATTAATTGTGGAAACTGAATATCCCAGAGGTTCAGTGATGCCCAGGAGGTTGAACAGTCGTGATGGAATCAGAGTTTGAAGCTGGCTATTTTGTCTGGCTCCCACACTCCTGACCTTGCCACTCTGCTAAGCCAGCTTCCAGTTAGCTCATAGTGAATTTGGCCCCCACCTGAAACACATTTCTCTTTGGCATTCTCAGTGTGAGTGTGTTCAAGATTTGTTTGTTTTTACTTGAAAGAGTTATAGAGACACAGGGAGAGATAGAGATCTTTCCATCCACTGGCTCACTCTCCAAATGGTCACAATAGTCAGGACTGGGCCACATTGAAGCCAGGAGGCTGGAACTCCATCCAGGTCTCTCACTTGGGTGGCAGGGGCCCAGGCCCTTGTACCCTTTTTTGCTGCCTTCCCAAGCACATTAGCAGGGAGCTAGATTGGAAGCAGAGCAGCCAGCAGCCAAGACTCAAGCTGGCGCTCATATGGAATCCAGGTATCACAGGTGGTGGCTTAACCTGCTGTGCCACAACCCTGCTCCCTGCTCCCTGATGTTTTGTTATATTTTTAAAATAGAACGAGCTACCTCCCATCTGTTGGTCCCTCTTCAAATGCCTGCAATGGCCAAAACGGGAAGCCAGGAACTTAATGTGGCTCTCGCACATGGGCAGCAGGGACCCAGCCACCTGAGCCAGCAGCCTCTGAGAATGCACAGTAACAGGAATGTGGAATCGGGAGTACAGCTGAGACTCAAACCCAGGCACCATGATACGGACGCTGGTGTTCCAACTAGAGTCTTAACTGCTAGGCCACGTGCTTTTCCCTTTTCTGGTATTTGGAATCCTTGTTCCATGAGTCTCTCTTTCATTTTAAATATCCTGTTGAACTGCACTCTTTGGTAGCTCTGCTTCGCCGACGGTATCCGGAACTAGCGCCGTCGTGGTTTGGGGTGGCAGCTGCAGAGGGTGGAGAGCTGGAGCAGAAGAGGGAAGGAAGGCAGCTGAGGTGGCCACTGTGGCTTTAGAAAGTGTGAGGCAGGAGAAGGGGCAGTGTGGGGGAGGGGCGGCGTGGGGGAGGGGCAAGGTGCTGCTTTTATCTGAAAGTTCTGTCCTAGACTCGCACTGTGAGGCACAGAGAACTGCCATGAATGCTCTGCTTCTGTCCTTTCAGGATTTGTTGAGAAAGAAATAAGGAAAGCTAACATCCCGATCCTGGACACTGGAGAGAACCCTGAGGTGCCCTTCCCCAGGGACATGATTGACCTGGAGGTAATGGGGCTTCTGGGAAGGCAGACGTTCCTTAGCTGAGTGGGTGGAAGGTAGAGGGATTCTCGCTGCACTGCCAGCTTTGTCAGTTAATTCCAGGTTTTCATAGGGGGATTGAAGTGAGTTCTCTTTTTTATGTCAAACAGTATCTCAGAGAGTATCATATTGATTTATTGAAACTTATTGGATAAATGTCTATCTAGTAGTGACTAATCTCACAGACAAATGAATAGCCAGTGGGTTTTTTGGTCATTATTTTACCCATTTGAAATCTCCTTAGAAGTTTACCACATTCACAGAAGAATCTACAGATGAAGCAATACTGTTTTTTTTTTTTTTTCAAAGATTTTATTTATTTATTTGAGAGGTAGAGCTGTAGACAGAGGGAGAGACAGAGGGGTCTTGTCTCTGCTGGTTCACTCCCCAAATGGCTCCAACAGCTGGAACTGGGCCAATCCGAAGCCAGGAGCCAAGAGCTTCCTCTAGGTCTCCCATGCGGGTACAGGGGCAAAAGGACTTGATCCGTCTTCCACTGCTTTCCCAGGCCATGGGCAAAGACCTGGATCAGAGAAGGAGCAGCTGGGACTTGAACTGGTGCCCTTATGGGATGCAGCACTGCTGGCAGAGGCTTAGCCTACTATGCCACAGCTCCAGCCCCGAAGCAAGACTCTTTTAGTAAGAAGTTTTCATGCAAAAAATTACTGTCAGAAGCACAGCCTTTGCTGGGTAGTGTAGCATCTTTGAACTGTCAGTAAGGTAACAGTGCAGTGGGAGGGGTTCAGTTTACATCTCTTGGAGCAGGCATATTGTGCTTAGTTTGAACTCATCGATTTCCTTTCTTCCTCTAGGCCAATTTTGAGAAGATTGAAAATGAACTGAAAGAAATCAACACAAACCAGGAAGCTCTGAAGAGAAACTTCCTGGAATTGACTGAATTAAAATTTATACTTCGAAAAACCCAGCAGTTTTTTGATGAGGTCAGACTATTGTTTCTTTTGGTATTTGAGTAGTTGATAGATATTGCTCCCGCACAAGTGGGCCATATTTTTATTCCAGTAATTAATTTTAATTTGCTACTTTGGAAGCAGTACCATTTTTGCACCCTGTTTTAGTTGAAGAATTTTCAGATTATGTTCCATTTTTCATGCAGTACATAGCCAGCCCATGGTTTTGTACATTTTCATGTTTTCTGCAAGTTTTCATCTCAAGATGGGGAAAGAAACCCTAAAGTTCTTGTATAAATATAGCGAAAATATTTCCATTATACTCACCCTTCTGTGTTATAAGGTAAGTATATGCTTATGGTTAAAGCTGAAGTAACAAACGTTTGGTTATTCACAAAATCCTAACAAAAGTTTAATCTCCAGACCTTTTGTCATCAAATTTTTATTTTTATGTTATTCTCTGTGTTTATCAACCCTTGGGCACATTTTCCAGAACTTTGGATAGCACATGTCACACAGAGTTTTCCAGAAGTTCTCATTGTCATATGGAACTATTGATAGGATTTTTGGATTTTTTTTTTTTATTTGAAAGAGTTACAGAGAGAGGTAGAGGCAGAGAGAGAGGTCTTCCATCTGCTGGTTCACTCCCCAGATGGCCGCAACAGCCGGAGCTGCGCCGAAGCCAGGAGCCAGGAGGTTCTTCCAGGTCTCCCACGCAGGTGCAATGGCCCAAGGACTTGCGCTGTCTTCTACTGCTATTCCAGGCCACAGCAGAGAGCTGGATCAAAAGAGGAGCAGCTAGGACTAGAACCAGCCCCCATATGGGATGCTGGTGCTTCAGACCAGGGCTTTAACCTGCTGTACCACAGCGCCGGCCCTGGACTTTTGGATTTTCACATAAAAACAACTGCACTACCTTTTAAGGATAAATGTTACTAAGCTCCTGAGTCAAAAATGCAGGTGGCTTAAATTGCCCAGTGACAGCTTGCTGGGGTGACCCCTTGGAAAGGGTTTGACAGCAAGCTTGCAGAAGGCTTCCTTCTAGTTAAACCCCAGAAGGAGTCTTAGCTTGTACCCTGGGTATTGCTTTTCCATTGGCCTAAAAGCAATATTTTTAGGCCACTCTGTTTTTGTCAGATGTCTGCCCACAGATTAGTGATTTTTACATGTGAGAGATTGTTCTAGTCACTGTCTAGTCTTCTCAGAAAGTTCTTTATTTCCTTTACTCAGCAACAAACTTGGCAGAACTTTTAAATACAGAAGGCCCATTTACTTAGCATCTGATGTGTTCTCAGTTTTAATTTCTGTCTTGAGAAGAGCCCAGTTCTCCATGGTTCTCTAGGCTGGAGGAAGGCTTCTCCACCCAGCAGCTGAAGCCTCACTCAGGCCCTTGCTAGAAATGCACCTGCCGAATCAGACACCCTTGGTGTCTCACCCAGCAGTCTGAACAAGGGGATTCTGAGGAGTGCTAGTGAGAAAAGCAGTAGGTGAGGGAGAGTCTGCTGGCGCTGTGACACATTCCGCAGGAGGTAGGGATTTGGCTTGGAAATGCCATGCTAATTAAACCGATCAGCTGGTGCTCCTGTGAACTTAATCACCGGGTCAACCCAAGGATCAGAATTTTGTCATACGTCAGAGATTTGCTGTGCACACTCAGCTTGCTCATTGCGGGGGGAACTTTGAGACTGGTGCTAACTTCCTTCACCAGTCCCGGAGGCTCCCCGCACTGGGGTCGTGGGACAGTGTGATCGACTCTTCAAGTGTTTCAGGTCTTTTGCCACAGGCATGGCTGTGTATGCCGTGTGTTTTAATGAACAGATAACTTGCAGTTCCAGTGTGCTCACTGCCTGAATGTCACTGTATTTTTGCTCATTGAGTCCCTCGTAGAATGACACTTGCTCTCTGTGAGGCACAGGCTGGCTGAGATGTGATCTGTGCATCCAGGACTGTGTCGTTCAGTCACATGGCACACGTCCCTGAGCACGGTGCCTCTGCACGCTCACAGATGTGCATTTGTGCATTTTCTTTCTTTCTTTCTTCTTGTTCTTTTTTTTTTTTTTTTTGAAAGATTTATTTATTTATTTGAAAAGCAGAGTTACAGGAAGAGAGAGAGGCGAGATCTTTCATCCACTGGTTCACTCCATGGATGGCTGCAATGGTCAGGGCTGGGCCAGGCCGGAGCCAGGAGCCCAGAGTTTCATTTTAGTCTCCCACATGGGTGTCAGGGGCTGAAACACTTGGGCCATCTTCTGCCGCTTTCCCAGGCCGAAAGAGGAGAGCTGGATTGGAAGTGGAGCAGCCAAGACACAAACCAGCGCCCATATGGGATGCCAGGGCCACAGGTGGCAGTTTTACCCACAGTCCCGTACCACTGGCCCCAGATGTTGGTTTTCTAAATGTGCCCAAGCTGCTGCCTGCAGATCTAATGTAAACCCAGCCTCTTGCTCAAAGTTCAGCTACTTTTGGCATCATTTGAAGCTTCTTTCAACATATATATATATATATATATATATATACACACACACACATATATATGCATACATACATATATATTTTATGTGTGTATATATATATATTACAGAGATGCAGAGGCAGAGAAAGAGAGAGAGAGGGAGAGAGAGGGGTCCTCCATCCACCGGCCCATTCTGCAGATGGCCACAACGGCCAAAGCTATGCTGATCCAAAGCCAGGAGCCAGGAGTTTCTTCTGGGTCTCCCTCGTGGGTTCAGAGGCCCAACGACGTGGACCATCCTCTGCTGCTTTCCCAGGCCACAGCAGAGAGCTGGATCAGAAGTGGAGCAGCAGGGAGTTGAACTGGTACCCATATGTGGTGCACTGCAAGTGCCAACTCTATCCACTATGCCATAGTGCCAGTTCCCCATATCTGTATTTTAAAAGCCCTTTAGGGGCCGGCGCTGTGCTATAGTGGGTAAAGCTGCCACCTGCAGTGCCGGCATCCCATATGGGCACTGGTTCAAGTCCCTGCTGCTCCACTTTCAGTCCAGCTCTGCTATGGCCTGGGAAAGCAGTACAAGATGGCCCAGGTCCTTGGACCCCTGCATCCGTGTGGGAGACCCAGAAGAAGCTCCTGGCTCCTGGCTTCAGATTGGCTCAGCTTTGACCATTGTGACCATCTGGGGAGTGAACCAGCAGATGGAATCTCTCTATACCTCTGCCTCTGCCTCTGCCTCTCTGTAGCTCCTCCTTTCAACTAAATAAATATATCTTAAAAAAGAAAAAACCCTTTGGTTCCCTGTGGAGATCTTACTGTGAAAATATGAATGAATCTTTTGTGACCTCCCAGTTGGAGGATTTGGGTGAGCCTCGTACTCTTGTTCATTTTTGGAGAAATTCTAAATGAAGACTGACAAATGGACTCTCTTCAGTGAAAGAGCTCTTTAAACTATGATTTTTAAATTAAATAAAGTAAAAATAAAATAAGAGGAACCACTTGGAAAGATGATACACAATTTTAAAGTTGTAGGTTATGGGTGTAGGCATTTTATTTTGAGATGAATGGGTCTTCAGAGGCAGAGTCTGAGTCTCTGAGTTTTATGCCCCATCCGTGGTGGACTGTTTTTCTCCTCATTTTTTTGTGAAGCAATTTTTTTTTTTTCTGATCTCTGGAAGTGTGGGTGCTCTGAGCACAGACCCTGGGCTGTGAGAGCTGCCTTTGTCTTCCTGGCACGGTCAGAGCCCTGCGGGAAGCGCGCTGGTGAGAGCCACTCCGCTTTTTCTCTCCACGTGCCCTGGCAGCCCCTTGCCCGCCCTTGTACTGACCCGGGACTCAGCCAGGGAGCCATGCATGCACCTGGCCCTGCTGCTGCAGAACAGCTGTCTCTGGTGTCGCTGCCATGACTGGAGGTGATTGCACCTGCCTGTGTGTGTGCACGGAATATGGGGAAACCGGAGATGCTCAAATATCTGAAACTCGGGGGTTTTCATGTAATTTTTTTTCCATGTCTGAAGTTGTAATGTTTGCAAATGGCCTAAAACACTACCAATTTTAAACTTATCTTCTTTCTTCTAGTTTGGTGAATATAATCAATAATTCAGAATAACGAATCAGCAGGAAATGGCTAATTCTGAAAATGATTCTTTCCATGTGTAGGCATAGGGGTTGTGATTGGCAGGGTGTATGGAAGGGGAAAAGTAAACAGATATTGAATACTCTTGTGATGTCAGATGATTGCAGAGTTCTGCGTAGCCAATTATGCAGAGCATTTAAATTGACATGTTAATGATTATCCTTTTCTCAGTCTTCTTGCTTATGAAGAGCTGTAAGAGCTGGAGAGATTTCTCTGCATCTTTTACCATAAGCACCATAACATATGAGAGCGTAAAGAAGACTGGAAAAGTAATGGTTAATGGCATGCAGCTCCCCGCCTTCCTTTCCTTCTGAGTTTTCCATCCATCTGCTTTCTTTGTTTTTCTTTCCCATCTGCCATCTTCGTTGGGGCTTGGGTGAGCAATTTCTTTCTCGCAGTAGATGGAAGGTGAAAGCGTTTGCTCTTGGTAAGGGGTCCAGCTTGACTGGGTGTGCTGCCTGGACTCAGAGGCGGTGAGGCAGGACTCGGTGAGGCTGCTTCCTTTCCGCAGGGCCTGGGGGCAGTGTCTGAACGAGGCAGGGGCCGGAGGCGCAGCAGGTGATTCGGAGGAGTGCGGCCAGTGCTGGGTTGCCGTTAGAGAATTCAGTCTCTGAGAGGAGATACCGAGACTCAGCAACCGGGCAGCAGGCGCTGCCTTCAACCCCTCCATTAGTGGCTCTGCCATCCTAGCTTCCTGTTGGACACAAGTCCTTAAAAACTCGTAACTTCTCTAAGACTCGAGATTCTCAAGTCTGAAGTAGGGAAATTGGCAGTTAGAATGTTATGGAAGCTTCTGTTCCATTTCATTTCTGTTTTTTCTTCTCAGAGAGCCCTCGATCCATTTTTGGAGTGGTGTGCTTGCTGAGCGCTGTTTGCTGTTCCCCCAGTTGTCCCCATTAGAGCACCTGTGTTTGCACTGAGTCAGATGTTTAGGGTGTGAAGTAGGTGTTGTGCCCGAGGCAGGCGGTGGGGTGGGGGTGGGGGGGCAGCCCGTTTAGCTGGTTTTTGTCGAAGTGCAAACATGTTGAAATGCTGTAGCCATCTGGATCCTCAGAAAAACTGCTCGGTCAGCTGATGGGATTTCCAGTAGGAACAGAAAGAAGCCCCTAAACTTTTGTGTGGCGCAGGCAGGAACCAGCCTCCCCACTATGCCACCCCTAAGTTTTTCACATCTCGTACAGTATTTCTCTGCCCTTGGGGTGTCCATCGCTGCCACCCCTGCCCCCTTTTCCTTTTGTCAGTGTTCATCCTCACTTCCCAAGACGATCGCTTTCACTTCTTTAGCACTTCGGACTGAGTGATTTGCACTCTTACATGTGGGTCCTGCAGCTTTATCCAGTGAGTTCCCAAGTGACTTTTATGATAGTGTGATTGATAGGAATAGAATTAAATTGAAATTTGGCATGAAAATGGTAGAGAACAATTCTGTCGACTTTTTTTTTGCTTTTGAAAGAGAAGGTTGTTGTGGCTTCTAGCTCTCGGTCAGACAGGCAGCCCGTGGATGTCCAAGGCGGGAGCTCAGGTGGTGGAGTTGACTGGACTCCGTCCTCAGAGCAGCATCTGCTTTCTCGTGGGAGGAGAGGAGCGAGGCAGAGAGTGGTCAGGGTGGAGGCCTCTCCTCCGCAATGGCCCTGTATAAACTGTCACGGTGGAAGTCATTCTAAGCCCAGCCAATCAGACCAGCCGCCGGGCTCCAGCTTGGCTTCCGCTCCATTGCCTTTTCTTCACTGGACTCCAGGCATGTCCTAGGGAACCCGCCAGCTGCAAAGCCCGTGCGCCCTTCCTCTCCCTGGACCCAGTCAGGCGCTCTTCTCTGCCTCCAGGATGCGGCGCAGGCCCAGGCCCGCCCAGCTGTCGTTGCTTCCTGTGCTTTAAGTCCCGCTGTTGGGGGCATTTTGTGTGTGGCCGTGCTGCGGATTCTCATATTCTGAACCTTTAAAGGCCTGGCAGACCTAGGCCCTGGAGGTGCCCCTGTGTGTTTCTCAGGTCATGCTGAGTCCTGGGGATTGTGCCTTGCTTTTTGCCCAGAAAGGGGCTTTGTCTCTACTTCTCACACAGGAAAAAGTCTAATTTGCAGCTGCCTGGGAATTAAACTCTAGAGCATTTGCAGAGCTGCTTCCGTTGTGCTGAGAAGGGAGCTTCCCATCCCAGGCGAAGGTGTGTCCTGGTTCCCGTGGGTGGTTCAGGAGAGAGGATGGCTTCCACAGGCGACAGGTTTATACATGTCACCGTCACTTACTGTTTTTGCTTTTGTTCCTTATTTCTAAAACCATTTCCCCAGATGCTTTCCTGGGGCAGTTATGCTTTCTTTACCTCATATGTATCTCTTGGTTTTCTTCCACTTCTTGTCTTCTTTTTGTGGGTGTGTCTTATCTTTTGGTGGTTTGGTTTTCCTTTCCATCTTTATTTTCTGAACCTGTCTCCTGGTTCCTCGTTCCCTGCATGCCACTAACTATTTTCATTAGATATTAATTGATTTGTGAATTCAGGCTGAATTGCATCATCAGCAGATGGCGGATCCAGACCTGTTGGAAGAATCCTCATCCCTCTTGGAGCCAAGCGAGATGGGACGAGGCACACCTCTGAGACTCGGGTAAGGATGGCATCCCTCTGCCCACTTTTGGGGGTCATGTCCACCTTTGCTATTTCAAAGAGCAGTGGGGCTGGGGGCTCACTCTCTCCTGAACCTGTTGAGAGCTGTTGCTCAGGCTGTGTACTCTGCTCCTAAACTGTCTGTCAGTCTTCTGATGGGTCCAGGAGAGAGGTCAGGAATAAGGCTTTGGCAGCTCTTTTGACATAACAACCCATCACCTCATCTGTGTAGTCTTCGCCCCTTTCTGCTCGCCTTCTGTTTGTCTTAAAATCAACCCTCCATCAACATGGGGCAGAGTTCCCAACCTGGCTCTCCTCCCCGCAGCTTCGTGGCTGGTGTGATTAACCGGGAGCGCATCCCGACTTTCGAGCGCATGCTGTGGCGGGTGTGCCGGGGCAACGTGTTCCTGCGCCAGGCCGAGATCGAGAGCCCCCTGGAGGACCCTGTGACTGTAAGACGAGGAGGTTGCCCCCTGTGGAGTGGGCCTCGCAGAGGGAGCCCTGAGCAGGAGCACGGCCGAGTGCCTCCCGAGTCAGACCCTTCCGCAGAGGGGCCCTTGCCTTTATCCCCGCTTTGAGCTTGGGACTTGGCCTTGCCTTTCCTCTAACTCAGTGCCCATCATGTTTACCGACACCGGATACGTGTTTACCCACATCATATATGTGGCAAACACTCCCCAGGCTCATCCCATGTGGTTATTCTTTTCCTTGGAAATGTGTTTCTCCCACTTATTTTATACTATTACTTTGTGCATTTTCTACTACTGATCTGGGACTAAAAGAAGATATGCCTTTTATGAAAATTAAAATAAGATACGTGGTTTCAAAGTTGGTAATATCCAGTTCTCAAAACTGATTTTTTTATAAGCTAGTAAAATCCTGATACTTGTTAAGGGTTTGTTTCTGGTCTTCATTGGGAGAATCAAAACTGAGTTTAAGAATAGATATTGTGTGAGATAGGACAATCCTCCCAACCAGTGCTTTGGCAAGTGGGAGCAGCTTAGCATGCTGTTTTTGCATGCATTTGAGTTTATAACCTGAATGCTTCTACACGAGTGTGGTGAGTCCTGATTTCAGGGGTTACAAAGCAAAGATTGTGTACTGCAAACACTTTACTTGTCTTTGTTTTTTCCATCTTTAGAAACCTGGAGTTGGTTTTTCTGTTCTAGTTCATGTTGTAGATTTCTTACATTTGTAGTCTTTGCTCTACCTAAGAAGAGAGATTGAGCTGTGAGACATCTCAGGGTGGGTCCTGCAGCTCTGGCTTTTACCTTCTGCAGGCCAAGGGGTGCGTGGCTGTCAGGGAGGTGAGCTCCCTTCCTAGGGGCGTGGTTACACAGTCTGACCGAGGCTATCAGGTTATGGAAAACACTGTCATCTGCTGTCACACCTGATGTCAAGTTGTTCTTGGGAACGTGCAGGCAGACTTCCTCTTGGCAACAGAAAGATTCTTATCAACAAATGCAGGAAAGGGGCCTTGATGCCTGTCGCAGAGCAGCTGCACAGAGAATGGGCCCTCGCTTAGCCCCGGCAGTGGAGGGATGTCAGATTCCGCTAGCTTAACTTCCTTCCCTCCCCGTCTTTTATCCTTCTGAAGTTTTGTTTGTATTCTTATTATAAAAATCAGCCAGTGCCCTGTACAGATAGGAGAAAATACAGGCACCAGAGACAGCCCTGGTTAACATCCCACGGGCCTTATTTTTCCTGACCCCGCCTTCTAGTGCTTGCATCATGCCTCTGAGTCCTGGGTCCCCAGTAGGAATGGCTTCCTTCTTTTCCCTCTCTGCTATGGTTTTGTCGTTTGGGAATGTAAGGTTTAAAGCTGAATTCATACCTAAGACTCAGTAATGGTAAGAAGAACATCATCTTAGCTTATCTGCCAAGCCCCCGCACAGGTCTAAAACAAATACAGAAAGATTTGTGTAAATTAGAGATTATCAGGTAGAGATTCTTCCAGTGATGCTTAAGGAGTGGCGAAGGGCAGTTGTTGAAGTACAGGATTGCTGAATCCTTGAAGGAGTCCCCTTGTTCCTGTATCACCCAGAAAGTAACTTGAGTTTTCTTCTGGATTTAAAAGCCTGAACTCTTCTTGGTTTTTGATTCTGGGGCCTAGGGCGACTACGTGCACAAGTCTGTGTTTATCATTTTCTTCCAAGGCGATCAGCTGAAAAACAGAGTCAAGAAAATCTGCGAAGGGTAAGAGACACATGTGCCTCCACTCGAGAGCAGCCTGGCTGCCCGCTGCTGAGCCTTAGGATTCAGGCCAGCGAAACAGAATTCTGTCCGTTTGTCTCACTGTAGAGAGTATACCCTGTAATCACGTTAGGGTTTGTAAAAACAACTAGAAGTAGCCTAAGTTCATTTTGTAAAAGTACTGTTGAAACCATAGTTCTCTTTCCCTGGGAAAAGTAACCAGGACTCTTGGCTTCCACCCACTGTGTTATTCTGGGACAGCGGTGTGCACACCCAGTCTCCGGTACCATCGGCACCAAGGCCTTCCAGTTTTTGAATTTTTGCCTTATGGAAGGACTTTTCCCATACCATTTTTCTGTGATAATTTACAGTGTATTTTGACTTTCATTTTTTCTAATCTCAAGGGAATTTCATAGCCACAGAGAATGTCAAGATAGTTTAAATGTTACTGATCCGTCCGCAGACTGCTGCATATAAATAGTGTTGGTTAATACCCAAGCCTGATCTGATCCCATCTTGGTCCTTCTAGGGTACTGGGATTACTGTCAGACTGTTTGAAGTAGGTTTGCCGTTCCTAAGGCCGGGTCTGTGCATTCCAGGTTTCGAGCCTCGCTCTATCCCTGTCCGGAGACCCCGCAGGAGAGGAAGGAAATGGCTTCCGGAGTGAACACCAGGATCGATGATCTCCAAATGGTACACAGAGGGCTGGGGGGAAGTTGCTTTTGTGACATACTGCAGTGTAAGCCGGTTCTCCTTTCTTCATACCCAGACAGCTTATCAGGCACCTGGAGCAGCCCAGGATACCAAAAAAAGAAACGCCTGTGGGTAGCGTGTCCCTCTGGGAGCTGTAGAACCTCTCAGGGAGCGGCTGCTAAAAATAGCATTGTTCATCCTCCAGCAAGCAGGAAGCTGTGCATCTGGAATCAGTGTCATTTGGAGCAGCCAGTCCCCGCATTCCCGTGTGCCTCCAAAGTCCTGAGTGTTGTGGTGGTGTTCTTCTCTTTTCTTAAGATTTACTTACTTTGGGGCTGGTGCTGTGGCATAGCAAGTTAAGCTACCACCTGCAATGCCAACATGCCATATGGGCACTCCACTTCCGATCCATCTCCCTGCTAATGGCCTGGGAAAGCAGTGGAGGATGGCCCAAGGGCTTGGGTCTCTGCACCCATGTGGGAGACCTGGAAGAAGCTTGTGGCTCCTGGCTTTAGCCTGGCACAGCCCTGATCACTGTGGCCAGTTAGGGAGTAAACGAGCAGATGGACGCTTCCCCTTTTTGTCTCTCCCTCTCTCTATAACTCTGCCTTTCAAATAAAATAAATCTTTGGGGCCGGCGCTGTGGCCCAGTGGGTTTAAATCCCTGGCGTGAAGCAGTGGCATCTCATATGGGTGCTGGTTCTGGTCCTGGCTCTTCCGATCCAGCTCTCTGCTATGGCCTGGGATAGCAGTGGAAGATGGCCCAAGTTCTTGGGCCCCTGCACCCACGTGGGAGACCTGGAGGAAGCTCCTGGCTCCTGGCTTCGGATTGGTGCAGCTCCGACCATTGCGGCCATCTGGGGAGTGAACCAACAGATGGAAGACCTCTTTATCTCTCTCTCTCTCTCCCTCTCTCTCTGCCTCTCTTCTCTCAATGTAATTCTGACTTTCAAATAAATAAAATAAATCTTTAAAAAAAATCTTTAAAACAAGATTTATTATTTATTTGAAAAGCTGTTACACACACACAACACACACACACACATACACGTATGTATGAACACTATGTGGCGAGAAAGAAAGATCTTCCACCCACTGGTTCAGTCCCCCATGGCCGCAACTAACTGGGCTGGCCCAAGCCAAAGCAGGGAGCCAGAACTCCATCCGGATCTCCCACGTGGGTGCAGGGGCCCAAGCACTTGGGCCATATGGCACATTAGCAGAGAACTGGATCAGAAGTGCAGCAGTCAGGACTTGAAATGGAGCTCATACGGGATGCCAGCATTGCCAGTGTCAGTTTAACCTGCTGTACCAAAATGCCAGCCCCTGAAATGTTTTTTATAATTAAATAATACAAATGATTAGATAAGGGGAAAAAATCAAATAATAAAGGAGTACATGTAAAGTTTCTTAGTATAGTTATGACATGTATACTATATATGTAAACCATAGTATATATATTGTGCATATAAACTTTATTTAAAAATATATAACTACACACCCTGGTTGTCATACAGTTCCAAGGGAGGAGTCATGATTGATGTATAGAGGGTGGCCAGCAGACTTTGTTCCTACTTATTTACTTATTAAAATATTTATTTATTTATTTGAAAGGCACAGCTAGAGACAGAGAGTTCTCTGGCTAGGACTGGGCTAGGTCAAAACCAGGAACTTGTAACTCCATCTGGGCCTTCCACATGGGTGACCTACATGGGGCTCAAGCTCTTGGGCCATAATCTGCTGCTTTCCCAGGTGTATTAGCAGGGAGCTGGATCAGAAGTAGAGTAGCTGGAACTCAAACTGTTGCTCATTTGGGATGTGGTGTCACAGGCAGCAGCTTAGCCAACTATGCTACTATCCAGCCCCCTGTTCCCTTTTTGAGAATGAATGTAGGGGGTCGGGGAGGGGGTGGCGCCAACACTGTGGCGCAGTGGGTTAAGCCACCGTATAGCAGTGCCAGCATCCCATCTGCCTCTGATACAGCTGGAAAGGCAGCAGAGGATGTCCCAAATGTTTGGGCCCCTGCACCCACATGTGAGACTTGGAAGAAGCTCCTGGCTTCGGCATGGCTCAGCTCCAGCCATTTGGCCATTTTGGAAGTGAACCAGTGGATAGAAAAATCTGTCTCTCCTCTCTCTTGTCTCTCTGACTCGGCTTTCAAATAAATTAAAAAAAAATTTTTTTTTAAAAAAGAATGAAAGTGGAGATCAGCACTGTGGCACAGTGGGTTAAACTGCTACCTGCAGTACCAGCTTCCCATATGGCTACTGGTTCGAGTCTCAGCTAAACTGCTTACAGTCTAGCTTCGTGCTAATACATCTGGGAAAGCAGTGGAAGATGGCCCAAGTCTTTGGGCCCCTGCACCCATGTGAAAGACCTGAATAAGGCTCCTGGCTTTAGGCTGACCCATCTGGGGAGTGAACCAGTAGATGGAAGATGTCTCTATATCTCTGCCTCCCTGTCTCTGTCTGTCTGTCTGTCTCTCTCTGTTTCTGTAACTCTGCCTTTCAAGTAACTGAATAAATCTTTAAAAAAAAAAAAAAAAAAGAATGTGATGACTGTCCCTGGAAACATTTGTAAATAGATTTCATCCCAAAGAGTTCCTTCCAGCAGTGGCTGGAGGTTGTCTAGAGATTTCGTCTCCCTTTCTCATCTTTCCCTTCTACCCCCCACTCAGCTCAGCTCGTTTCAGGTACGCTTACCTGCTCAGAGGGGAGAGAGGGTTCTGGAGCTGCTGGTGGCTGGCAGACAGGCTGTTAGCACGTTGTGCATTCCAGGGCTGTCTTACCTCTGTCCAGGCTTTCGGGCAGATGTTTTTAAGTGTGTGCAGAAGTCAACATAAATGACTAAATTGTGACTTTTCACAAATCTGGCTGGGGTGGGCATTTGGCCTAGTAGTTAAGATGCCAGTTTGGATGCCTGCATCCTACGTGGGCGTATGTGAGCTCAGCTCTTGGCACTGGCTGCTGACTCCAGCTGCCTGCTGATGCAGACCCTGGGAGGCAGCAGTGAGGGCTCAAGTAGTTGGGTTCCTGCTGCCCTTGCAGAAGGGCTGGGTCGGGTTCCTGGCTCCCAGCGCGGCCCCTCTGGCTGCTGCGGGCATTTGGTGTGGGCCAGCGGCCAGCAGTGCACGCACTCGCTCTTGCCCTTGCGGTGCTTGCTCATTTCTCTCTCTCTCCTCTCGCTCTCTCCACTTCTCAAATAATAAAAAATAAATTAAAAAATCCAGCTGTAGGAACTGAAACTTTAAGAAGAGATAGAGTACCAAGGAGTAGGGTAGGGAAGTAGAAAAGCAAAGAGAATATTTTTTTAAAAGATTTTATTTGTTTACTTGAAAATCAGAGTTACAGAGAGGCAGAGGCAAAGAGAGAGAGAGGTCTTCCACCTGCTGGTTCACTCCCCAGATGCCCTTAATGGCCAGAGCTGTGCCGATCCTAAGCCAGGAGCTTCTTCCTGGTTTCCCACATGAGAACAGGGGCCCAAGGATTTGGGCCATCTTCTACTGCTTTCCCAGGCCATAGCAGAGAGCTGGGTCGGAAGTGGAGCAGCTGGGACTCAAACCAGCGCCCATATGGGATGCCAGCACTGCAGGCCGCGGCTTTACCCGCTAGACCACAGCGCAGGCCCCCAGAATATTATTGTGAGCTTATTTAGCATCCCTTCCAGAAGTTGTAGTGGTGATTGTGGAATGGTCGACAGCCAGGATGGGAAGGAGCCGGCCTCGAGTGACGTAAGAGCTTCCCAGCAGGTCACGAGTGGGTTTTCTTGAAACCTTATTCCACCCAACAGTTTCTCAGAGGAAGGTGCTGCTTTGTTCTGAACTAACTTGAAGAACCTCTCATGATGGGACTTGGGCTAATTAACATGGTTGGTGTGTAGCTTACCCCTCTTCAGAGAAATAGATTTTCTGTAGGAATGTGAGTGGTGAGTTATTTGCCTGATCCTTTCCCACTGGGAGCAGTGATCTAGCCTCTCTAGCTGTTAAACTAAACACCTGGTTCTGAGCAAGGCAGTACAAATGTGAAATACGCCTGCTTCTTCCTCTCATCCTGGTCCTGGCAGTGGCTCCTCAGGGCAGCCTGCACCAGTTTCCCGAGATCCACACTGGAGCTTTCTCCTGCAAGAAGCCAGGCAGGAGGGGGGAGGCTCACCTGCCCCTGACAGGGCCGCACCAGGTGGAGTGCAGAGTCCTGCTGGATCCTGAGCGCCCTGCTCCCGCAGCGTCTCGTCTCGCGGCTCGTGGTCCCGGCACAGCGCCCCCGCGCCCTGAGGCTGGCCTCGCGCAGCTTCTCTGACGTGTGCATTTGCTCACTCCTCAGCTCCTGGGCCTGAGCGCTTAGTGACTCAAGTTTCAGCCAGGGACCTACATGTGATTGCCTTGGGTTGGTGTTAGGGTTGAATATAAGGAAAAAAGTTAAAACCATTTTCTCATACTTCTGCTCAATGTGAAGCTAAATGGAAATGAATGTTAATAACTAGAACTCATATTTTTTATAATTTTGTAACTTAAAAATATAGATGTATAATCTCCAGAGTAGGAAAAGCCAGTTCCATAGCAACCCTTTCTGGAAAGAACGGCCCTTCCCCCGTTCGCATCTGTAAGAGTGGTGTTGGAAGGACCCTTCCCTTGTTCCTTCCCTCTGAAAGGTGCTGAATCAGACGGAGGATCACCGCCAGAGGGTCCTGCAGGCCGCGGCTAAGAACATCCGGGTCTGGTTCATCAAGGTGCGGAAGATGAAGGCCATCTACCACACCCTGAACCTGTGCAACATAGACGTGACCCAGAAGTGCCTGATTGCAGAGGTGTGGTGCCCCGTCACCGACCTCGACTCCATCCAGTTCGCACTCAGAAGGGGCACGGTGAGTCCCCAAAGCCAGCAGCGCGGCTGTGGCCAGGAAGAGAGGTTCTCATGTCGGTGTCACTTGGATGGCGGTGTTTTTGCTTGCAGAGCTCTTTAGTGTGTTCACCTTGGAGCCCGGCTTGTACGTAGCCTGGGGTCTGAGCTTTATTCTGCACATGTGAAAGCTGCCCTTCAGAGAGAGCAAATGATTTGGTCACAGGCCGTGAGCCTTCTGGGTAGCTCATGACCTGAGCGTCAGTTTCCTGGCTCACCCTTTATTTGCTTGTATGTAGTAGTTGGTTAGAGCCACTGCTCTGGCCAAGACCCTGCTCTATGGGCCTGGAGGGGCACAGAGTGTCAGAAAACACGCCATGAGCCTCCTGTGGATTCCGGGAAAGGACGACGTGCAGACGTCCACGAGGGGCTTCGCTCAGAGTGACACCTACGTGGAGAGTGGAGGTAGGGCTTCCCACCTGGGGAGACTGGGCAAAGCTTCAAGAGACGGGGGCATCTGATGAGGACTTTGAAGAATGGGTAAGATGTTGCTTCTCAATGATGAGAAGAAAACAGCGTGGACAAAGGCAGGAAGTACAGTGCAACAGCGTATGATTGAGCAAGAACAGGAACTAGAGCAGGTTAGCTAAAAGAACAAGCGATGGACCCGCATCAGATAAATTGGAACCTGATTGTGAAGGTCACCAAGCAGGTTAGAGGGTTTGGATTTTATCCCGGAGGGAACAGAGAAAGGACATGATTAAAGTGGTTTTAAAAGAATAATCTGCCACTAGCATCTAGGAGAGATGGGTAGGTGGGGGCCCATCTGAAGGTTATCAGAGACAGAACCGTGAGTGATATGGACCTCAGGATAGGACTTGACTCTGGGGAAAGAAAATAATTAATGTGTGTATGGGACATTCTTCAGGGAAGATCAGTAGGTAGACTTTGTTCCTAGCCAGATACAGGAAAAGCACGAAGAAAACAGATTAGGAAAGTTAATGAGCAGCAGCGTGACCAGGAGAGAGAGGGTTCAGCAAGAGAGCCTGACTTCTAGGGAAGGGCCGGAGGTCAGCTGCAGTCATAATGAGGTGCTGGGCAGAAACCGCCACGGGACAGAACTGAAGGAATGAGAACTGGGAGAGGAGAAGGGAGTGAGACGGCCAAGAGCAAGGGCGTAGAAAATAAGGAAGTTTCTTGGGGGCCCGTGGTACTGCAGGAGGGCAGGGAGACGGCAGGAGTGGTTGCTGGGCAGAGGGGTGCCTGAGGAGTGCAGATACTGTCACTGCAGAAAGAACTGCAGTGCCGCGACTCGCTCTTGGGAGAGCAGACCTCACAGGGTGGTGAGCCGGCTCTCAGCCACACTACGCGGATCTGGGGGTGACAAGCGGGGCCTGCTTCCTCTGGGAGGGGGAGAGAAGGATAGTATTCACCAAGCAGATGTGGAGGAGGGTTCATGGCTCTGGCTACACATTTTGGAGTTAGATTTTTTTCTTGGTAAGCATTTAATTGAAGTCTTCCATTGTAAATTTTATATCTCACCCCAGTTTCTCCAAAGAATGGAGAAAATAACCTATAATTCTGGTTTTTTCCCACTAGCTTAAGATATAAATATGTGTATTTTGTGTATACAGTTTGATGAATTTTGATAAGTAGACTCACCTGGGTGGCCAGCACCAGAAGTGGGACAGCCTGATTCTGATATCTGTGCTGATGTCCCCAGGAACACAGTGGCTCCACCGTGCCCTCCATTCTGAACCGGATGCAGACAAACCAGACTCCCCCAACCTATAACAAAACCAACAAGTTCACTTACGGCTTTCAGAACTTGGTCGATGCTTATGGAATTGGAACTTACCGAGAGATAAATCCAGGTACAACAGCTCGAATCCTTTCCCCCTAGAGATTCTTATTTGTATCTTTGTTGTAATTCCTCAGTTTAAATACTTTTGAACAACTGGCCTAAAACTGAAGGTCTTGTCCGGCCTCAGCTCTGTAAAATCCCTGGGAAGTGTGCTTGCACAGGAAGCAGGTGTATCAGCAGGTGTAGCGTGCTCTTGAGGAGGTCGCTGGGAGGCAGCCTTGCACGAGCGGCCACAAACCTTGGCCTTCTCTAGAAGCAGTTTGTAGCAGCTGCTTGTGTTAGCGGAGATGGGTGGTAGGTTCTTGTCTTCACATAAGAAAGAATTCAGGCCGGCGCCGCGGCTCACTAGGCTAATCCTCCACCTTGCGGCTCCAAAAAACTGGGTTCTAGTCCCGGTCAGGGTGCTGGATTCTGTCCCGGTTGCCCCTCTTCCAGGCCAGCTCTCTGCTATGGCCCGGGAGTGCAGTGGAGGATGGCCCAAGTGCTTGGGCCCTGCACCCATGGGAGACCAGGAGAAGCACCTGGCTCCTGGCTCCTGCCATCAGATCAGCATGGTGCGCCAGCTGCAGTGCGCCGGCTGTGGTGGCCATTGGAGGGTGAACCAACGGCAAAGGAAGACCTTTCTCTCTGTCTCTCTCTCACTGTCCACTCTGCCTGTCAAAAAAAAAAAAAAAAAAAAAAAGAAAAAAAAGAAAGAAAGAAAGAAAGAATTCAGATGTGACAGAGAACAGTGGTAAGCAAGGTTTATTGGAGTAGGACATCCATCAGAACGATGAGACAGAATCCAAGAGAGAGAGTCCCAGTGAGACTGGGGAAGGCAAGGCTGCTGGCTAAACGGAGTGAAAACACCTGTCAGGCCAGGCAGGTGCCTCAGCAGAGAGCTGAGTGCTGAGCGTGCAATCTGTATTCAGACTGGGGCTTATAAGTGAAAGGGATCCAGTTCTTCCCACCATTTCTCCTTCCTCTCCACCTCTTCCTCCTGGACAAAGGGTTTGCTGAGTGTGAATTAGGTGAAACTCCTCCCAAGAGTTCACTACTCAGTGCTATAGACTGGGGAGCCCACCTGCGCAGGGCAGAGGAGCCTCCCCTGGGGCGCCTGCTTGGGAAGGATGTGATGGCTGCATTGCTCAGTGTTACCAGGCCAGGTAACCCACGTGGTGCTAAGGAGGGAGGATTCTCCTAGGGAGCCTTGCTTAGGGGAGGCTGAGACCACCTGTAAAGTTCCTGGGGTGTGGGCATGACTCTGGAGCGTAAAATCCTGGGCTGCTTCCGAGGTGAGCTTCTGCACGTGCTGTGTTTTCCTCAGGCCCCTCTCTCACACACAGGCCAGTTTCTAACTTCCTACCTAACATTTTAAGAAAAATGTTTTTTTTCCAAGGGACCTGGTATTTAAAAATGACTTCTTTTGGCTTCCCTGTTCCAAGGTGAAAAGACGGAGAAAAGACAATTATTGACTGTTTTAGGACCAAGGCATATCCGTCCTCTGTTTGGAGAGTTGATTATTAAATCACAAGTCAGGCTTTGATTCCAGCTGGCAGCTTGTGCACAGCCTGCCTTAGTCCAGTTGTAGGCTTCCCCTTCTACTTGCTGATCAGCCCAGAAGTGGTTACTGTGGCTGGTGTTGTAGCACAGTGAGTGAAACTGCCACCTTCAATGCCTGCATCCCATATCAGAGCTCCGGTTCCAGTCCAGGCTGCTCTGCTTCCAATCTGCTCCCTGCTAATGCACCTGGGAAAGCAGTGAATGATGGCCCAAGTACTTGGGCCCCTGCCACCCATGTGGGAGACCTGGATAGAATTCCAAGCTCCTGGCTTCAGCCTGGACCAGTCCTGGCCATTACAGCCACTTGGGGAGTGAACCACTGAATGGAAGATCTCTCTGTCTCCCTCTCCCCTTCTCTTTTCTCTCTCTCCCTCTCCCCTTCTCTTTTCTCTCTCCCTCTCCCCCTCTTCTCTCCCTGTCACTTTACCTTTCAAATAAATAAGTAAATCTTAAATAAACAAATAAGTAATTGCTGCACAAAGGGAGGACATCTGGCCTGCCCCAGGAGCAGCCTCCCAGGGGTTGGAAGAAGGGAACTGAAGGATAAAACAGGGCTTCACTGGGACCGCACCTTCATTTCCTGTGCTTTTCTGTGTTTAAAATGTTAGCGGGAGCTCAAAACCCGCAGCCGCTGGGTGAGGGGCGCAGATCCTGCCATGGAAGAGCTGCCCTGGAAGTCCTCTGTGTGGTGGCTGCGGACTGCGTGACCTCAGGAGTGCGGCCCGGGGAGTTGTGGTTTCACGCACTTTGTGATGTTCTTCCTCTGGTGTGCTTACAGCTCCATATACCATCATCACTTTCCCCTTTCTGTTTGCGGTGATGTTCGGAGACTTCGGCCATGGCATTTTGATGACCCTTTTTGCAGTGTGGATGGTGTTGAGGGAGAGCCGGCTCCTCTCCCAGAAGAATGAGAATGAGGTGATGTTTTATGTGTTAAGTTTCTCCTGCTTTCAGTCTTAACATCGTGACCTGGAAGTCCTTGATGCATATACTTTTATCAAAGGAGAATAGAGACGTTAAGTTCAATGCCGTGTGCTGTGTGAGTGAATTTCTCATTGGCATTGCATTCTGGCGTCTGCCTCAAGCTCTTTGAACCAGGGTGGGGCATGGTAGTGTGGGAGGCAGAGGCCAGTGTGCTCTAAGTAATGTTCTTTCGCATGAGCTACAAGGGTCCATTCTCACTCCTTTTTTCTTCTGGTTCCCAGATGTTTAGCACTGTGTTCAGTGGTCGCTACATTATCTTGTTGATGGGCGTGTTCTCCATCTACACTGGCCTCATCTACAATGATTGCTTTTCCAAGTCTCTCAACATCTTTGGGTCATCCTGGAGTGTGCGACCGATGTTCACTTTATCTAACTGGACGTAAGTTGTGGACCAGGTTAATAGTGGTGAGCTCGTTGCTTTCGTGTTTCCCTCTGGTGGTGAGCTAACACCCCTTTCTTCCGGAGTCTTCACACATTTCAGGAGAATGCAGGGTCTCCTCTGATTTGTGCTCCAGCTTGTGCAATGCCTTGGGGATTTGTCCAGCAAGTATCAAGGAACCAAGAATTTAAATTAGATGCATTTGTTCTTTTTGCAAATAGAAGGTGTGTTGTCTGAATTACCCACTTGGTTGTATGTGTTTAATTTTTCCTTCTGTCATCTCTGTTCCCTTGTGATTCTCAGCTACTGTAGCCCCTTCTGTTGTTGAAGAGACACGATAACTGTAGTCATTTCTTTTGGGGCCAGTTTCCAAACCCCAGTGGTTTCCCTCCTTTGACTAAAACTAAACGAGACTTTCCTCTTTGCGTGAAGGGAGGACACCCTTCGGGGGAACCCCGTGCTGCAGCTGAACCCGTCTGTCCCTGGAGTT
Source organism: Oryctolagus cuniculus (assembly GCF_964237555.1). Classification (NCBI taxonomy): domain Eukaryota; kingdom Metazoa; phylum Chordata; class Mammalia; order Lagomorpha; family Leporidae; genus Oryctolagus; species Oryctolagus cuniculus. The sequence goes on along the minus strand of NC_091448.1, from coordinate 20,359,085 downwards.
TTCGGTGGACCGTACCCTTTTGGCATCGATCCGGTAAGAGAAAGAACTCCTTTTCTGTATGTTAACCCCAGATATGTTCACTGTAACCCTGAAGTGAGACAACTTAAGTGAAATTAAAGATTTCTTTGGACTTTAGTTGGCAGAAAAGCTTGATGTATCTGCTCAGAGTGCTTCAAAGCCCTGGGAGACCTAAGAGCCTGGTGGGGGCGGGGGCAGCGAGGGTCACGTGTCTTCCTGAGCTGCTTGTTTCTGAGGTGGCTGACAGTGTCAGCTCAGGGAAGGCTGATGTTCCAGACTGCTCCAAGTTCTTAAGTTATTTGTGCTTGATTTTTTTTTTTTTTTTTAAGATTTATTTATTTGGAAGGCAGCATGACAGAGAGGAGGAGAGATAGTGAAAGAGATTTTGTACCTGCCGGTTCACTCTCCAAATTCCCACAATAGCCAGGGTTGATCCAGGCTGAAGCCAGGAGCCAGGAACTCGATCCAGGTCTCACATGTGGGTGGCAGGAATCCAAATCCAAATCACAGGCAAACACTGGAATGTGAGTCCTGATTTAGGAACCGTGAGCTGATGGCTAAGTGGAGGCAGAGCAGAGCAAACCACGAGGAAGGTGTCCCGGGCCTCGGGTGAGGGCAGCTAAGACACTGCACTCAAATAGATGACACAGCGGCACCACAGGGACGTGACCAGCAAAGCACCGACAGTGAGGCACCTGCGAGATAAACGCGCCAGTTCTTCGACAGATATCTCGTAAGGAGGCTGTAGATTAGAGGCTGAGAACTGTGTCAGCACAGTGCCTGGACCTCATCTGCTTTGCTACATCAGTGTCTTTACAAACCTGGGGGATGGGCATCGTGGCACAGCAGGTTACGCCACCTCTTAGGACACCTGCATTTCATATGGTAGTTCCTGGGGTCAAGTCCCACCTCCACTTCCAATCCAGCTCTCTACTAATGCTCTGGGGACAGAGCAGGTGATGGCCAACTACCCGGGCCCTGTCGCCTGGGTCAGAGACTAGGATAGAGTTCCAGGCTCCTGGCTTGGCTTTGCCCAGCTGTGGCTGTTGTGGCCATTTGGTGAGTGAACCAGTGAATGGTAGATCGATCAGTCGATTGATTGATTGATTGATCTAGCTATCTAACTCTCAGGTTCTGCTTTCTTTGTTGCTCTTTCAAATAAATAAATCTTTAATAAAAGAATAACTTAATGCTTTTGAATATGATGTTAGTAATAATGGTCAGTCATTTTTTTTAAATGAGTGCTTACCTTTTATAGATCCATGCTGGAATATTTGCAGGTAAAATGACATGGTATCTGAATTTTGGTTCAAAATAATATGGAGGTAGGGGTGGGTATGATGAAACGCGATGGCAGGAGTCGGCAAGTTGAGAATGATTGTTGAAGCTGGGTGATTGATACATGGGAGTTTGTTAAATGGTTCTGTCTATTGAAGTACAGGTTTACAATTTTCCATAACATAAAACAACTTTTAAACCAATGTATCTTTCCCTTTGAGAATTCTTTGTAATGCCTCTGTATTCTTGGGTTGTGACAGATTTGGAACATTGCTACCAACAAACTGACCTTCCTCAACTCCTTTAAGATGAAGATGTCTGTTATCCTTGGTATCATCCATATGCTGTTTGGAGTCAGCCTGAGCCTTTTCAACCACATGTGAGTTGCTGTTCCACCCTGAGCACATGCAGAGCTTAGTGAGTGCTTTTGCCTGAAGAAAAGTAACAGCATCTCCGGGGAGGGGTTGCCGGCTCAGGACGCATTCTGTGTCGTGGAAGTGCAGCCTTGGGCCAGCAGTTGGCCAGGTAGCAAGGTGCCGAGGAGGATACCCATGTCCCATTTTGGAATGTGTGAGTTTGATACCCAGCTCCACTCCTGACTCGACTGGGGCATGTTCCCATGTGGTCTGGCCCAGCCCCAGGCCATTGAAGACATTCAGGGAGTGAGCCAGTGAATGCAGTGAATGGAGGAGTTCTCTCGCTCTCCGCTCTCGCTCTCTCGCTCTCTCCTTCTCTTCCTCCCTTTCTCCCTCACTCAATTTTTTTTTTTTTTTTTTTTTTTTTTTGACAGGCAGAGTGGACAGTGAGAGAGAGAGACAGAGAGAAAGGTCTTCCTTTTGCCGTTGGTTCACCCTCCAATGGCTGCCACAGCCAGCGCGCTGCGGCCTGTGCACCGCGCTGATCCGAAGGCAGGAGCCAGGTGCTTCTCCTGGTCTCCCGTGGGGTGCAGGGCCCAAGCACTTGTGCCATCCTCCACTGCACTCCCTGGCCACAGCAGAGAGCTGGCCTGGAAGGGGGGCAACCGGGACAGAATCCGGCGCCCAGACTGGGACTAGAACCCGGTGTGCTGGCGCCGCTATGTGGAGGATTAGCCTATTGAGCTGTGGTGCCGGCCACTCAATTTTTTTTTTTTTTTTTAATTAATAACACCTTTTCTGTGTTTGATTTCCAAATACAAACTTGCGTCAACATTCTGAAATTTTACAGAAAAGTTAACTTTTTTTTTTTTTTTTTGACAGGCAGAGTGGACAGTGAGAGAGAGAGACAGAGAGAAAGGTCTTCCTTTGCCGTTGGTTCACCCTCCAATGGCCGCCGCGGCTGGCGCGCTGCGGCCGGCGCACCGCGCTGATCCGATGGCAGGAGCCAGGAGCCAGGTGCTTTTCCTGGTCTCCCATGGGGTGCAGGGCCCAAGCACCTGGGCCATCCTCCACTGCACTCCCTGGCCACAGCAGAGGGCTGGCCTGGAAGAGGGGCAACCGGGACAGAATCCGGCGCCCCAACCGGGATTAGAACCCGGTGTGCCGGCGCCGCTAGGCGGAGGATTAGCCTAGTGAGCCGCGGCGCCGGCCGAAAAATTAACTCTTAAAAAAAGCAAAACTCTTGGGGCCAGTGCTGTGATATAGCAGTTAAAACTGCTGCCTGCAGTGCTGGCATCCCATATGGACACTGGTTCAAGTCCCAGCTGCTCTACTTCCGATCCAGCTCTTGGCTATGGCCTAGGAAAGCAGCAGAAGATGACCCAAGTCCTTGGGTCCTGCACCCATGTGAGAGACCCAGAAGAAGCTCCTGGCTCCTGGCATCAGATTGGCCCAGCTCTGGCCGTTGCGGCCATTTGGGGAGTGAACCAGCGGATGGAAGACCTCTCTCTCTCTCCCTCTCTCTGTCTATAACTCTGCCTCTCAAATAAATAAATAAATCTTAAAAAAAAAAAAAAGGGCAGAAACTCAGGGTTTGAATGAACTTGAATATTAGTTCCTTAACAGTTTATAGATGCAGTAAAGATTTTTGAAACAAAAATGGAATAATTTTCATCAAAATGAGTGAGTTACTTTTTTCCTTCCTTGAAGTGTAGCTGACAGAATTGTGGTCTCAGAGTGACCTGGATTTTCTAGTCTGTCTCATGGAGAGAATGGTGGGGGTGGTACCAGGCCATTCAAGGTCCAAAGGTTTGGAAACAGCCGTAATCCTGCCCTGTCTGTGTTGCTTCCAGTGCTTCTGGCTGCTGTTTCCGAGAGTGGTGAAGGCCAACTGAGCATTAGGCAGAAAAGTCTAGGGCGTCCTCAGCCGTGTGCAAGAGCAGGCGCGGGTCTGTTCGCCCCTAACGTTTTCTTTTATCCCTCCTCCTTGTTAGCTATTTCAAGAAGCCCCTGAACATCTACTTCGGATTTATCCCTGAGATAATCTTCATGACCTCTCTGTTTGGCTACTTGGTCATCCTTATCTTCTACAAGTGGACGGCCTACGATGCACACACTTCGGAGCATGCGCCAAGCCTTCTGATCCATTTCATAAATATGTTCCTCTTTTCCTACCCGGACTCTGGCAGCTCGATGCTGTATTCTGGACAGGTGCGTCGACAGAGAGGCACACTGGGTCAAGAAACCAGCAGTTTCTCTGACCCTAAAAAAAAGCCTAAAAATACCGTTGTGTAGCATTTGGTTCCCAGCCCATACATCCGGATCTAAATTCCAACCATCCTCCTTAGCTTGGAAGGCTCCACTATCCCTGCTGTATCCAGAGAGGGTAGAATTCTCTGAGATGATCCCTGGACCCCGCCACGGCAGCTGCTAATAATTTTGAGAAACTAGATAGTGGTATTCATAGACCCGTGAGACACTACTGTTTGGGGGACATTTGTGCTGCAGTTGGAAACTGCATATTTAAGCCATGAACTTTAAAAAATATTAACATCTATTTTGATCCGCTTGAAATACAGAGACTCAGAGGAGAGAGAGAGATCTTTCATCCACTGGTTTACTCCCCAAATGCCCCCAGCAGCCAGGGCTGAGACAGGCCGAAGCCAGGAGCTTGGAACGCCATCTGGATTCCTCACCCGGGCAACAGGGACCCAACTGCTTGTGCCATCATCTGCTGCCTTCCCAGGCACATTAGCTGGGGGCTGGGTCCCAGAGCAGCCAGGCCTCTTGAACTGGCACTACAGTGTGGGATGTGGGTGTCCCGTGCGGTGGCTTAACCCACTGGGCCGCGTTTCTGCGATGCAGTGTGCATTTCTGTGATGTGCATTTTCCTCCTTCTTACTCTGCAGAAAGGAATCCAGTGCTTCCTGGTGGTGGTTGCGCTGCTGTGCGTGCCATGGATGCTGCTGTTTAAGCCCCTGGTCCTTCGCCGTCAGTACTTGAGGAGGAAGCACTTGGTGGGTGCATTTCTACTGCGGAAAGCTACCAGACTTTTTTTTTTTTTTAAGATCAAAGCAATTCCCAGGTAGATCTGATTAATTGTGCACAAACCTGTAGCCTCTTAGAGTACGTTGGTACAACCCAGCAGGAACACTGGGCCCGCTCAGGGAGAGAAACGTCTGTTTGCTGCTCACACATCCGGATTCAGTTTTGAGTGGCTGGGATAAAGAAACGAGTCATAAGGTTTTGCTTTGCTTTGCTCCTGCTGTGCTCAGCAGAATCCAGAACCCAGGCCTGGGCCTGTCGGCCAAAGCCAGGCAGCAAGAGCTGCGGACAGGGGAACTCACTCGTGTGGTTGCCTGGCGACAGCAAGGCTGATGCTGAGACATTTTCTTTGAAAATGAGACCGTGATACTTTTCCCAACCAAAACATCTAGGGGAAAAGTTTGGTGTAAAACACTTTTTTTTTTTTTTTTTTTTAGGCAGTATATGTCCATGTGCCTACTTAGTGTGTGTAGGCACACACACAGTGTTAAGCATGCCTTATGTTCAGTATTGTGCATAATTTCTGGCAATCCAATAATGCTTACTTGTTACACTGCCTGGGAAAGCCCGAAGGCCGCGTTGCATGCAGACTCTGGTACGCCTGTTAGGTGCTCCCTGCTGTTGGAGAGCAGCTGAGTTACGAGCCCCTCCTTCTCCTTTCTCTGCCCATCTTCATCCTTCCATGTGCCCTCCATTCGTCGCCCTGTCACCCCTCCCCCTTTTGTTTTCTTCTCCCTTCCTCTTTTCTTCCCTTCACTATCAGGAAGGGCAACCTGTGGAGGCCCCAGTCAGTCCAACCCCGAGCCAGCAGGGACTAGAGGCAGCAGCGGCTGCAACAGTGAGTGAATTAAATCCAACGAAGCATCACGTTTGGTTCACAGAGGGGCACACAGTGCAGCAGCATTCTTTCTGACCACACTGAGGTCAGGGGGCGCGTGCTCACGGGACTTACATCCTTGTTACTCACTGAAACGATGACAGAAGACATGGCCACCTCTTAAGAGTAAATGCTTCTCTCTCTTTTTTTTTTTTTAAGATTTTTTTTTTTTTTATTTAAAAGGCAGAGTTAGAGGGAGAGGGGGAGAGAGAGAGACAGACCTTCCATCCGCTGGTTCACTCCCCGAATGGCCACAATGGCCAGGGCTGGGCCAGGCCAAAGCCAGGAGCCTGGAACTTCATCCAGGTCTCCCACATGGGTGCAAGGGCCTAACTACTTTCACTTCATTCCCAGGCGTGTTAGCAGGGAGCTGGGTGAGAAGTAGAGCAGCTTGGACTTGAACTGGTGCTCATAAGAGATGCCAGTATTGCAGGCAGAAGCTTAACCCACTGTTCCACAATGCTGACCCCAAGAGTGGATTCTGGTTTCATGTTTGCTGTTGTCTCCTAAGATCCTATCCAGATATGTGAGTCCAGTCACATCCATGGGAGCGAAGCGGCTATCGCCTCATCCTCTAATTCAGCATGGTGGCTCTTGAACCCATTTCCTCCACGTCTGTAGCTTGTGTCAAGGCATTGGATGATTTCTTCTCCTGTGGTGCTTAGATGGGGTTCCCAGACATTAGAGTTCTTCCTCACAGTGATGTTGGTCCCTGGGCCCTTGGCAGCAGTGACTTACCCTCTTCAACATAAAAAGCATTCTCTCTCCCTCTTCTCGAAGACTTGGAAGCCCTCATGTCCTCCGCTGTCTGGGTGAGGCCTCCACTCTGCTGTGGGCCTCATGTGGTCTGAGAATCCCTGTGTAACCACAGTCACCTGTCCCGATCTTTTCTCTTCCGAGCTAACTCGTGATTCAGTAACAGCACTTGAGTGTTGAGTGTTCGAATAGTTCTCCTTAAAAACATCTTTCAGCCATGACCTTAGAATGCGTTAATCCCAGACCAGCCCACCATTTTCTAGGTTACGAATGTGTGAGCTCTTTAAACCTCCCCAGTCCCGATTGCTCGTGCACTTGCATCTGTAAGCAGCTACCCTCGTTTAATGAAAGTGGACGCTTTAGATGGCAACCACTTGCTTCACTAATTGTCCTGATGGTTTTAAACTTAGCAAATGGCTTTGTTGTCTTTCCAGAACCCTGATATTTTGGGTCAGAAGAAATTACAGTCTTGCTGCTTGAAGTGATTTCCAAGCAGGGACTTAGTCTGTCGTTCCTCACGAGAAGGAAAGAATCCTCAAAGCGCATACCACCATGATCAGCATTTTTCCTGCACACTCTGCTACTCTTAACCTCTGTAAGGTGTGCTTCTGAGCAGTCCTTGATACTGTGAACCCCAGCCACCTCTTCTCTGGTCAGCTGCAAGTTCAAAGCTAGCCCCCAGCCCCACCTCCCCACCCCAGCCTGGAAAGCTGCACCTTGATAGGGTCTTATCCCACATGGTGTTCAGCCCAATGGGTTGCCAGAGAGCAGCCTGAAGGCATGGGGCTGGTGGTTCCGTCTGAAGAGCCCTGCATTCCAGACCCCGTGGGGCTGAGGGTGTGCACACTGCTCGGGTTCTGTTCCTCGTCCCCTGGGTGTCTGTGAATGGCATTTCGCTGTCTTGTTTTTCTCTTTTCTGCTGACGTGTGTCTCATCCCCCTTCCTGTTACTCTCATTCCCTGTGTTCTGACGAGATCCACGTAAGCGTCTGGTGTGGAGACCTAACCTGGCTCCCCTCACTCTATCTGCTGTGTATGTGACGTGTGAGAGCCACACTAGGAAGTGTGTTTTAAACCGCAGCATTCTTCTGCCCCTGGCTGTACTAGGCCTTTAGAAATTGAGTGTGTCTTGGTGGTTGTCTAGTAGCAATAACCACTTTTTCGTGGTGGCCTAGCAATCTATGGAATATCGTGTTGGATATGCCAAAATTATGTAATCATTCTGTTGCTGTTGTTGACGTGTTGTTTGTTCCCGAGTCTGTGATTACAAACAGTATGGCAGGGAACGTCCTCGTCGTGTATCTTGGTCAAGTTTCACATAGATGTCCCAGCACCCAGCAGTGGGATGGCCAGCTCTCAGAAGGCACACACATTATAAACCCTTACTGACTGTTCACACTGATTAGTGTTGATACTTGGGGAGATCTTTTTGGAATACGGATTTCCTGGGCCCCACGCTGGCCTCACAGTTTCTGGGGGCAGGATTAGAGGCTGTTCATTTAAATACAGCTTTCGAAGTGCAGTGGTTCTCTGGCCAGCGCATGAGGACCTCTGCTAGAAGAGGCAGCATTTGGGCAAACCCTGAGGTCTGAGCTGGTCCGTGGCCCGGGGTGGAAGCCATGGTAGGAGGTGTACCCCAAAATGTGAAGCTGAGGCTGGGGATGCCATACAGGCAACCAAGCCTGCCTGCATGACGTGCTGCTGTCCCAAAGGCCGTCGTGCAGGGGAGCGATCCGCCAGCTCCTGGTCTGCTCTCTGGAGAGAAAGGGGTGCTGGGGCAGCTGCTCTTGTCCCTTTGCTCTGTGGTAGGTCGGCAGCTGTCAGGACCTGTCAGGCCTTGTCCAGTTCTGCCTAGTTTTTGTCCCCAAAGAGTCCTTTTGCCTCCATAAACTTATGTTTTTTGCATCAAATTGACTTTAAAATCCTGCTTATGAAGACTGCACCTGTGAGGCTGGAGAGCCACCCAGCAGTCAGCACCACGCCCCTTTTGAGGGGCTCCTTCACCCCAGTCTGCCTCAGGGAGGGAAAGGGCCTCCTTTTGTTTGCTTTTTCACTCAGTGTCCTCAAGCCACAAACACGTATCTACTAAGCTTTTTCTTTTCCTTGACCTAGAAGGTCCCTTGTTCCTGGACTGAGACGCTGTGCATTTCCTCGGCTCCTGCTGCAAGTTTATCAGACCAAGGTCCCTCTTAGACAGTCTGATCTTTTGTTCCCAAAAGCTTAGGCTTCACAGGTAGAGCTGCACTTGTTACCGGAGTCTGTTCATATTAAGCTTTTCATTCAAGCAGGATTTCCAGTTAGCAGTGACCAAGGCCACATTGGTGCCACTCTTGGTGCACACGATGAAGTGGTAAATGTAGGTTTGGGGTGTGGGGGGCTGGGCCTGGGACTGGGGAGGTGGTGGCTGGGGCAGGAGCAGTTGTGGGTTCTGTGTGGTTGTTGGAATCTATGCCTCTCTGAGGTTTGTATGTACTAACCATCGCCCTTCTCCACCTCACAGAATAGCACACTAAAGCCCAGGCAAATTCTACTCTTTCTGTTCATCTGTGTAGGGAACTCTCAACTTTGGTGGGATCAGGGTGGGCAATGGACCCACAGAGGAGGATGCTGAGATTATTCAGCATGACCAGCTCTCCACCCACTCAGAGGACGCGGAAGAGGTAAGATCCTGTGCTGTGGGCTTCCTCTCCCTCCACCTCGGGTTGGCCCTCGTCTCGTGCAGCTGAGGGGCTTGCTTCAGCCCTGCCTTCTGGGCCTCTTAGGGCACCACAGTGTTTTCCAGGCTCAGAGCCCACGGTGCTGCAGCACCCAGCAGGCCTGCCTCTTCGGTCCCATGCAGAGCAGGCCCCCATATTCCAGCTCTTGCTCCAGAAACCCGGCCACTCCGCATGGCTTCTCTCTTCACCCCTGGATCCTTCTGGGGGTCGCTCCAGTGGCACTGCTTCCCAGCCACAGCCACTGGCACTTCTCAGGCCCCACCCTGTGTGTGGGCCTTTACCTACTCTTTACAGGAGCAATAAAAAGGAATCAGGCCAGGCTAGGCACCTCCAAGCCCAGCTTTTTAAAATCCACTCTTCCTGGCCTGACCACTGGTAGCACACAACCTCAGAGCAGAACTAATGCACCATGGAGTCTCACCTGTTCATTAGAGCCTTTTTTTGGACAGGTCGAGGGGGAGGAGTTGAGGACACAGGTTAGACTTTTAAGTCGGTCTGGCCGCTTTCACTATGTGTGATTTTTTACAAAAGAAATGGCAAGGATTGGGTGCCTTTTGAAAACATGCGTCTTACCGCTCTAAGTGCCGGCTGCTCTCCCTGTGCGTGTGACCTGCGGAGATGGCCCTCCTACCCAGGAGCCCTGGTCAGCACCGACAGGCCTCCCCCAGAAACAGTCGGTCACCTTGTGCGCCTAGCTTGTGACCTCTGTGTGCCGTGGCTCCCCACTAAGTGTGCATTTGTGTTTTCAAGCCTGCCGAGGACGAGGTGGTAAGACAACAGCCAGCTTTGCCTTCCTGTGTATCTGGGGCTTCTCTCTTCCTGTCCTTGTGATCACTCTGCTGACCCTGCTGCACCCCGGGGCCACACATGACACCGCGCATCCTTCATCCCAGTGGCCATTTCTAACCAGTCCATGAGCCTGTGTTCCGAGAAAGCTCACCTCCATTAACTGCGTCTTGTGTCGGTCACCTCTGTCTGTGTCATTGACTTTGCTGATCTGATACCTCTGAGAATGGCTTTGACAGAGGTGCAAGTAATGTCCGCAGTGGCATTCTTGAAGTGCTCCCTGGGGCTTACATTCCGTTGGCCTGTGCCTTCCTCTCCATGGTGTTGTGGTTGCTCGGCCACGGGGGTACCTGTTTCCTCCCCGCTCCTGAGTGCTTCTGAGCGGAGCTTGCCCTTCCTCCCTGAGATGCGGCTGCCTCTTCCCGCTGCCCTCAGCAGCTTGACCATGCTTCCAGTGAGGAGCCCTGGCCCTGGCCTGGGGTCAGCCCTGCCACCCTGTGGCCTAGCTGAGAACTGGGAGGCCTTCACAAGGCACCTTTGCCTCTGGGGTGTCCCAGAAGAACCAAGCCATCTGCAAAAGGAGCTCATTGTGTCAGCCACGCGTGGGAGTGACAGAGGATGGAAAGGAGGTTGCCTCAGCACTCAGCCACACCCAGAGCAGAAGGCCTCTCCCAGCAGTGACTCCTTGAGCAACACACACATTTTGAATTAGTTTCTTTTTTTTTTTTTGTCTTTTGTTGTTGTTGTTGTTAAGACCTTGCTGCACTGTTTGCATCTTCCCCCAAAATGTCTCTCTAAGATACCTGCACCTGTGAGCAATAATGCCCCTCCCTTTCCTGCCTCCCATGGTCCTCTCTGAGGGGGTGTGGGGATGGGACCGGGAAAAGCTTTGCTGTTGGGGTAACAGCAGGCAGTGCCTGGTCTTCCTGTGGTTTGGAGAGGCTCCGTGGCTGGCATACATGTTCCCGGCCTGCTCACGGGTGCAGTCGCTGGCTGAGCTGCCTGGCACGCTTCGGGGAGCTCTGGCATCTCCCAGCATCACCACCTCCAGCAATGCTGCTTTCTAAATGGCCTTCCAGACCATGCACCCAAAGCCCTAGTCACTGTTGAGCGATCCAGCCACCTGACCTGTCCAGTGTCCTCTTTGGCACCCAGGCCCGGGGGGGTTGCACATCCAAGGAAGATGGCCTCTAATTTGGCCTCCCCGGTCTCCAGCCACCCACCTCACTCAGGGACGCAGTCTCCCTTGGCTTCCTCAGTAATCAACATTTTTATCAGACGAGTTCTCTACAGCCAAACTGAAATAACCAAAGCAGTTATCTGGTGTTTTCAAACAAAACACGTTCTTTTTAAAAGTCCAGCCTACTTCTAAAATTTACCCGCCTGACTTGGCTATGAAAATTGTCCCACGCAGGCCATCGTTTGAGCCTGGTGGAGGTGTTTGTCCCTCTTCCAGGGTGGGGACATTCAGTCCAGCTGCAAACCAGGGCCAGGCCAGTTGTTACCTGGGAAATCCTCAAAGGTTCTAACCATGCGGCAAGGGTCAGCGGCACCTGTGTCTCCCACTGTGTCTTCCCACCAGGCCTTCACCCCTGTCCCTGCATCCTTCGCCCTGTGTGTGTCAAGCACTGTGTTTAGAAACTGAAAGATGAAAAATATAGCTCTTGCCTTCGAGGACCTCCCAGACGGTGGGGAGAGAGTCTTGGGTGACAGGTACCATGGTAGATGTGTGCCCAGGGTACTGTGGGAGCACAGAGGGGGACCTGAAAACACTGGGTGGGGCTGGGGCAGGGGAGATAGGGAAAGGATTCCCACTCCCTGGGGGAGTTACCCTAAGCTCGGTGTGTAGAGGGCGGGGTGACCTCGCCAGCCAGTGTGGGAAGCTTCTGCAGCCAAGGACCTATGGGGTGGGCAGAGGTAAACAGGAGTTCAGCTTAGCTGGAGCACAGAGCCAGGGCTCTGGAGACTGGGGAGGGGTGAGGCTGGAGTCTGGCCGAGACAGCCGTCATAGGTGTGGCCTCATCTGGGTGACGTCCAAGGCCTTGCCAGAGTCTTAAACTGGTGAGCAGGAGGCCCTGGTGTGAGGGCCTGGCCGACTGCGGATTCTGAGCGGGGCTCTGGATGAGCCCTAGGACAGAGTTCACCCCCTGGTCTTTAGTGGGCTGTTGAGAGCAAGAGGCCAGGAAAAGCATCTGAGGCTTCTAGAACGTTCCCCATGCACCCCAGCTATGCTTGGACAGCTCGTTCCCTTGCTCCACTTTAGTCTGGAAATCGTTGTTGGTATGAGAGGAAAACAGCAAAAGGCAGAGGAGACACCATCTGGCCGCCTCCGCTGTGACGTGGGAGCGTGGACTCTGTCTGGATTTCCCTGTGCCATCTCAGAGGTCGCAGAAGGGAGAGGAGGCCCCCTGGCTCCGGAGGCTGTAATGCAGGAAGTGAAGGGCTCTGGAGGGCGGCTTCTGGCTGAGGCTGGGGGACTTGTTCCCAGCAGGGCTGCTCTCCTCCCCAGCCCCAAACCAGGTCCACGGCGGTCCTTGCTGTCCCAGGGGCTGACTCGCCCTCCCAGCTGCGTGCTCTTGACTCAAGCCCGAGCCCAGCAGGGAGGAACTCCGAATGCGTTGAGAAGAATCTCCTTCAGGTGGGGGGTGTCGGGATCTCCAGGGAGGCAGCGCTGGCATTGGCCCAGGCATGGAGAGGCAGCGGTGAGAGGGCAGGCCCTGCCTGGGCCAGGCTCTCCGTGAAGCAGCCACAGCTCTGCACTCCTGCACCCTCCCCTCCATCTGATGTCTTCCGTCTGGTTTCTTCCGCGACAGTTTGACTTTGGGGACACCATGGTCCACCAGGCTATCCATACCATCGAGTACTGCCTGGGCTGCATCTCCAACACCGCCTCCTACCTGCGGCTCTGGGCCCTCAGCCTTGCTCATGCACGTGAGTGTCCTCCTCTCCACGCGTGCCCGCGGTCTCCCGCAGCGGGGATGACCCGGAGGTTCTGGTTCTGGACTCCAGAGAGAAGGAGTGCAGGCGGGAAGGTCCGCACTGTGTGCGGTGGTCCCACCAGGGCGACAGGGAGCGCCCCGGGGGAGGCATGGCGGGGCAGCCCCAAGTGACCAGGGTGCTGTGTCTTCCTGTCCCAGAGCTGTCTGAGGTGCTTTGGACCATGGTGATCCACATGGGCCTGAGGGTGAAGAGCCTGGCAGGAGGTTTAGCGCTCTTCTTCATCTTCACCGCCTTTGCCACCCTGACCGTGGCCATCCTGCTGATCATGGAGGGCCTCTCAGCCTTCCTCCACGCCCTGCGGCTGCACTGGTGAGAGACAGCGGGGCCCAGGGTGGCGGCGGGGGGGGACCCCTAGTGCTGCACGGCAGCCCGAGTGCCTCCCGGGGAGTGTGAGCTGCTTCCTCAGCGCTCACGGCAGCGCCTGGCACCTGCCGTGCGGCCAGAGGATCTCCGCTTTTGGCTCGAAGCTTCCCGGGAGAGGCCCCTGGTGAGTGTCCTCAGGTCCCCTCCTGTCTGCAGCATTCTTCGGTGCCCTGTACTGTGGCTTGCAAGAGCTGCCGAGGTTTTGTGGTTTTTGTTTGAGGCTTCTTGTTTTTGTTCTGTTCTGGCGTGTCAGTGCCCTGTCTGGAGAGTAGTGAAAGTGGTCTCGCACAGACTCCGAAGCCCAGGAAGGCGCCCGCTCTGTTCCGCCCCATGCTCTTTGGTCAGGCCCCTGGCTGTGCCCTGGCAGGGAGGCGATTCCTGGTCCCTCAGCACACAGCTGGGCGCACTGACACAGCTCCTCCGGCAGGGCAGGCTGGGGGCTGTCCTGTTTGCTCCCTAATGCCGTGTGTGCCTCTCGAACGCTCTGCTTGGAGAGAGCCGGGTGGGAGAGCTGCATCTCACCGCGCTGTGACCGTGATCTTAAACTTGGGTTGTCAGGTTTAGCAAATAAAAGTACAGGGCACTCAGTGAAGTTTGAGTTTCAGACCCACAGTGAACATTCTTGTAGTACGCGCCCTGAGCCCGGGCTGCCTGCTGGGTGCCGCTTCCCCCTTTATGTTGGGACTCTCCCTCTTGCGGGGGTCTCAAACCCCGGTGTCCAGACGCTCTGGGCCCTGTACCCGGAGGAGGAGGACTCCCTCACCCCTAGTGTTGCACGAGTCTGTGGGACCCCGCGTGGGTGGCCTGTGGTCTTGGTGACCTCTGAGAGTCTCCCTGAGCTCACCAGGGCCTTGGCCCCTCCCCCGCCCTGGATTGTCGTCCTGGCTGGGTCGCAGCTGAGCCTCCTCAGAGATTCCACTGTTGGTGGTAAATTCCCGGGGGAGAAGCGAGGCGCATGCGGGCCAAGACACAGCTCCCATCCAAGCAGCTTCCTCGGGCCGGCTCTCCTGCTCGCAGCCTCCACCTGCCTGCCCCCTGCCCCCTGCCCCCTGCCCCCGGCCCCCGGCCCGGCTCTGTTGACGGTGGAACCAGGAGGTCGGGGGGTCAGGAGAGCTGTGTGCTCAGAGCGCTGCCCAGACCCTGTTCCCAGCTCATCAGCCCGCTGACCCCAGCACACTCCCTTCGTGCTTGGGTGAGGGGCTGCCGGGGAGCCAGTGCTGGTGACTTTTCCTTGCCCAGTTGGCCCCCTGCCACCCCGTCCACTTTGCCTGCTGAGCCCTGGATGGAGGGGGCAGTGAGCACCCCACCTTCGCTGCAGCCCGTGGGAGGTGTGGGGAGCTGTCGGACATGAGGCGGGCACGGCCTCCCCTCCATGGTGAGTGCAGGCAGCGTGGGAGCAGTGTGTGTTGAGAACTCCCCTCAGCTCACCCGTGCCCTCCGGTGGTGGTGTCCCACAGCCTGCTGGAGGGGCGCGGGAGGTGCTGAGTGACGGCAGGGTAAGCCTCCAGACCGGCTCGCCTGGGCTGGAGCTCCCAGCTCCACCGCACTGGGCAAGTGGTTCTGAGCAGGAGAGGGTGGCGTCACGGACAAGGGGTCTGATGGTAAATAGGAAATTGTCACACACCTGGTGTCCGGGCCAGCGCCCTGGCCGCTGTCAGCAGGTGTACAAGGATGGCTCGTGCCTGCAGAGGGGTGACCCCAAGGGAGGCCTGTAGGGCATCAGAATGCCCCTCGGGTTTGGTTGTGGAAACAGGCTCACCCCACGGGAATTGCTTAAATTGTATTTGGTCGTAGGGAACTGGGTGGAAGAGGAGAATCTGTGGCCCTTTTGTGTGCCATTAGAGATCCCATGGGGAGGGGCGGTCACCTGTGGCATGTTGGGGGCATCTTGCCCACCATCCGAAAAGGAGTGGATAAAATCGGCCTCTGTACCGCTCTGTCTCCCGCCTCGTCCGGCTGCAGAACAGCCGCAGGGAAGCCACTGCCAGCTTTCCTGGCGTCCCCTGACCCGAGGCTGCCCCGCTGACACCTGTCCTGGGTCTCTGGTCGGGTAAGAAGAGCTTTGGGTTTGAGAACAGGCCACACCAGTCTGGCGTCCGTGGGAGATCCTACAAGGTGGGTGGCGTTCAACAGCGTCTGCCTCCTCCTGAGCTTCATCTCCTCTCCCGCGTGCCTCGTAGGATGTGCTTGGGCTTCTTGCCTTTCCCAGTCAGCCGTCCTCTCTTCCTCAGAAGGCGGGGGCGGGTGTGATCGTGGTTACGACTGCCAGCCCCAGAGCCACGCAGATGCAGGACCTGCCCCGAGGCTTCCCTTCCAAGGCGCATGGCCCCTTCTTAGCTGGCAGATTCTGCACACTTGTACGCTCCCTGACTGGTCGGTGGTTCAGGGGGCCGGGTGATGGGAAGGACCACAGAGCTGCCACACGTGGCAGCGTGTCGCAAGAGGGATGAGAAGCACTCTGAGTGGAGGTCAGGGCCAGCGGCGGTGCCTGCCGTTCGCACCTTCAGGCAGGTGTGTGTCCTGGGCCCTGAACTGCCCAGAGCGGGGGTCGGGGAGCCAGAGAAGCACCTCCATGCAGAGCTGCAGCCACATCCCAGCAGGAGGTGGAAGAGGCCCCAGGGTGTCCCCCCACACCCACCCGGAGAAGTGGGGGCTGCGCTGTGTAACTCAAGTGCTCTCTGCGGTCTCCCCGTCAGTACCTCTGGGTCCCAGTGCTGGGGCTGCCATGGGTGACACAGGAGCCCACCTTCCCTGCTGGGGCTCTCACAGCAGGTGTCTCAGTGACTTGGTGCACGCAGGGGCCTGGAGGGGTCGGAGCAGAGGAGCCTGCTGCGTGGTGGAGCTCCCTGTTTGTCCTCTCTCAGGAAGCAGTGTTTCCCCGGTTCAGAGGAAGAGGGTGGGGCATCTGCCAGGGCAGTCGCTTTCCAGCATTGTGCTGGGGACGGCCGTGGGGAGAAGGTGGAGTTAGGCTGACCCCAGGATGGACCCGTGATGTCTGGCTGTGGCCACCCTAGGCCACAATTTCAGCAGCAGCTGGGGGGGAGGTGGCATCGGCGGCCCACAGGGCAGAGCCTCTGGCCTGTCGGTGCGGGAGGCCCACACGGGGGTGCCAGGAGGACAGCCGTGTCCCCAGGGCCTCTGAGAAGCATGGCTTCTGCCCCACTCACCCGGCCTGGAAATGAGAGCTGTCTGTGATCAGCCGGCCAGGGGCTCGGTGCTCAAGCCCTATTGGCGTAGGCCCCGGTCACAGGCTGGGGCCTGCACTGACCTGTCCACTTCTGGCTGTCTGCCGTGTAGTGGAAAGGAGGCATCGGAATCTCTTTTAAGTTGTTCAAATGTGACCACAGCCTCCCCAACGTGAAGAACCCACCTAACGGGGCGGGGAGTGGGGGGGACAGAGAGCCGGAGCCTAGCTCAGCTCCTGCACCCCGCAGCGCTGGGAGAGAGCAGCCGGCTCCTACTCCCACCCCCAGCAGCTCGGGGGACCCCTGCCACCGGCTGCCCCCCCCCCAGGTGCTGCCTTTTTGGCTGGGAGGGTGGCGAGGGAATAAGGTGGGTCTCGATGCCTTAGGACTCTCGTGTGCCTCGCCTGCCACAGCCCCTCTGCCCCCGCCCATTCTTGCGGGGGTTGTGGGGCCCGGGGGTCACCGAGTGGAAACTATTCCTCAGAACAGCTCCCGGGCTCTCGTGTCCTCTGACCAGGCACTTTTCAGCCCATATTTGGTGGTGATCTGGCTGTGGGCAGCCGTCCAGGGTGAGCCGGCAGGAGGAAGCACAGCCCTCTCTGCTGTGGGAGGGGCCGCCTTCCTGCCCCCACCCAGTCTGAAAGGCCCTGAGGAGCGTGGCGGGGGTGGCTGCCCAATGCCTGGGAAGGGACTTTGGGCCCGGTTTTTCCTTTTCATCCCAAGAGAGCATTTCTCAGATGGTTGTGTGGACAGGGGAGGCTTCTGCTGTTGTTTTGGGAAGACTCCCCGCCGAGGGGCCCTTGGAGGGGGGCACCTGGGGCTGTCAGGGACTCAGCTAAGGGCTCAGTGCTGCAAAGAAGCCGCCTAAACACAGGCTCTGCCCTCAGCGAGGATGGGCGAGGGCAGACCAGTCCCTGGAGGCCGCACTCTTGCCCAGGTGGCCCTGGGCTTGGAGACCGGAACTGTGTTCTGTGCACAGCAGCCTGAGAGCTGGGCGCCCGAGGGCTCATCCAGGAAAGGGCGTTTTCGGGGAGGGTGGGCCCGGGTAGGCCCCGGACATCTTCCTGGCCCAACTGTAGCGTCCTCCTGTCCTCAGAAGGCTTCTGTCCATTGACACCCTTCCTCTCTCCTCTCTCCAGGGTCGAGTTCCAGAATAAGTTCTACAGTGGGACTGGGTTCAAGTTCCTACCCTTCTCCTTCGAGCACATTCGGGAGGGGAAGTTTGAAGAATGAGCTGCTGGTGGGGCCCTGGGCCCCCCACCATGGTGATTGGTTGTGTTCCTTTTGCCTGTTGGTAGTGATCCCAAGCACCAGGTGTTTATGTCACCCCTGCCCCCAGCCCCCCAGCTGTCGTGAGCCATTTAGATAGAGCCAGATCCCCTGGCGCCCTGCCTTGCTTTGTCTGTGGTGTGACCTCCTGCAGAGAAGCTGGGCCCAGGACTTGCCCTCCCAGCCTCCCACAAGCCTTCAGGGCCGGCCTCCTCCTCCCCTCTCGCCCTAGATAAGAGGAGCGCCCATGCCCTCCTCATGGGGACCTTGAACCCTTGCTGCTGACACTGCAGGGTTGGAGGGGAGCATGGCACGTTCTCTACCAGAAGGGGGCGCTCTTTGTTTAGCATGCCCTACTCCAGTTAGCGGTGGTAGATCCGAGAAGCGGGTATTGTCCTTTGCCCAGCCCTCTGCAGTACTTGTTAATCAGAACTTCAACTGGAGCCACCTGGGCCGTTGCCAGTGGCTTCTCCCCACCTTCCTACCCGCCCCCAGGAATGCACAGACAGCCCCTGGCGGGCTCAGCAGATGTCCTGGACGCTGCCCACAAGCACGCCCCTGGCAGAGGGTTCTTCAGGTGGAGACTTCTTCCTGGGGGAGACCCTGAGCCCTTCCCCACCCCTGATCATGTAGTCGAGGCTGGTTCTGCCTGCCGGCCTGCCTTGCCCAGTCCGCCAAGGCCCCCTCCGCTCTTCCCCGTGGACCTCAAGTCTTAGGGGTGGTGCCGGGGGTGGGGAAGGTCAACCCCATTTCCTGTTTGCTGGTGGGAGCCCTGGCAGGCCCAGCAAGGTGCCACCCCGTGAGTCCCGTCCTGGGCTGCAGACCCCCAGGCCTTCTAATCATATGCTGGCCTGGCAGCCCTGGCCGCACCCGCTGAATTCCTCCCCACCACACTCAGTGGTCAAGGCAAGCGTTTCTGTGGGGCCACTTGGAGCTGCTCCCTCAACTCATGGCCGCTCTGCCCCAGCTTCGCGACTTGACCGAGACCTTGTGCGCAGCCGCCCCTCCCCTGCCCCCATTCATGACCTTTGCTCTGTTTACAGTGGGGTTGGGGGCTCTCAGTCAGGGAGCCCTGCCCAAGGCCCTTCTGTTCAGACATCCACGTGCTGAATAAAGTGTGTTTGACCCTCCCACGCAGGCCGCCTATCTCTGCCCACAGCCCACTTCACTCAGCCTGGCCCTCCTGAGCCCATGTGGGGCCGGGTCTCCTCGCCACCTCCTCCAGCACTGCTGCTAATCTCTGATCAAAGACCTAGGCGGCCATGGCCCTGGCTGGCAGTCAGTTTGTGAAATTCTTACCTTATCTCAGCTTTCCCAGAAGCCTTCCCACTCCCAGGCAGCAAGCAGCTTTGCAGACCCTACCCGTGGTGGTGAGTGGGGGTTGGGCCTTGTTCCCCTCCCCTCCCTCACTGCACGTCCCCACCGCCTGGGGGAGAGGGGCTCTGGGCATCTGCCCTCCCCCCTCCCTCTGCTCCAAGTATGCTCTCCTGGGCTCAGAGGCCTGGATATTTTGGGCCCTGCAGCCTTTGGCCTTGGTCTACAGGAGGCTGGGCGTGTGTTGTGTTCCTCAGAGCAGCAGGGGAACGTGAGGTGCTGAGGTGGACAGGCAGCAGGCCAGAGAGCCGCCCGCCATCCCGGCAGGCGGGCAGGGCGAGGCATTCGTCTCCTTCCCTCATTCCTCCCTGCAGGGCCTCCAGGCAGGGGCTGCACAGGAATGCGCGGCTGGGCCGGCAGCTGGCGCCTTGCGAGGGCATGCGGGGAGCAGAACACCCTGTGCCTTTCACCCTCCCTGGCTCAGATCCCACCTCCTCCCCACGGCGCACCTGCCCCTGGAGCAGGCCCTGCGGGCTCCCCTGCCAGGCTCCTCAGAGGAGAGGTCTGGAGTGGAAAATCTGGTCTGTGAGCTCATTTAATGTCTCTGAATCAAAATAGGAGGCCTAATGAGAACATTTGGAATCGGTGAAATGACATTGAGAATCCAGGAATAGAGCCTAACATTTATGGTCAGTTTCCTTGTCCACAAGGGGTCAAGGTGACTCGACGAAGAACTGCTTTTTCAACAGATGCGACAGCTGGGCATCCATCACAAAGGAAAAGTTGTACCCCTGCCCCACACCGCCCCACGCGCACACCGGCTCCAGGTGGATTGCAGACCTAACGTGAGAGCAAAAATCCTGACGCTCCCGGGGCGAGTCGCAGGAGCACGTCTTCGTGACCTTAAGTTAGGTGATGATGTTTTGAAAGGCAATCAACAGAAAGGGGGCTCTGTCCACCGGTTCATGCCGCATGTCGCCAAGCCAGGGCTGGGCCAGGGTGGAGCCAGGAGCCAGGCAGGTCTCCATCCTGATCTCCCGCGGGGATGGCAGGGATGTAACACCCAAAGCACAGGTGACGAGAGAGCTTCTAAGTAAGATACGTTAGCATTTAACAAAATGAAAGTTTTGTGTTTCAACAGAGTGCAGAAGCTGACAAGAGCCCTTACACAGGGGAGGAGACGAGGGTGCTTTAAAAAGTTCACGGGAACTGGAATTAAATGTTCCTGTGCATATTCTGTGATCTCCAGAAAGCCCCTTTGTATTTGCAGATTATACATCCGAAAATGGCCTGTATGTAGCCTTTGTTAATGACTCTCACAATCCAATAAGAGAGGTCATTTTTAAAAGTCAGTGTTTCTCGGCCGGCGCTGTGGCTCACTTGGCTAATCCTCCGCCTGTGGCACCAGCACCCCTGGGTTCTAGTCCTGGTTGGGACGCCAGGTAGTAGTCCCGGTTGTTCTTCTTCCAGCCCAGCTCTCTGCTGTGGCCCGAGAGTGCAGTGGAGGATGGCCCAAGTGCTTGCACCCGCATGGACGCTTCCTCCCTGCACCCGCATGGGAGACCAGGAGGAAGCACCTGGCTCCTGGCTTCGGATCAGCGCAGCACCAGCCATAGTGGCCATTGTGGGAGTGAACCAACAGAAGGAAGACCTTTCTCTGTCTCTCACTGTCTATAATTCTCTCTCTCTCACTGTCTAAATCTGCCTGGCCAAAAAAAAAAAAAAAAAAAAACCTGTGAAAATATGCTCAACCTCATTGATCACTATTGAGATGCAAATCAAAACCTAACATCCCACATCCCAATCCACTAAGAGGCTATAATGAGAAAATTCTAAGTGTTGGTAGAGAGAAATTAGAACCTCAAACCCTGCTGCTGAAAATATAAAATGGGGCAGCTGCTTTCGAAAACAGCCTTGGATCTGATGTTGTGCATGTGAGTGCCTTTCAGAGTCCCGGCTGCTCCATTTCCAGTCCAGCTCCCTGCTAGTGCACCTGGGAGAGCAGCAGAACATGGCCCAAGTGCTTGGGCCCCTGCACCCGGAGGAAGCTCCTGGCTTCAGATCAGCCCAGCTCCAGCCATTGCTGCCATGTGGGGAGTGAACCAGCAAATGGAAGACCTCCCTCTCTCCTCTCTGTGTATCTCTGCCTTTCAAATAAATAGTCTTTAAAAGGGGGGGGCATGCTACAACACAGTGAACCTCGAGCAACTTTATAAGTCAAAGAAGTGAGACACAAGATGACATAGTGCATGATTCCATTCATGTGACAAGCCCAGAGAGGCAGAAGGTAGATGGGTGTGACCAGAGGCTGGGGCTGAATGGGGCTGGGGAGAGGGTTAAGGCGGGTGTGGCTGCCAATAGACATGGCATTTCCTTGGGAGATGAAAATGTGAAGTTGGACCAGTGACAGTTGAACAAGCTTGTGAATGTGGGAAAAGCTGCTGGGCGTAAGCCTGCGATAGGCATTTAGCCTGGCAGTTCAAGCCCAGTTAAGACGCCTGTGCCCTTATCAGAGTTCCCCAGGTCAGTGGCCAGGGCTTCACTCCCAGCTCCGGCTCCTGATGCTGGCTTCCCGCTGACGCAGACCCTGCGAGGCGCTGGCGATGGCCCCAGCCGCTGGGCCCTGCCATCCATGTGGAAGACCTGGACTAAACCTCCAGCTTCAGCTTTGCTCTGGCTGTAGAGGGCATCTCAACAGTGCGCCAGTGGACGGGAGCTCACACTCTCTTCTCGCAAATGAAACAAAATAAATAGGCCAACCTTATGCTGTACAATCGGGATAAAGTGGGGAGGAGGAGGCCTAGGGCTTCCTTAGGGAGAACTCTCTCCTTGGTGGCCGGAGCTGGGAAAGAAGCAGGGCTGGCTGAGCACTGATGGCCTTGGGCCGCATCCAGCGCGGCCAGTTGGAGAACCAAGGGTGTGTGGGAAGCCCTTGAGTCCTAGAGCGAGGAGCGGGAATAGGGCGGAGCTGCTGTGCCCCAGACATCTGTCCAGTGAGCGAGTCTGGGCTCCTGTCCAGGAATGCTTTCATCCTCAAGCCCAGAACCAGCGTGGGAGACAGTGGCCTAGAGTCCGCCATCCCTGGCAAGTCACGGCCTCCCCAGAGACCCGGGGCTGGGGCACCTTCGCTGTGGGGTACTGCACTTCTCTTGGCCTCAGAGGAGAGAGGCGTGGAAGTGCAGAGCCTGCTGGCAGCCTGGGCCCCTCAGTTCAGGGAGTGACCTGCCGGCTTCCCCAGAGCACGTCCTTGGTGCGGGCTGCTCCCTGGTGGCCACACCGGGAAGGACTCCTCCTTCCTCAGGCAATGTGGGCTGGAAACTGGGTTGGGCTGGGGGATGCCCGGGGAGTGAGCCTGGGGCTGTTGTGTGTGTGTGGACAGAAGGACAGGCAGGACAGGAGCAGAGAGGTGAGAGATGGAGAGCAGGCAGAGCCCAGTCAACTTGGGTCACACACGTAATTGAAAAAATAGCAAAACGTGTCACTACCAGTTACCTATTATGAAGTCACGCCTTCCACCCCAGTGTCCCGGGACCCCTCCCAGGGCACCCACTGTTTACACAGTCTCCTTTTTATAACATAAACAGTAATGAACTATACTGCTTTGGCCTTTTTCTCTTATTAAAGATTTACTCATTTGAGAGCTTCGGGAGTAGAGAGAGGGAGTGACTGAGCGCGATCTATCTGCTGGTTCACTCCCCCAAAGGACCTTAACAACCCAGTCTGGGCCCGGCCAAAGCCAGGAGCCGGGAGCCCCGAGCACTCAGGCCGTGGTCCGCTGCTGTCCCCAGCTCATCACAGGGGAGCTGGATCAGAAGCAGCGTGCTCATCTGGGGTGCCAGCGTCGTGGGCGGTCGCTTAACCCACCGCACCGCCACACTGGCCCCTTTAACCTTTTTCTTCATGGTTTTCGGAACATCCGAATCAGCGGTCACATCGCAGACGTAGAAAGGCGGGGCACACTTCCTCACAGCCAGCACCTCCGTCAAGAAGACGTTAGCGGGAGGAAAGCGTCGCAGAAATCCAGTCGCTGTTCTGCTTCATTTGGGAGCTTCGGAAACGAGGACCCAGAGACACCAGCCTTTCTGCCGGCGAGACTGGATGATGCCGGGAAGAAGTGAGATTAGGGTCATTAGGGTCGGGCCCAGCAGGCCCGTGTGGTCAGGTCCTCCCTACTCTCTGTGCCCTGGGGCTGGGGCTGGGGGCCCTTCTGGAATGAGGTCTTATCTACCACCCAGCAGGTCAGCCAGCTCTCCTGCTGAAAGGCCAGGAAAGATTACAACAACATCCCTAGGTTTGATGGCTGCCTCTAGGGAACATTGACTCTAGTTTTTATGAGGAAAATGAGAATTCTCCTTGATGCCCTACTTGGAGGAGAAAGAGAAGCCGGTTCAGCTCCAGCCGTCAGCAAGCGAAGCAGCAGCCTCACCGGCACCTCCCCCGCTGCTACCATAACCTTAGCAAAGCCTTTGGGTTTCAACCCATCGATGTGTTTTACGTTATTCAGCCAGCCTCGGACCGACCTCAAAGAGCTGCCAGCCTGGTGGGGAAGAAGAGAGACATTGATGCTCTGGGGGTTAGTGGTGGCGCTCCTGCCCCAGCCTCCTTGGGCCACATTTGGAAAGAGTGGGTTAAGCCACTGTCTGCAGTGCCGGCGTCGCATATGGGTGCCGGTTCATGTCCTGGCTGCTCCTCTTCCAATCCAGCTCTCTGCTAATGGCCTGGGAAAGCAGTGGAGGATGGCTCAAGTGCTTGGGCCCCTGCACCCATGTGGGAGACCTGGAAGAAGCTCTTGGCTCCTGGCTTCAGCTCAGCCTGGTTCCAGCCATTGCAGCCATCTGGGGAGTGAACCAGCAGATGGAAGACCTCTCTGTCTCTCCTTCTCTCCTGTAACTTTCAAATACACAAATAAATCTTTAAAAAATTTTTTTTAAAAGAAGTTCCATTGGCCAGCGTTGTGATGCAGTGGGTTAAGCCGCCACTTGTATCGCTGGCATCCCATAGGAGCGCTGGGGGTGCTTCCCTCCAGGCCAGTCGTGGAGCTGCTTCCTAGGAAAAGCTGAGAACCTCCTGGCCCTTGGACCTGAGTGTGGGGAGCACACCCTGCAGCAGCTGCCTGGTGCACCTGGTGTCTGAGCTGGGGCAGGGGAGTGGACAAGCTGGCTGACTCCCTGGATCCCCAGTTCTTGTTAAACTCCTAAGACCGACTGGGGGAGCCCTGAAATAAAAGAGCTGACTAAGCTGCTGTAGGTGCTAGCCAGAGAGGGAGCAGGTCTGGGACGCTTCCACAAACCACCGGCAGCAGGGCTAGGGAGCAGCCGAGGAGGCAGAGTTACAGAGAGACAGGTCTTCCATCTGCTGGTTCACTCCTCAAATGGCCGCAACAGCCGGGCCTGGGCCAGGCTGAAGAGGAGCCCCAGATTCCATCCGGGTCTCCCACAAGCACTTGGGCCATCTTGCGCTTCTTTCCCCGGCACATTACCAGGAAGCTGGTTCGGAAGCACAGCAGCCAGGAGTGGAACCAGCAATCTGATACGGGCTGCCGGCATCCAGCGGAGTAACCATGTGCCACAGCGCCGGCCCTGGCAGGTAGCTCTTTAACTGACGAGCCTGGTCTCCCTTTCAGCCTCCAGAGCTTGTCATTAAATCTAGGACATCATCTTGGAATTCTCTGATCGTTCTTGTTCTGGATTCTCTAACGGACACAGCCCCTTTCTGACCCCTTCCCTACTCCAAGCTCCTTCACTCAGTCCTGGCCATCTGCAAATCCCACACCTGCCTCCAAAGGACTCCAAAGCCTTTAGAAAGAATGGAAATTGCCTCTCTTTTTCTTTTAAGACAGTCAAGAGCTCCAACCCCAACTCAGGCATCCCACGTGGATCGCAGGAACCCAACGACTTGAGCCGTCACTAACAGGGAACTGGAATCTGAACCCAGGCACTCAAACCAGGGCTTTGCTGCTCCGCCAGACACCTGCCCCAAGAGCGCTCCTTCTAAAGAGGTGGCTGGTGCCAGCGTGTGTGGCCCAGCTGGTTAGGCCGCCATCTGCATCCCCCTAACAGCACCCGTGCAAGTCCTGGCTGCCCCGCTTCCAACCCAGCTCCCCGCCAAAGTGTCTGGGAAAGCAACAGAGGATAGCCCTAGTGCTTGGGGCCCTGCCACCTGTAGGCAGGGGCCTGCTGGGTACTGGTGGACTGACCCCTTCTCATTTTGAGCACTTCTCGTTTTGCACACCTGCCGGGACCCCACCAGCCATGGCTGCTTCCTCATAGAGTGTGGACCCCTCCCACCCTGCTCCCTCCCGGTCCCCTCTCCATGTCGGAGGGCAGAGGGCTCTGCTGTTGCTTTCTCCCCTTTTCCTTTGGTCTCTCTCTCCCCTAATAAAATACTCTCACTTCTATTGGGACCCTTTCCTTATTTCTGTGTTGAAAGAAGTCAAGGACCAGGATGCACCCCTCCACTGGCACACCCGTGTGGGACACACGCTTGGAGTTCCTGGCTCCTGGTTTCAGTCTGCCCAGTCCTGGCCATGGCAGCACTTGGGGAGTGAATCAGCAGGTGGAAGGTCAAGATTCTCTCTCACACACATACCCTGCCTTTAAATGAATACTTTTTTAAAATATTGATTGATTTCTTTGAAAGGCAGAGTTACAAAAAGGCAGAGGCAGAGAGAGAGAGAGAGAGGTCTTCCATCCTCTGATTCACTCCCTGAATGGCTGCAATGGCCAGAGCTGTGACGATCAGCAGAGAGCTGGATCAGAAGTGGAGCAGCAGGGACTTGAACCAGTGCCCATATGAGATGCGGGCACTGCAGGTGACGGCTTTACTGCTATGCCACAGCACCGGCCCCGATAAATCTTTATAAATAAGGAGTCTTGGCTGGCGCCGCGGCTCACTAGGCTAATCCTCCGCCTTGCGGCGCCGGCACACCAGGTTCTAGTCCTGGTTGGGGCGCCGGATTCTGTCCGGGTTGCCCCTCTTCCAGGCCAGCTCTCTGCTGTGGCCAGGGAGTGCAGTGGAAGATGGCCCAGGTGCTTGGGCCCTGCACCTGCATGGGAGACCAGAAGCACCTGGCTCCTGGCTTCAGATCAGCGCGGTGCGCTGGCCTCAGCGGCCACTGGGGAGTGAACCAACGGAAAAAGGAAGAGCTTTCGCTCTCTCTCTCTCACTGTCCACTCTGCCTGTCAAAAATAAATAAATAAATAAATAAATAAGGAGTCTATCACTCCCTTCCCCACACAGCCAGCCTGAGCAGTCCCAGCACTTGGAGTGGCCCGAACCCTGCTCGGGGGTGTGCGGGGTTCCAGCCGCAGAGCCGCCGGCCCACGTGGACCTAGCACACGGCACTCCTCCGGCGCTTAGTCTGCCAGGCTGCCCCTGACAGATGGGACCGCGCGCTCACCAGGCCCACCAGGCCCACCAGGCCCAGCCCGGGCTCCCACAGCAACCTCCTAAATCGCACAAGCGCTTGGCCTGGGAGCCTTGTCTATGCATTCCTCTCCCACTTCTCCCCGCCAGTTCCTGTTCACCCAGGCAGTTAGATTGAAAGGTCACTTCCTTGTGGAAGCCTGGGGCTGGGGACCCTTGCACGTGTTCACAGCATCACAACCTGAGGATTCGGTTTCTAGGTCTCCGCAGAGCAGGACGGCGTGCAGATCCCAATGTTTGTATTCCATGGCGGGGGGGGTGGGTGGAGTGGACGGAAAGGTTTGCACGGGGGAGCGCGTTGTACCCAAAGGCGCCTGCGGAGGCGCCGCCGGTGGCGCCCGGCCCTGGACCTTTGACGTTGGCAGGGTCACGCGCTCCGCCACCCGGTGCCGTCGGGAGACACCGGTCAGAGCAGCTGGACCCGGAAGTCGCGACTCTGCGGTCAGGACCACGTGGCCTGAGACGCGCAGCTGATTGGGCGCAGGCCGTCCCGCCCCCCTCCGCCGGGATCCCAGATTGGCGGGCGGTGGACGCGGCCGCCCCCGGGCTGAGATCATGCAGGCGGCGGCGGTGGCCACGGCCCTGGGAATCCTGCTCTGGGCAGAGGCTGGGCGCTCGGCCGGCGATGAGGCCCGGGAGGCGGCGGCCGTGCGGGCGCTCGCGGAGCGGCTGCTGGGGCCCAGCAGGGCGGCCGACTTCGCGGTGTCGGTGGAGCGCGCCCTGGCGGCCGAGTCGGGCTTGGACACCTACAGCCTGAGCGGCGGCGGCGCGGCCCGCGTGCGGGTGCGCGGCTCGAGCGGCGTGGCGGCGGCTGCTGGGCTACACCGCTACCTGCGCGACTTTTGCGGCTGCCACGTGGCCTGGTCCGGCTCGCAGCTGCACCTGCCGCGCCCGCTGCCCGCAGTGCCGGAGGAGCTGACCGAGGCCACGCCCCACAGGTATCGATCCCGCGCAGCCCTCGCCGCTCCGGGGCCGCTGCCTCTCGCTTCCAGCCCTGCGGCGCCCACCTGTAGGCGGGGTCCCGCCCCATTCCTGCCCCAGCCTCGCTACAGAGGAAGACTGAGAAGCCGATGCAGCAACCCTGCCTGTGACGCGTGTCTTTGAGCAAGTCCCTAGCCGCCCAGGGCCTCGTTGGCCCATCTGAGAATGTGCACGGTGATGCAAAAGCCGTCAGTCGATTTTATGTCCTTTCTTCCCCACCCCCTCTCTGGAGATGCCGCGAAGTGACGCCCGCCCCCCGCAGCCCGCGGCTGTGTGTGTCACACACCGCAGCTCCCGTTAGGCCGAGGGGCGGCGACACCCCGCAGCACCCCGGCCGCCTTTGCCGTCCAGCCCTGGGACGCTCCGCGGGGCTGGGGTCCGACACGGCGGCAGAGGCAAACAGAACATGCGCGGGTCTCAGCCGCACCTGGGGCGGACCCTGCGCGCTTCCTGGGTGGTGGACCCTCAGGGGTGGCGGTGCTCCCATCTGCGCCCGCAGGCACCTGCCCCAGCTCCCACCCCTGCTCGCAGGTACCGCTACTACCAGAATGTGTGCACACAAAGCTACTCCTTCGTGTGGTGGGACTGGGCCCGCTGGGAGCAGGAGATTGACTGGATGGCCCTGAATGGCATCAACCTGGCGCTGGCCTGGAGCGGCCAGGAGGCCATCTGGCAACGGGTGCGTGCCCACCCGGCCCTCTACGCTCTCCCGCCCCTCCCCCCCCAGCATCAGCGGGAGAATAAGGGCTCGGGAGTGTGTGGGGGGTGCATGCTGGCTGCAGCCTCCAGCGGAAGTCTCCACTCCTCAACACCACCACGTGCTTACCAGGGGGCCGGCCCCAAGGGGCCTCTCCCCGCCCACCCCACATGAGCCCAGGCACCTGACCCTGCAGATTCCAAGGCAGTCCCCGCTGTCTCCCTCTGCTCCCCGGGGGCCAGCCTGTGCTCTGGCTGCTCCTGGAGGAGGCATTCCCCCCCCCCCACCACACACACACACAGCAGCCCTCGCCCTTCCTTCTGAGACCCCTCCCCAGTGTGAGGAAAGCCCTCCCTGTGCCCCACTTGGGGGTGGCTCCCCAGGGTGGTAGGCTCCTTGCAGCGGGTGGGGGGGTTTGCACCTTGTCTTGGCACCAAGCACGGGGAAGCCGGGCATGAGTCCATGAGGGAGATGAATGGATTTGTATGTGTGGGGTCCCCTTCCCCTCAGGTGTACCTGGCCTTGGGCCTGACCCAATCAGAGGTTGATGAGTACTTCACTGGGCCAGCCTTCCTGGCGTGGGGGCGCATGGGCAACCTGCACACGTGGGCCGGCCCCCTGCCTCGCTCCTGGCACCTCAAGCAGCTTTACCTGCAGGTAAAACGGCGTGGGAGGGGAGGGAGGAGGACACGGGGCCAGCCTTGGGGCGCCTACCAGGATTGTGGGGACGCTCTGTGCCCCAAGTAACGGCCTCCCCCGTGGAGGCCACAGCGGGCCTGCTCACCGGCTCCCCTCCTGTCCCCTGCAGCACCGGATCCTGGACCGCATGCGCTCATTCGGCATGACCCCGGTGCTGCCTGCCTTCGCAGGGCATGTCCCCAAGGCTGTCACCAGGTGAGGGTCTCCCCCAGGAGCCACTCAGCTCGGCCAGGGACTCTCCCCCCTCCCTCCCCTTCCCTCCACCTCTCCCCCTCCCTCCTTGCCTGCCTTGGCACATGTCAGGACCCAACAGCTGTCCTCGTGTCCCTGCGGTGGGATGGCCCTCTCACTCCTCTGTGCTGCCCTCCCCCCATCCTTGGGGCTGAGCAAGGTCTTCAGGGCCCAGGGGAGACCTCCCCTCACTCAAAAGGCCTTGCCAATGCCCGCCCACTGCTGCTCCTGCCCGGCTGCCCCTTGACCTCCCCCGCCGGGCAGCTGGAACCTCAATCATTCAGTCTGTGTCACCAGCCGCCTGGGGCGGGCTCGGTGCCGGCCCTGGGGAGTCTGCCTGAGTCTGTCCCCGATGGGAGCTATGTTGGCAGAGGCTCGCAGCACAGGGACCAGGGCGGGAATATTCTGGGGTGTGCTTCTCTATGGGGAAGACGGGGCAGAGGCGGTGCCGAGGTGGGATGAGGGGGGAGGGGCAGAGTTGCCAGGATGCTGAGAAGGGCCAGGTGGGTCAGCGAGGAGGGGGCAGGAAAGGCTCAAGCCGAGGGCACAGCATGTGCGAAGGCCAGGGGCACGAGCGCTGGAGGTGGGCGAGACCTTCTCGGGCCCTGCCGTCCTGGTGGGGGATGCGTTAGCGAGGCTGGGGGGGCTATGGGGCAGACGAATGCCACGCCATGTCAGTGTCTTGGAGTCGGGAGTCCGGCGAGGAGGGCAGCCGGTTTCCAGCCAGTGTCTGAGCTGTGGCTCCCCGCCAGGGTGTTCCCTCACATCAATGTCACCCAGCTGGGCAGCTGGGGACACTTCAACTGCTCCTACTCCTGCTCCTTCCTCCTGGCGCCGGAAGACCCCATGTTCCCCCTCATCGGGAGCCTCTTCCTGCGGGAGCTGACGCGAGAGTTCGGCACAGACCACGTGTACGGGGCGGACACGTTCAATGAGATGCAGCCCCCCTCGTCGGAGCCTTCCTACCTGGCCGCAGCCACCGCCGCTGTCTTCGAGGCCATGATCGCAGGTGCGGGGCCTGGGGGAGGGGAGGAGGGGCGCCCCCCACCCCGGGCAGCTTTAGGGTCTGGGAATGGTAACCCCTCATTGTCACCAGCAGCGGCTGACAGTTTGATGAGCACTTGCAGGCACTCGCATCTCATTTTATCCTACTGCGGTTGAGAGGTGGGGTCTGGATGTGACCGGGACAACCTAGCGGCAGCCTTGGCCTGACGGTTGGCCGGCTGGGTGACTTGGGACAAATGGCCCTCCTCCCTTCCGGTATTCAAGTGAGCTGCCTCCTAGGAGGCATGACGCCTGCAGAGCAGAGTGCAGGCGCCGTGCCCCCAGCGCTCGGGTGCCCAGCCTGCTGGGCCACCGTGGAAGCGTGTCTCCTGCCTGCCACTGACAGCGGGATGGAAAGGCCCAAGGCAGCAATGGCTTCTGGGTTAGGAAGCTGACAGCCAGGTTCATGGGGCCTCCAGCAAGAAAAGGAAGCGCAGGTTTATTTGAGAGAAAACCACGCTCCTGAGAATTTAGAAGCAGGCCACAGGCAGGGCAGGCGTGGGGCTGAGACTTCAGCCAGCAGTGGTCTGGGTTATGGGCAGGGCGGTTGTCACGGAAACTTGCCAGGAGGGGCAGTGGAGGAATCCAGCAGCTTCTCTTGATCTCACTCAGGGCTGTTTTTGCCCCATGTGTGGCCTTTCCGGTTTTGTCCTTTGTAAGATAAACATGTATTTCCCAGGATCTCACTTAGGTTAGTCGCTTGCTAAGGAATTTTATCTCAGGTTAGCTATCCCTGTGGAGTGTCCTGAACCTGGGGGGGATGCCTGTGTCCAGATAGTCTTCCCAGATCACAGCTGTGTTAGAAAAACAAGTCATGGGGGCCGGCGCTGTGGCAGAGCAGGTGAAGCTGCCGCCTGCAATGCCGGCATCACACATGGGCAGCAGTTCGAGTCCCAGCTGCACCACTTCCAACTCGGCTCCCTGCTAATGCACCTGGAAAAGCAGTGGAAGGTGGCCCAAGTCCCAGGGCCCCTGCACCCATGTGGGAGACCCAGATGAAGCTGCTGGCTCCTGGCTTTGGCCTGGCCCAGCCTAAGCTGTTGTGGCCATTTGGGGAGTGAACCAGCAGATGGGAGATTTTTTCTCTCTCTGTAACTCTGCCTTTCAAAGAAAATAAATAAATCCTTTAAAAAAAAAAAAAAAGAAAAACAGGTCATTTTTAACTTTTGTGACAGGAGTTTCTTCCAGTATGACCTATTGTGGGTTTTTTTTTTTTTGGGGGGGGGGCATAATCATAAGTAAGCAGGTTCTCAAGCAGGCAGGAGACAGATTTTTAATTTTCTAATTCTGGAAGTGCCTTTTTCTTTCCCAATGAACTCCTTAGCTGTCCCTGCCACACTGCTGAGCATGGCCCAGAATGAGCGGCATCAGTGCCACCCCCTGCCCTGCCCTGCCCCCATTTATTATTTTTTTACTTGAAAAGCAGAGAGAAAGAGAGAGAAAAACAATGTCTTCCATCCTCTGGCTCACTCCCCAGCTGGCCTCAGCATTCGGGGCTGGGCCAGGCCGAAGCCAGGAGTTTTTCTGGGTCTCCCACCTGCCACCCACCCTCTTAATAGCTGACAGTGGATCCAAGCCCAGCGCCAGTTCAGGAGGGGACGGCGCATACTCAGAGCGGAGCATCCGGCCGCTGGCTCCCTGACATTCAAGTTGTTCTGACACACGGCACACACTCACTCCATCCAAGCCATCATAAGGCATTTACCCAAAAGTCCAACCCCAGAGATGTGTACGATTTTTATGTGTTTTTATTTAAAAAAAAAGTTGTAAATGCCCAAGTCTCATCATCTGAGACTCAAGGCGATCTTTCTGCTGTGGGTCTGTGAAACATAAAACAGCAAGCAAGATACACGGTGGGGCAGGTGCCACGCAGACACTCCCGTTCCACGAGGAAGGAGGAGGGGAGCAGGCAGGAATAATTGATCCCAAACAAGAGCGAAAGCCAGCAGGGCAGACACTGGATCCCACGGCGCCCGTCTGGGCATCCTGTGCTCCCAGGGCCCCGCTGACCTGGGTTACACAGGTGGGTTCTGCGTGCTGCCTGCGTGCTGGTGGAAGCGGTACAGTTCAGAGCCCCCTGCTGCATTCCCAGAGCTCCACGGGGCACCGCCCGCCAGGGACCACGACCTTGCCGAACAAGCACCGCACAGATGCCCCGTGGTGCTGGGCAGGGCTGACTGGAGGCCACTGTAGGCGGTGGAGCACTTTGCCTCAAATTCAGAATCGGCAGCCCGGGCGGGCGTGTGAGGGTGCCTGGGCCCCGCCCTGACACATCTTCAGGCAGGCCTGGGATGGGAGGGGTTGCCTTGCAGATTTCTGCGATGCTCCTGCGGTCTTGGGTTTGTGTGTTTGATGGCTGCTATTCCTGTTTATCTCTGTAGCAATCTGTGAGTGGACACATTCCTGTTCATCAGGCTACGAACTTTCCCAAGCTTTCTGCTCCTCTTTCTTCTTTTTAAAAATATTTTATTTATTTATTTGAAAGGCAGAGTTAGAGACAGAGAGAACTCTTTCAGCCTCTGATTCCCTCCCCAAATGGCTACAAAAACCAGGGCTGGGCCAAGCTGAAACCAGGGGTCAGGAGCTTCTTCTGGGTCTCCCACATGGGTGGCAGGGTCCCAAGCACTCGGGCCATCTTCCGCTGCTTTCCCAGGTACATTAGCAGGGAGCTGGATTGGAAGTGGAGCAGCCGGGGCTCAAACCAGTGCCCATATGGGTTGCGGGTGTGGCAGGCGGGGGCCCTGCTGCTTTTGCTGGGAGTCTCACCTTGAGTGTGGCTTCTCATGGACTCAATGCAGGGTGCTTTGCACCAGTGTAACAAGGGTGACCATTCCCTAGGTTTCTAGTCGAGTCCCAGTGTCCATCTGAGGCTGGTTGCCTAGTCTCCTGCTCTGAGCCCTCAGTGCTCTGCACACAGCATTCTAGATTTTGCCCAGCCTGCTCCTCCCAGCTCTTCCAGGCTTGGCCTGAGCTGGCCCCACCTGTTCAAGTGTGCTTACAGTAATGGCTGCACTCCCTAGTGCCAATTTTCTGTATTGGCCTGTGTTGTTACCATAACGAAGTAACCGATGCCGGTGGGCTGTATGAAGAAAAGAGGTTTATTGTGGCTGAGGGTCCGGTCCGAGGGCAGGGCGGCACCTGGCGCTGGCCTTGGTGCTGAGGGAGCCCTGCAGCGGTGCAGCGCAGCCCCGAGCCGAGGGACCGGGGGTGAGCACAGCAGCTTCCTCTGGGCTCTGCTTATGAAGCCACCAGGATTCGGTGCTGTGGCTTCCCCCAACGGCCGTGTCTAATCCCAGCCACCGTCTGAAGGTCTCCCCTCTAGACCGCAGGGTCAGATTCGGTTTCTACCCTCCTGAGGCCTCGCAGTGGGGATCAACTTTCGACATATAAACGCTTGGGCAGCACACTCCAGCCGCAGCAGTCACACAGGCAGACCCTTGGGCCTTGCCCCAGACCTCCTCACGCAGAAGATCCAGACGCTGGGGCCCTGGAACCCGTGCTACAACAAGCCCTGTGGGTGGCCCTGAGGCCCGTGTGTTGCGGAAACCTGGGGTGGGAAAACTCCATTCAGACAGGCACCAGAGACAGTGGAGGATCCAGAGCAGTTTATTAACACCAGCGAGCTCGGCTGGAATCACTTCCCAAGAACCGAGCAACAAGCCCAAGTTCCTTACAACGTCTGTAGGCTCGGCAGCACCATACCTCAGCCATTACAGCATGGGCGAGTGACGTCCAGCAGGTCGTTTCACTTGAACCTACGTGACTTAGGACCACACTTCCAATGGTCAGTGTGTCCTGTGTGTCTATAAGAGAGGCCAAGGGCAGATTCCCAGGACAGATTTATGACTGGAGTTACAGAAAGCAGAACTTAGGTCATCTTGCCTCCCTAGACAGGATCACGGCGGGCAGCTGCCTTACTGGTCAACTGCCAACAGCCACTTTTCAAGGTCAGTGTTGGGGGAGGGGTCCGCTTTCCTCCCTTTGTCTCTGGGTCTGTTTTCCTCATCAGTAGAATGGGCAAATCCTCTCCCGGCCCCGCTCCTCTCATCTCCTCTTCTGTGTCCCCCCCCCCCCACTGCAGTGGACCCCGATGCTGTGTGGCTGCTCCAGGGCTGGCTCTTCCAGCACCAGCCCCAGTTCTGGGGGCCCAGCCAGGTCAAGGCTGTGCTGAACGCTGTGCCGCGTGGCCGCCTCCTGGTCCTGGATCTGTTCGCTGAGAACCAGCCCGTGTACACCCGCACCGCCTCCTTCCAGGGCCAGCCCTTCATCTGGTGCATGCTACATAACTTCGGGGGCAACCACGGCCTGTTTGGAGCCCTGGAGGCCGTGAACCGGGGCCCCGCGGCTGCCCGCCTCTTCCCCAACTCCACCATGGTGGGCACGGGCATAGCCCCTGAGGGCATCAGCCAGAACGAAGTGGTCTATGCCCTGATGGCTGAGCTGGGCTGGCGGAAGGAGCCGGTGCCCGATTTGGAGGCCTGGGTGACCAGCTTCGCGGGCCGGCGGTACGGGGTCGCACATCCGGACGCAGGGGCGGCGTGGAGGCTGCTGCTTCGGAGTGTCTACAACTGCTCCGGTGACGCCTGCAGGGGGCACAACCGCAGCCCACTGGTCAGGCGGCCGTCCCTACAGCTGAACACCACTGTCTGGTACAACCGCTCAGATGTGTTTGAGGCCTGGCGGCTGCTGCTCAAAGCCACCCCAACCCTGGCCTCCAGCCCAGCCTTTCGCTATGACCTGCTGGACGTCACTCGCCAGGCGGTGCAGGAGCTGGTCAGCCTGTACTACGAGGAGGCGAGGACCGCCTACCTGCACAAGGAGCTGGCGACCTTGCTCAGGGCCGGAGGCGTCCTGGCCTATGAGCTGCTACCTGCGCTGGACCGGGTGCTGGCCACCGACAGC
The DNA here is from genome assembly GCF_964237555.1 of Oryctolagus cuniculus. Taxonomy (NCBI): domain Eukaryota; kingdom Metazoa; phylum Chordata; class Mammalia; order Lagomorpha; family Leporidae; genus Oryctolagus; species Oryctolagus cuniculus. Next base: position 20,324,143 of record NC_091448.1, on the reverse strand, counting down.
CGCTTCCTGCTGGGCAGCTGGCTGGAGCAGGCCCGGGCCGCGGCGGCCAGTGAGGCCGAGGCCCAGCTCTATGAGCAGAACAGCCGCTTCCAGCTGACACTGTGGGGGCCGGAGGGGAACATCCTAGACTATGCCAACAAGCAGCTGGCCGGCCTGGTGGCCCAGTACTACAGCCCTCGCTGGCAGCTCTTTCTGGAGGCCCTGGCGGACAGCCTGGCCCGGGGCGTCCCCTTCCAGCAGCGCCTGTTTGACAAGCTGGTCTTCCGGCTGGAGCAAGCCTTCGTCCTCAGCTCCCGGAGGTACCCCACCCAGCCCCAGGGCGACACCGTGGACCTGGCCCAGAAGATCTTCCTCAAGTATTTTCCCCGGAAGGTGGCTGGCTCTCTGTGACGGATGAACCAGCCCTGAGCCGTGGCCGACCTCAGACTGCAGGCAGGAGCAGGTCTCCGGAACCTGGGGCTGTGGGTGGGCTCAGAGGGCTTTGGCGGGACACGAACCTCGCTCCCTCACCAGCCCAGAGCTGGGGGCGAGCGGCTGTTTCTACCTGCTGAATAAACTGATGAGCAGTCCATCAGAACGGGATCACGTGGAGGACTCGGGGCTATAGAGGGGCCCTGCCTTGGGGGCCAGTCCTCCCAGCCCTTGCCTCCGCTTCACCATTTTTTTTTTTTAAAGATTTTATTTATTTCTTTGAGAGGCAGAGTTACAGATAAAGAGAGGGAGAAACAGAGAGAAAAGTCTTCCATCCGCTGGGTCACTCCCCAAATGGCCACCGTGGCCAGAGCTGAGCCCATCCAAAGCCAGGGGCCAGAATCTTCTTCCAGGTCTCCCACGTGGGTGCAGGGGCCCAAGGACCTGGGCCATCTTCTGTAGCTTTCCCAGGCCATAGCAGAGAGCTGGATAGGAAGTAGAGCAGTCGGGACACAAACTGGCACCCATATGGGATGTCGGGGCTGCAGGCAGAAGCTTAGCCTATTAAAGCCACAGTCTTGGACCCTTCACCATTTTCAATACTAACCTCTGACCTTTGATCTCCTGACCCTGAAGAATGCCTTTCCAAAGCATTTACATATACAGGCTTGGCGGTGACTACTATAGCTGTCATTGTCCCTGTGGGACAGCGCGGTGACTACTATAGCTGTCATTGTCCCTGTGGGACAGCGGCATGCCCAGGAGATCTGCCTGGCGGGGAGGGTGCTCACAGGGGGACCCACACCCATTTGCAAAGCCCCCCTCCCCTCCGCCCACAGCTGGGACAGTGGTGCCCCCAACAGCGGCCTCATCTCTGACCCAGAGCAGACCAAGGCAGGGAGGGGGCCTCTGCTCAGCCTTGAGACCGCCCTGCAGACACAACAAGGGGTGGGGTCCCCACCCGCAGAGGGCGGGGCAAAGCCCTAGATATCCTGGGAGTGCTCCTGGCCCTCGGGGACTCTGTCCACCGGCCGCCCATGGACCGCACTGTGGTGCTCATCACGGGCTGCTCCTCAGGCATCGGCCTGCACCTGGCCGTCCGCCTGGCCTCGGACCCATCCCAGAGCTTCAAAGGTATATGAGGAGCAGGGCTGAGAGGGGGAGAGTCCGGAGGGAGGCAGGGTGTTCGGGTCTGCAGCTTCTCCCTGAACCTGCAGTGTACGCCACCCTGCGGGACCTGGGGGCGCAGGGCCCACTGCTGGAGGCAGCCCGAGCCCGGGGGTGCCAGCCCGGCTCCCTGGAGACCTTGCAGCTGGACGTAAGGGACTCGGATTCTGTGGCCGCCGCCCGGACACGTGTGACTGAGGGCCGCGTGGATGTGCTGGGTGAGCCTCCCCTAGCCTGTGTCCCAGCCAGGATGTCCCGAGTGAGCCCACGGAGCACTAGGGGACAGACTTGGACCCCTCTCCCTGCAGTGTGCAACGCGGGTCGGGGATTGCTCGGGCCGCTGGAGGCGCACTCGGCGGACACCGTCGCCTCCGTGCTGGATGTGAACGTGGTCGGCTTGGTGCGGACGCTGCAAGCCTTCCTGCCGGACATGAAGCGGCGCGGCTCTGGTCGCGTGCTGGTGACCGGCAGCGTGGGCGGCTTGATGGGTGAGCGGGTGGCCGGGGCCCTGGGATGGCGGGCGGGACCTGGAGCTGGGGTTCGCTGGGGCGGGGCTGCCGCGGGCGCCTCCAGCTAGCGAGCGGTCCCCTCTCGCAATCGCCCTCTCCCCTCCAAGGGCTGCCCTTCAACGACGTCTACTGCGCCAGCAAGTTCGCGATCGAAGGTTTATGCGAGAGCCTGGCCATTCTGCTGCCGCCCTTCGGGGTCCAGTGAGTCGCTACCACCCGCCCCCCGCGCCCCGCGCCCCCTGAGCCCCCGGAGCCCCCGGAGCACCAGTCCTACGGGGACCGGGCTGGGAGGGGGGAATCCCTGCCCCGGCTCTCACTTGGTGCCAGGCGCCGTGCTGGGCACTGAGCGCGCTTCGTCTTGCGCCCACGTGCGGGTCTAGCAAGCTAGCACGTCTGTCAGTCGTGCTGCGGGGAAGCGCGGGTCCAGAGCGGCTGGGTCACGCGGCTGTCAGTGCCCGGCCAGGTTCGAACGGCCGTGGGAGCGCCGACCCAGCGGTTTCGAGCGCCCGCCGCCTGCGCGCACGCATCCCGGAGGCGCGCTCGGAGCCGGGCGCGGGCTCGCGTGCGCAGCCCGCGTGCACTCGCCCCCCTCGCCTCCTGACCCACAGCTTAAGCATCATCGAGTGTGGTCCGGTGCACACGGCCTTCCTGGAGAAGCTGGAGGGCGGCCCCGGAGGGGCCCTGGACCGCGCGGACGCCCAGACGCGTCAGCTCTACTCCCGCTACGAGCGCCACTACGAGCAGGTCTTCCGCGAGACGGGGCAGGACCCCGAGGAGGTGACGGAGGTGGGTACCGGCGTGCCGGGGCGCGGGCGGCCCGCGGGGCCCTGCGCGCCGCCCGGGCCAGCGCTGCTCCTACCGCCGCCGCAGGTCTTCCTCACCGCGCTGCGCGCCCCGGAGCCCTCCCTGCGCTACTTCAGCACCGAGCGCTTCCTGCCCCTGACGCGGCTGCGCCTGGACGACCCCAGCGGCTGCAACTACGTCGCCGCCATGCACCAAGCGGTGTTCGCCGCCGAGAGCGCCGAGGCCGGCCCCGAAGGCCCTGGGGACCCCGAGCCCGGCGCGCCTCCCGCCGCCCCGTAATAAAGGCTTGGTCTGCGGTGCGCTCCCGCGCCCTGCTTGGCTCCCAATCGTGCGGTCCCGTGGGCGGGGCGAGGTGGCGGCTGCCTGGATCACGTTAGCCCCAGCTACACCTGCGCGGAAACCGAGGCCTGGGAAGGGGAAGGAGCCCGCCCGGGGTCCCGCCTCGAGTCCACGGCAGACCCGGGAGACCCCAGGCAGCCCACAGCGCAGGAAGGAGTTCGGAGGACTTGAGTGGCGAGTGGGGGTGGGCAGGAATCGCGCCGTGACCTGGCCCTCAGGAACCCTGGGCTCCTAGGCCGTCTGGACTCTCTGAATCCACTTTCTTATCTGCACAATGCGTTTAATACCTCTCGGAAGCTGTAGCGAGATACAGCCTGAAAGAGCTCGGTAGACAGGCCTGACCTGGTCATCGAGAGGCACAGAGAGCCGCCCTCCGGCTGGTTCACTCCCGAAATGCCGGCAGCAGCCAGGACTGAACTGGCAGGAGCTGGGAGCTGCGAGCGCATTCCAAGTCTCCCCAATCGCTGGAGTCATCACCACCGCCCCCAGGGCCTGCATTAAGAGGAACCTGGGGTGAGAGCAAAAATCAGATCCAGGTATTCCATGATGTGTGGACCCCGGAGTGCTAACGGGCACCCTGCCCCCAGAATAGAGGACGGCGTGGACTCGGTGGTTACTACTCCCAGTATAGTGTTCCTGCTGTGTTCCCACCGCGACCTGTCTCTCCTGGGAGGTGCAGCTGGGGCCCAGGCCTGGCTGGCCTGCCCCATCCGTTTATCTTCCTCCCTGAGCCTGTGTGGGGGAGGAGTCATTGGTACAGGCTGTGCCCACCCTGGCCGCCCGCCCGAGGTCAGAGGGGAGGAGGAGGTTGCGGGGCCACGGAAGCGGCAGGAGTGCCCCAGGTTGGGGGTGGGGAGTCTATCTAACAGGATGAGTGGGGACGGCCTTCTGCCCTGCAAAGGCTTGGCCACAGAGCTCGGGATGGGGAATGCAGAGGAACCTAATGGGGTTCCGGGAGGCAGGCACGGCCCTCAGGCCTGCAGTGCAGAGGAGGGTCCCTTCTGGACCTCTGCTTTGGAGAACGCGGCCTCCCAGCCACCCTACCCCGTTAGCATCCCTGTCCTACTGGCTCGGATGTACCCGCGGTCCACCCGGAAGGCCAGGGGCCAGAGAGAGGACCAAGGTGGTGTGAATTTCTGAGCCATGAGGTCTGCTCTCAGAGCCTACCCTACCCCCCTTGGCTCCCTGTGCTGTGTGTGTGACCCCTGGGGGCCGGAGTAGCAAGGCAAAGTGTGATCCCATTTTTTTTTTTTTTTTAAGATTTATTTATTTGAAAGTCAGAGTTACACAGAGAGAGGAGAGGCAGAGAGGGAGAGAGAGAGAGAGAGGGAGAGAGGTCTTCCATCCGATGGCTCACTCCCCAATTGGCCACAATGGCCAGAGCTGCGCTGATCTGCAGCCAGGAGCCAGGAGCTTCTTCTGGGTCTCCCACGTGGGTGCAGAGGCCCAAGGACTTGGGCCATCTTCTACTGCTTTCCCAGGCCACAGCAGAGAGTTGGATCGGAAGTGGAGCAGCCGGGTCTAGAACCGGCACCCATATGGGATGCCGGCACTTCAGGCCAGGGCATTAACCCGCTGCACCACAGCCCCGAGTGACCCCACTCTTGATACAGTCATACTTTATTTTATTTGAAGGCTAGAGCAATACAGAAAGAGGGAGAGACACACAGAGGTCTTTCACCTGCTGGTTCACTCCCCAGACAGCCACAATAGCCAGATCTGAGCCAGGCTGAAGCCAGGAGCCAGGAACTCCAACCAGGTCTTCCACGTGGGTGCAGAGGCCCAAGCACTTGGACCATCTTCCACTGCCTTGGCAGGCACATTAGCAAGGAACTGTATCAGAAGCCGAGTAGCTGGGACTCAATCCAGGCACTCTGATTTGAATGCTGGCATTGCAGATGGTGGCTTCACCCACTGGGCCACAATGGCAGCCCACATGACTGAGGACCACTTAGCTGCTGACGACTTCAACATTACCAAAAAACCCTCCACATGTGAGAGGTCATCAAAAAGTTCACGGAAAATGCATACTATGGGGCTGACACTGGTAAAGTGAGCTAAGCCTCCACGTGCGGCACCAGCATCATATATGGGTGCCAGTTTGTGTCCTGGCTGCTCCTTTTCTGGTCCAGCTCTCTGCTTATGGCCTGGGAAAGCAGTAGAAGATGGCCCAAGTCCTTGGCCCCCTGCACCCACATGGGAGACCTGGAGGAAGCTCCTGGCTCCTGGCTTCAGATAGACCAAGTTTCGGCCATTGCAGCCTTTTGGGAATGTAACAGCAGATGGAAGACCTCTCTCTCTGTCTCTGTCTCTTTCTCTTTGTAACTCTGCCTCTCAATTTTTTTTTTTTTTTTTTTTGACAGGCAGAGTGGACAGTGAGAGAGAGAGAGACAGAGAGAAAGGTCTTCCTTTGCCGTTGGTTCACCCTCCAATGGCCGCCGCGGCTGGCGCGCTGCGGCTGGCGCACAGCGCTGATCCGATGGCAGGAGCCAGGAGCCAGGTGCTTTTCCTGGTCTCCCATGGGGTGCAGGGCCCAAGCACTTGGGCCATCCTCCACTGCACTCCCTGGCCACAGCAGAGAGCTGGCCTGGAAGAGGGGCAACCGGGACAGAATCCGGCGCCCTGACCGGGACTAGAACCCGGTGTGCCGGCGCCGCAAGGCGGAGGATTAGCCTAGTGAGCCGCGGCGCCGGCCTTTTTTTTTTTTTTGCCTCTCAAATTTTTAAAAAGGTCTTTAAGAAAATGCATACTATGAAAAAAAAATACATGGATTTCTTTTTTTTTTTTTTTTGCACCAAATAAACTTACCTTTTAATTTTGTTTTTCCCATAAGCTTCTGCGGTACCTTCATAGTTCCAAGCCATTGTTTCCACACCAGCTGCCTGCTCCACTTGATGCTTAATCAACTCCACGCGTCCAGATCCCACTTCCTGGCCCGGGAGTTTGGCCTGGCCATTGGATGCCAATTGTGAGCCCTGCATTCCGTATGGCAGTTCCTGGACGCAGGTCCCAGCTGTGTGCCCCATTTGAGCTTCCCGCTGATGGTCACCCGAGGAGGCAGCAGGTGATGGCTTAAGTAGTTGGGTCCCTGCCGCCCAGAGAGGAGACCTGGATTGATTTCCTGGCTCCGGGCTCCCAGCTTTGGCGTGGCCCAGTCCTGGCTGTTGCCAGTATCCAGGAAGTGAGTGAGAGGATGGGAGCTCTCTCAGATTCAAAACAAAACAAAACCAAAAAACCCAGTCCCTGACCTCCAACCCTATCTGCACCCCTGCCAGTCTTCCCACCTCTGAGAACCCCTCTCCTGCAGCAAACCCTGGGGTGACGCTTTGCGTCTCGGCGCGCACTGACAGCTCTTCAGTGCCGACTACGAAGTCACCAATTTCCAGCACTGTCAGCTCACTCGCTCGCTCGCTCTTGGATTTTGCCATCGCCTCTTGTTTGTCTGGGTCCATCCTGATCGCAGTGCAGTCAGAATGACCTTTTAAAGATCCAAGTCTGGAGGCCAGAGTGAGGCCTCTAGCCCATGCTGGATGCCAGTCCAAGTTCTGGCTGCTCAGCTTCCAAAAACAGTGAAAGATGGTCCAAGTGCTTGGGCCCCTGTCACTGACCTGGGAGACACAGATGGAGCTCCTGGCTCCTGGCTTTCGCTGTTGGAAGCATATTGGGAGTAAACCAGCATATGGGAGGTCTCTCTTGCCTTTCAAATAATACATACATACATATATATATATATATGTATATATACATATTTTAAATCAAAGTCTGGGGGCTGGCTTGTGGCATAGTGGGTAAAGCTGCCATCTGCGATGCTGGCACCCAATGTGGGCACCAGTTCGTGTCCCAGCAGCTCCACTTCTGAACCAGCTCTCTGCTGTGGCCTGGGAAAGCAGTGGAAGATGGCCCAAGTCCTTGGGCCCCCACACCCACATGTGAGACCTGGATGAGGCTCCTGCACCTGGCTTCGGATCAGTCCAGCTCTGGCTGTTGGGGCCATTTGGGGAGTGAACCAGCAGATGGAAGATTCTCTCTCTCTCCCCCTCTCTAAAACTCTGCCTTTCAAATAAACAACAGAGCCGGCGCCGCAGCTCACTAGGCTAATCCTCCGCCTTGCAGCGCTGGCACACTGGGTTCTAGTCCCGGTCAGGGCGCTGGATTCTGTCCTGGTTGCCCCTCTCCCAGGCCAGCTCTCTGCTGTGGCCCGGGAAGGCAGTGGAGAATGGCCCAGGTGCTTGGGCCCTGCACCCCATGGGAGACCAGGATAAGTACCTGGCTCCTGCCATCGGATCAGCGTGGTGCGCTGGCCGCAGCGCGCTGGCCACGGCGGCCATTGGAGGGTGAACCAACGGCAAAGGAAGACCTTTTTCTCTCTCTCTCACTGTCCACTCTGCCTGTCAAAAACAAAACAAAACAAAAACAAATAAACAACAATCTTGGTTAAAAATCAAAGTCTGATCATGACTCTGCTCAAGACACTTTCTGCAGCTTCCCATCTCAGCTTCCCATTTCTCCCCAAGGTCTCCTTCCTGACCTCATCTCCCACCCTCCACCCCGGACATGAGATGCTTACGAATCATTCTTTCCTCTTCTTTGTTGCTGTAAGAGAAGAAATGGCTAAGATCTTGGCGCCCCATAGAAGAGTCACAGATCTCCAACTCCTGCACACACAGTGCTGCACACAGAGCCACACGGTCCACACCCACCGTGGGACACACAGCCCCAGCCAGGCAGTCACGGCTGTTCTGTATCCCCAGGCACAATCTGCTTGGTGTGGCAGACCTAACGGTCACAGGCACCCCTCTCTGTCACCCAGAGAGTCATCGTCTCGCTCCACGAGCACGCTGTGTTACAACTACAATCACACACACGCTGTGTGTGTGCTCCAGACACAAAAGGACCGGAGCTGGACTCCTCCTAGTTCCGGTCAGCTCAAACCAGCCAAGGAGCACCAGATTGCAAAGCCCCCCAGGGCCGCCTCCACTGTGGTCCGGCCTCCTGCTTTCAGCCTGGGCCAGCCATGGCCGTTGTGGCCATTTGGGGAATGAACCAGTGGGTGGAAAATCCGTATCTCTCTGCCTTCCAAACAAATAAACCTTAAAAATAAACAAACACAAAATTAAATCTAAAAATGGGCATTTATGTAGTTCAAGAAAATAAGCCACGGAAGGCTAATGAAACCTGGGCGATCAGTTTCGTCCACCTGAAAGGCTTCTGACGGCAACCTGGCTCCCCGCTCTGGCCCCAGACCACCAGCCGCTAAGCACGCAGTACTTAGCGGGAAACCCTCGCCAATCATCCCCTATGAGACCGTGGCACCTGCCTCCCTCCGTCCCCCGCCATCCAGCGCCTCGCGGGAGCTGGGTGGTGCGGAGCATCCGACAGGGGCCGCGGGACCTGGCCTCTATACGCCCCCGCAGCATAGGGGGCTTCAGGTTCCCCTCCGTGAAATGGGGAGCCCCCACGTGAGGTTCCTCGGCCTGAGCGGGCCCCGGAATTCGGAGGAGCCGCGTGTGGGCTCTGCCTCGCCTGCGCCTCCCTGTGACCTGAATGCATCTGGGTGCTCCGCTTCGGTAAACAGCGAATTGAACGTCCCAGGCCGCCTCGCCCCGCGGGAGTCGCGCCCCCGACCCCGGGTTCGCCCATCCCACGAGCCTCCACGTCCAGCCCCGCCCCATCAGCAGAGCGCAGCCTCCGCGCACGAGCAATCTCGCGAGATCCGCGCTCCGCCCCCGACGCTGAGTTGTTTGGCCTTTTTCCTCCTCCGTAGTGCGGAGCCGCTGTTCCTGAGCTAGTGCTTCCGGGCCGCAGTCGGGGAAGCCTCTGTGGCGGTGCAAACAGAACCGGACCCCGGAGGGTTCAGTGAGTAGGGGACCGACCTGAGCCCGAGCGTCCCTGCCTGGGCCCCCTCGTTCTAGTCCTTGAAGACCCTGGTGCAGCTTAGCAAGAGGGCCCAGGAATTCGGGGTCCCCAGCCCTGTGACTCAGGGGGCTCCTGGTCGGTTCCCCGTCCCAGGATTTCGATTCACTTAAGCGAAGCCACCGCGCCGTCTGCCAGGACCCGGCCCTGCCCCGGGCCCCTGAGTCACTCTCCCCTGCCTCCCTGCCTGTCCGCAGGCCTGGGCAGCATGGCCGTATTCCGGTCGGGCCTCCTGGTACTGACGACGCCGCTGGCCTCGCTGGCCCCTCGCCTGGCTCCCATCCTGACCTCGGCCTCCCGCCTGGTGAATCACACACTCTATGTGCACCTGCAGCCCGGCATGAGCCTGGAGGGCCCGGCCCAGCCCCAGTCCACCCCCGTGCAGGCCACGTTCGAGGTTCTCGATTTCATCACGCACTTCTACTGTGGCGCCGACGTCCACAGGCACCTGGACGTGAGAATCCTGCTGACCAACATCCAAACCAAGAGCACCCTCCTCCCGCCCCAGCCCAGCTCGGTCCAGAATCTGGCCCACCCCCCGGAAGTGGTGCTGACTGATTTCCAGACCCTGGACGGAAGCCAGTACAACCCGGTTAAGCAGCAGCTGGAGCGTTACGCCACCAGCTGTTACAGCTGTTGTCCGCAGCTCGCCTCCGTGCTGCTGAGCCCCGACTACGGGACTGGAGAGCTGCCCGTGGAGCCCCTGGATGTGCCCCTCCCCTCCACCATCAGACCAGCTTCCCCCGTGGCTCGGTCTCCAAAGCAGCCGGTGCGCGGCTACCACCGAGGGGCCGTGGGCGGCACGTTTGACCGCCTGCACAATGCCCACAAGGTGCTGCTCAGTGTCGCGTGCGTCCTGGCCCAGGAGCAGCTTGTGGTGGGAGTAGCAGACAAAGATCTGCTGAAAAGTGAGTGAGAGGGACCCGGCTTAAGGCGGTGGAGCACACCCTCTCCCCCCCGCCCGTCCCTTCTCACACCAGCGTCAGGGCAGGGCCGGGCCGTCCATGCCTTCCCAGCGGGCCTGCCTCCGTCACCATTCAGAATGCCCCGGTGTGGAATGGAGGACTCTGCCCTTTACCCGCTTCCAGGAGGTGACCCGTGATGAGCGGGCCGTAGGCAGCGCTGTCCCAGACAGAGAGGGCTGGAGGAGGGCCTGGCCCTTGGAGGTCTCCATCCCGTGGATGCCCACTGGCCCTCCGAGCGCCCCCTAGTGGCTTCCCGGTAGCCTGTGCTCTGCACAGTTGCCAGCCCTGGCTCGCCCCGCTGCGCTTGCCTGTTTGTCCATCACCAGCGCCAAAGACCCTCGCAGTTCAGCCCTCTCTTCCCACCACCGTCCTGTGGGGAGAACAGTGCTCCGAGACAGCCCCCCAAAACTGCCCCTCCCATTAAAGGATCTGTTCTGGGTTCCTCCCCCAGGCAAGCTGCTCCCTGAGCTGCTCCAACCTTACGCAGAACGCGTGGGACACCTGAGTGAGTTCCTGGTGGACATCAAGCCCTCCTTGACTTTTGATGTCATCCCCCTGCTGGACCCCTATGGGCCCGCTGGCTCTGACCCTTCCCTGGAGTTCCTGGTGGTCAGCGAGGAGACCTATCGCGGGGGGATGGCCGTCAACCGCTTCCGCCTCGAGAACGTAACCCCTGGGGGAGCCTGGCAGAGGGCGTGGAGGGGGTGGAGGAAGGCCGCTGGGGCTGTCGGCCGTGCCCTGGCGCCAGAGGAGGGAAGAGGGGGCTCAGGGTGGTGGGAAGCAGCGAGGAGGACCTGGTCCGTTGCCCACAGAGCTGGAGGCGGCGCCCGGGGTAGGTAGGGGGCGACGCTGGGGTGGGTCGGGTGTCGGGCTCCGGCCTTCCTCTCAGCGCCTTCCCTGCGCCTCAGGACTTGGAGGAACTCGCGCTGTACCAGATCCAGCTGCTGAAAGACCTGAGCCACGCGGAACACGAGGAGGAGAAGGTCAGCTCCTCCAGCTTGCGCCAGCGCATGCTGGGAAATCTGCTTCGGCCTCCGAATGTAAGAGTCCCGTCCCCCGGCTTGAGTTCGCTGGAAAGGCTGGAGGGTGAAATCGAGGGGTCCAGCTCCCAAACCGAGGACCCTAGTGACGGCCGGGCCACTCTGCTCCACTCCAGAAGAGGCCAGAGCTCCCCCCAGGTCTCTATGTGCTCGGGCTGACCGGCATCAGCGGCTCCGGGAAGAGCTCCGTAGCCAAACGCCTGAAGGGCCTTGGGGCCTTTATCATCGACAGCGACCAGCTGGGCCATCGGGCCTACGCCCCAGGCGGCCCGGCCTACCAGCCTGTGGTGGAAGCCTTTGGCACAGGTACTGGCTCAGGAGGCTGCGGGGGCTGGCCCGGAGGGCCGGCCAGGCCCCCAGCTCAGGGCTCCATCTCCGCTGTCCAGACATCCTCCATAAAGATGGCACTATCAACAGGAAGGTGCTGGGCAGCCGCGTGTTTGGGAACAAGGTGAGCGCACACCTGGCCAGGGCCCCTCGGCTGCCCCCGGACCCAGCGATGGGCTCCGACTGTGATCCGGCCAGGACGCCACGCTCCACTCGGGCGCTCCCACCCCTGCCCATCTCCCCACGCCCGCCTCCACACGGGGGCTCCCACGCCCGCCCACTCTCCCACGCCCACCTCCACACGGGCACTCCCACCCCTGCCCATCTCCCCACGCCCGCCTCCACACGGGGGCTCCCACCCCTGCCCACTCTCCCGCGCCCACCCACTCTCCCACGCCCACCTCCACTTGGGCGCTCCCACCCCTGCCCATCTCCCCACGCCTGCCTCCACACGGGCGCTCCCACGCCCGCCCACTCTCCCCATGCCCGCCTCCACACGGGCACTCCCACGCCCGCCCACTCTCCCCACGCCCACCCACTCTCCCACGTCCACCTCCAGAAACAGCTGAAGACCCTCACGGACATCATGTGGCCGCTGATCGCCAAGCTGGCCCGGGAGGAGATGGCGCTGGCTGTGGCTCAGGGTGAGTGGAGCGTGGTGGAGACAGCCCAGGGGGGTGGCTAGACAGATGCCGCCGTCCCCCCACCCCGGGATGTCCCAGCCGCAGCCAAGCCGTCTCCTTTCCCTGGGACTGTGTGGGGGTGGTCAGGTGGCGAGGGCTACTGGCAGCGCCGGGTGTCCCCGCAGGAAAGCGTGTGTGCGTGATCGATGCCGCCGTGCTGCTTGAGGCCGGCTGGCAGGACATGGTGCACGAGGTGTGGACTGTGATCATCCCCGAGACGGAGGTATCTCGCCCTCCCCCCCTCATGCAGCATGGGCGGGACCCTGCTGGGCCGCCGGGCTGAGCCACGATGCCTTTGGCACAGGCCGTGCGGCGCATCGTGGAGAGGGATGGGCTGAGTGAAGCCGCGGCGCAGAGCCGGCTGCAGAGCCAGATGAGCGGGCAGCAGCTCGTGGCCCAGAGCCACGTGGTGCTGAGCACGCTGTGGGAGCCCCATGTCACGCAGCGCCAGGTTGGTGCCCAGGGAAGGCGGGGGCCGGGAGGGGGGCCTGCGGGTGCCCGTCTGACCCTGTGCTCTCTTCCTCTCCGTGTGCGAAGGTGGAGAAGGCCTGGGAGCTCCTGCAGAAGCGCATGCCCCAGGCCCATCAGGCCTGAGTCGGCAGGCCAGACCACACACTGCACGTGATCCGGCGGGGAGGGGGATGCGCCCCGGGCTTCGTGCTGAGCTGCGCGGGACGCAGCCGGCCTGACGGTCCAGGGAAGCCTACTCAGGCTGCTGTTTGGCCAGCAGTGAGGCTGCGGCTCCACCCCTCAGCGTTGCCCGCAGGTGTCTGATACCAGGCGAATGGGTCGAGAACACTAGAACTTGTAGCGGCATTAAAGGTTAATATTGCCAGGCGCTGCCTGCGTGGTGTCTGCTTCCTGCTCCAATGCCTGTAGGCTCACCGGGGGCTCACCAAGTGCGGCGCCCAGTCCCGAGCCGGAAGCTGGGCAGTGCGGTGGGCAGGAGCCTGACCCCCATTCTCAAGTCAACCTTGGCCGTACCACTGACTAGCCAGCTGTGTGCCTTTGCGTGAGTTACAGGGATTCTCGGCACCGCAGAGGAACCAACAGGCCGGGCCAACTCCGCAGATGCCCTCCAGGCACCGCGGGGCGGGGGGGGGGGGCCTCTGCACTCTCACAGCTCTGCAGCCCGGTGCCCGCGTCAGATGGGCCGGGAGGGAGCTCCGCGGGGTTGGGGGGGGGGGTGCGGTCAGCGCGCGCGCACGTCGTCGCCACAGCATTCCCACGAGCCTGCGGGACGGGCCCTTTGTAGAGAATGCGCTTCACGGCGCCCTCACCCCGCGGCTTAACGCGGGGAGCGCAGGACCAGCGGACAGCACGTCCCGGGCCCCGCCAGCGCCCACCTGACCGCCCGGCTCCGCCAGCTGCACCTAGGGTTACAGCCTTGGTGCCGCGCACGCGCAGTGCTCTGGCCCCGCCCTCTGCAGCCGAGTGCGGATTGGTGGGGTCGCGCCACGTGGGCACACCGCCCTCTTCCTCGCAGCAGGGGGCTCGCCCGCTGGCTTGTTTCCGGTTCGGTGGGTCCACGATGACAGAGCCGGGCGCCTCTCCCGAGGACCCCTGGGTCAAGGCAAGCCCCGTGGGCGCGCACGCCGGCGAGGGGAGGGCGGGTCGGGCTCGCGCACGTAGGGGGCCCGGAAGACGAGGGGCTTCCCTCCTGTCCCCAAAGTTCCCCCCGCTCTCCGGGCCCCGGGGCTGCAGAGAAGACAGCTCTCACCCCGAGTGTGCCAAGGTGGGGAGACAAACGAGGCGTGTGTGCTCGCGCGCGAGCGGACGGGGGTGCTGGGTTCCGGGAGGAGGAGGAGTGGGGGTGGCGTTCGGGCGAATCCTGCGGCTGCCCGCGGCCCCGGCGTGTGGGGGTCGGGGTCGCGGAGTGAGAGGCGCCTCCCCCGTGGCGGGGGTCTGACGGCTCTCGCTCGCCCCGTGCCGCAGGTGGAGTACGCCTACAGCGACAACAGCCTGGATCCCGGTGAGTGCCGCCCCAGCCTCCTCAGCCTTGACAGCCACACCTGAGCACAGTCCACTGTCCCTGGGCCGAGCTCCGGGTTGGGAAGCAAGGGAGGAGCCGCGGGATGGGCAGGAAGCAACCACGGGTTGCTAATTCCCAGGAGCAGGAGACGATGGAAACAGTGGCAGCTGGTCGCTCTCCCCGCGGTCAGCTGCCTCTCTCTGGGCCACACGCTGCGACTGCAGACCCGTGGAGCCGTGTAGACTCTGCGGCGTGGCGTGGCAGGGAGTGGGAGCCCAGTGTGGCTGGAGTTTGGGTGAAAGGGGAGAGCCCACCGGGGTCTGAGGGCCGGCTGTGTTCCCCACCCCACCGCTCAGTGACTGGGGCCTCTCTTCCAGGGCTGTTCGTGGACAGCTCCAGCAAGGGGAGCGTGGTGTCCAGAGCTAACAGCATCGGGTCCACCAGTGCCTCCTCCGTCCCCAACACAGGTAGGCAGCAGCACCCCCTCCCCGGCCTGGGGGGACACAGGAATCACACATCTTGGTGTCCGTCCTAGTGGACGGGGATGCCCGGGCCCAAGTGCCAGACCCAGGGTTGCACCGCCCTTCGCTCCATCTTCCCAGCTGGGCAAAGCAGCGATGGCAGGGCCCCAGGATGACCTGTCGCTATCCCCACCTCTGCGCACAGATGACGAGGACAGTGACTATCACCAGGAGTCGTACAAGGAGTCCTACAAAGACCGGCGGCGGCGAGCACACACGCAGGCTGAACAGAAGAGGAGGGACGCCATCAAGGTGACTGGGCAGGCCCATGCCTCGGCCAGTGAGGGCGGGCTCTGGCCCTCGGGCCTTGCAGGCAGCCGGGCCGGCCCGGGCATGAGCACCTCCCTCCTCCCTGCTCCCCACTGCTCTGAGCCTGGAACTAGGGTGCCTGGGAGAAGTCTGGTGCATCTCTCCGAGTCCCTTGGGGTTGAGGAATCCATGTCCCCTGCTGTCTCTCTGCAGAGAGGCTATGACGACCTTCAGACCATTGTCCCCACCTGCCAGCAGCAGGACTTCTCCATCGGCTCCCAGAAGCTCAGCAAAGCCATCGTTCTGCAGAAGAGTATGGCCCGGGAGCACCCTGGGGAGGGGGCCGCGGTGGCGGTGCAGGGGAAGGGACACCCGCTCTATCCTGGCTGACGCGCTCCCTGCGCCCGCCCCTTCTCACCCTGCCCTAGCCATCGACTACATCCAGTTTTTGCACAAAGAGAAGAAAAAGCAGGAGGAGGAGGTGTCCACACTCCGCAAGGATGTCACAGCCCTGAAGATCATGAAAGTGTAAGAGGGGTGCCGAACTGGGGCAGCCAGAGCTCCCGAGGGGACCTGGAGGCCAGCGTCTGTGTCCTGGTGTTCAAAGGCCACATCAGATAATGCAGTGTGGAGAATGCTCACTCCCAGAGGTGGGCGCTCAGGCAGGGCGCTAACCGCCCGTCACAGCACTGAGCGATGCCTGTTGGAGTAACCCAGGGAGGCTGGAAGTCACCATCTCTGACCTAGAAGCAGTGCCTAGCTGGTCCCGGGGGCCCAGCAGGTGAGCCCATCGCGCTCGCTACCGGGGCCGGCAGAGCCGCTGCGGCCTCTCAGCCCTGCCTGCCTGCTTTCAGGAACTACGAGCAGATTGTGAAGGCACACCAGGACAACCCCAGCGAGGGGAAGGACCAGGTCTCGGACCAGGTCAAGTTCAACGTGTTTCAAGGCATCATGGACTCCCTGTTCCAGTCCTTCAATGCCTCCATCTCTGTGGCCAGCTTCCAGGAGCTGTCAGCCTGCGTCTTCAACTGGATCGAGGAGCACTGCAAGCCTCAGGTACGGGCGCCTCCGGTCAGGGGCCGGCTCTTCTCCCTCGCCTCAGGCAAAGCGGCCTAAGACGTTTGCTCAGGAAAGCAAGGTAACTGCTTTTAGACTTCTTTTTTTAATGATTTATTTGAAAGGGTGTCAGAGAGCTTTCCACTGGTTCACTCCTCAAATGGCCACAACAGCTAGGCCTGGCCACGCTAAAGCCAGGAGCCAAAACTCCAGCTTGGTCTCCCACAGGAGTGGCAGGGCCCAAGTACTTAGCAGAAGGGTGCACCAGAAGTGGAATAGCTGCGACTTGAACCCCCTCCAGTGTGGGACGGGGGATGGCAGCTGGTGGCTCACCCGCTGGGCCACGATGCTCGCTGCGTTTCTAGGCTTCTTGAGGGCGTTCTTGCAGCGCTCGCCCCCGGCGCCCTTGTTTCCACGAAGGCTCCCTGGGTGCCAGGCCCGGCTCCCGGCCTCTGTGCCGCACAGGCTGCGGCTGTGCCATCACCAGTCCTTGGCTGCCCCGCCACGTGGAAGCCCCACGTCTGTCAGTTACTTGGGGTTTTCGGAAACCTGAAGGCTCCGTGACCCCACGCCCAGGCCGACTAGAGGAGCTGCCAGGGCTCCTCTCCGCACCCGTGATGGAGGGCGACCGGCACGGCAGCCCGGCTTTTGAAGCCCAGCTGCTGCATCTGAGGCTGGAGCTGTGTCTCGAGATTCTCTCGTTTCCCAGCATTTTTATTGTGAAACACTTGGAGCAGAATGCAACATTAGAATTTTCACAGTGAACACACACTTAAAATTCTGCTCTTTGTCTGCGCGCACTCTCCCAGAGAGCACATCTGCGCCCGCAGGCGTGGGGCAGCCGCGTCCTCACCCGGGCACCGTCCCGCCCTCTGCCTTGCCAGACCCTGCGGGAGATCGTGGTCGGCGTCCTGCACCAACTGAAGAACCAGCTCTACTGACCGCCCCAGGAACCCGCGGAGCTGCCGGCGGACAGCCCTCGCGCCCCCGCCGCCCGGCTGCGGAGCCGGCAGGCCCGGGACTGGACTGATGCCTCGCACTGGTCAGCTGGCTCCTACTGGGTGTTTGGTGTTCCTAGTCCCGTTCCGTCTGCGGTGGAGCTGGGCTGTGTGTTTTCTTTTTTGTGAAAGCTTCTGATTAATTTATTATATTGACCATAAAGCTCAAACTTGCCCAGTCTTCCCCAGCCCCACAGAAGTCCCTGGGGGCGGGGGTCTGCTCTGAGATCCGAGAACCCCCGGCCTCAGACTGCTGCTCACGATCCCCTCTGTTTGGAAACTGCTTTGTCTCCTGGGTAACGGCGGCCCAAGTGTGACCATCGGACAGCCGGGCGGGAGACAGAGGAAATACTCCCCTAGCCGCGTAGCGCCTGGGCCAGGGCCGCCTCGTCCGTCCGAGGGTTTCCCCGCACCCCGCTCCGGGAGAGAGGGGCAGCTCCCTCCATCTGCTTCTGCCTGCTCTGTTCCCACGGGCAGCAGCACCTCATGAGACCGCAGGTGTGACACAGCACTACATACTTGAAACTTTTTATTTTTCTAAACACCAAAACCACAATTTTGTTAAAGCTACAATTCTGGAAAGTTAACTGGGCCTCAAAACTAGCCCCAACCCCTTTTCTTAAGGCGGAGGGAGGCTTTTGCTGAGAGATTTCTTTTTTAAAGGTCTGTTTTCACCTACTTATGTTAAGCACAGCAACAGAGACAGCCGTTTTGTCTGCGGGCTCACTCGCCAGATGCCCACAGTTGCTAGGACTGGGCTTGGCGGAAGCCAGGGGCCCAGGTCTCCATCCAGGTGTCCCATGTGGGTGCTGGAGCCAGCCTCTGCTGCCTCCCAGGGGCATTAACAGGAAGCGATGGACGTGCAGTGGCTGGGACTTGACCCCGCGGTGCCACCCTGCCACCCCATCCCCGCAGCCTTTCTGTCACACTTGTCCGGGTCTGTGTCTCCCAGGCGCCCCAGACGCTGGTGGGTAACAGCCTCTCTCCGCCCCTGTCCTCCAAGTTCCCCTCCAAGCCTTCCTCAGGTTTGATATCTGGGAGGTTTGACTATCCAGAGGAAATGGAATATTTTTATATCAAATTATATTACAATAAATATTGCCAAATGCTTTCCTTGAGCACTGTTGGGTCTTAAATGTCAAGCTCAAGTCACTGCTGTGTGGACAATGAAATGGGCGTGGCCGTCCACGCCCTCCACCCAGTACACTGGTGCCTTCCTCCGGACTGCTTTGCTCACGGGTGGGGAACAACAAAGGCCAAGCTGAAGAAGGCAGCCAGTCCAGCCCAGCTTTCACTCCCGGTCCTCAGGCCTGGGAGAGGCCCTCAGGGGTCTGGGAGCTTGACGTCATGGTCTTCGTCTGTCTCTATCCCAACTTCCTCCTGTGGGGTGGGGAGACAAGTGACTGTGGTGTCCCTGGGGAGAACCCAGTGGAGCGAGGGAAGCAGGAAGCGTCACTTACAAAGAACTGCTTCTTGCTCTTGGGGTATCCTTCCAGGATGGCATCGGACAGCTCTGTCGCCTGAGAAACAGAACCACCTCCTTTCAGAGCCTGTGGCCGGGCCCACGGTAGTGGCCACGTTTCCAAGGAGCTCCCGCACACTCACCATCCGCTTCCGCCTCCTCCACTCCTTGCAGTACTTCTGTCTCTCCTTGTAGACCTGCAGGAACAGGGTCCCCTGAGCCCCGGGCCCACAGCAGCCCGCTGGGCCGTCCTCCCTCCTCCCTGGCCCTCCCAGCACCTCCTCTTTCTCCTCCGGAGTCACGTGGTTGGCGGCTGCTTTGATGTTCTGCAGCCTCTCTCTGTAGCCCGCACACTCCTCCTGCAACTCCCGGATCTCCTTCTGCATCTCCGGCGTGGTCAGGGCACTCGTTAAGTCCTTCAGCTCTGAAACCACACCGCCCTGGGGTCACGACCCGGAGGGGGCTGCTCCCAGAGCTGGAGAACAGGCTCCCATCCTGCTCCCCGCTCTGGGCTCCACCCAGAACAGAGCCGCGCTCTGGAAATAAGGCGCACAGGGCGGGCCGCTTTTTCTACTTTGCCTTCCTCCTCCAGCCTCAGGCAGCGGTGGGCTCAGGTGGAGCCGGTTAGAGACGCAGGTGTCAGGGGCTCGTCTGTTGCCTGTCTGTAGGTGACGTCAGGTGTGCCCAAGGTTCCCGGCAGAGGGTTCTGTCTGCAGCAAGGGCCCCTTCACTCCTCACCCCTACACTGCCCCTGACCGCGCGGGCTCCAGGGCGGCCCAGTCCTACCAGCCTCCATGTGGCGGCAGCTCTGTTGCAAGCTCTGCACCTTCGCCGTCAGGGCCACGATTTTGGCGTCCAGGCCTTGGAGGTCAGCATCACTCACCGTGTCAAACTGGGCCTGCCAGAGGAGGGAAGCGTCGAGTGAGCTGATGTGAGGAAGGGAGATGGGAACACGCAGCTGCGAGCGCCCCCTGCAGACACTGGGAGGACAGTGGACGGGTACCTCTGAGACACCACTGAGTCTTGGGCCCAGAGAAAAGTGACAAAGGACAGATGAACCTTAACGCCTGTCCTTGGGGCGCTTCCAAGCTGGCAGGGCGCTGAACAGGACAGAAAGATCTTTCCAGGTGGGGATAAAGCCACTCAGTGGGCTGAGGGAGTAAAGGAACTCGGAGGACCCAGGCCACAGTCTCGCAGCAGGAGGCCTTGGGGAGCTGCTGGCGTAAGGGCTCCAGAAGAGTGAGGCACTCCGCTCAGGGGACCGTGGTGGGATCAGCGAGGGTCCTGTCAGCTGGCAGGGGTGGGGGAGTGTGTGTGGGGGGAGACAGACAGACTGGAGCGCCAGCCTGGGCACTCGGGCCTTGCCTAAGGTGAACCTTTAGTGCAGGGGCCATCGAACCACCAGCTCGCTCTGGCCAGATCTCATTTCCGACAGAACTGCCTGGGATCAGCCACACCCACTCCTGCTTCTGTCCTGCAAGAGCAGGGCTGAGTATGGGGACAGAAGTGACAGACCACGCGGCCCCGAAGGCGGAAAGATGCAGTGCTGCACCCCACAGTCTGCCCACCCCCTCTAGATTCCCGGGAGGTCATGGGGAAGGAGCCTCGGAGGAGTCTGGTCCAGTTCCACAGGCGATGCTGGAGACCACAGTGAGCGCTGGGGTCTGCCCTGGAGGACGCCCACGGTAGCGCAGCCCCCGCAGAGGCAGGGCCGGAAGAGGCAGCTGGAAACCCCATGGGGGCTGAGGGGCTGGGCGCCTCGGGGCCGTCTGGTTGTCACCGACCGTGACCCGGGGTCGGCAGTGGACAGAGCCCCCTGGCTGTGAAGTCTGTGCGGAGAGGTTCGGGAGGGCACCGCGGGGCGACAGCGGGCGCAGCGCCGGCCCGAGGGGCCTGGGGGCGGAGTGGGGACTCAGGCCCGAGTCTGCCCGGGTGCAGAGCGAGCTCCCCCGGGGGCGAGGCGAGTGCGACGCGGGGGGAGGGCACCCGTCCCGGCGGTGCTGGGGCCTCCGGGTGGGGCTCCCCTCGTCACCCAGCGCGTTAAACGTCTGGCAACCCCACGACGTGTGGCTCCGGCAAGGGCACGGGGCCCGTGACAGGAGGTGGGGGCCAGCCGCGCTCCCGCTGGAGCGGCGGCCCGTGACGGTGCCCGCCGCGCCCTCACCTGGTCCGCGAAGTAGATCTTCTGCTTGCCGTACGCCTTCTCTCGGATCTTGCCCTGCTGCGCCAGCTGCTCCAGCGCCTTCACCACCGCCTGGCGGGCACAGGGGCGGGGAGCCGGTGGCGGACTTCAGCCAGGCCCGAGGGGTCCCGGGGGCGGGGGTCCCGAGGGAGGGGCTCACCGCCTTGCCCAGCCCGTGCTCCCGCTGCAGGTTCCCGAACACGTCCTGGGCGCTGTAGGGCCGGTTCTGCTCCTGCAGGTACCTCAGGAGGATCGCGGGGGCTGAGGGCAGAGACGAGGCAGAGGAAGGCGTCCGCCGAGCCCCGCTGGCCCCCCGCCCGCCCGCCCCGGTCTCCGCCGGGCCCGCGCACCGTTACCTCCCGCCGCCGCTTCTGCCCGGCCTTTACTCATGGTTTCCCGCCGCCACACTCGAAAGCCGGACGTCGCAGTTGCTCCGGGCGACGGCTCCTTCCGGCGACGGGCGCAGAGGGCGGGGCCTCGAGCGCGATTGGCTGAGACGGGAACCGTGGCGAGGCGCGCCGCGGCCCCAGCCGGCCGCCGTAGCTCGTCCCCACGCGGGGCCGGTTATCGGAACCCGACCCTGCGGACCCCCCACCTCCGGCCCCTCCGCGCGAAGGCTGCAGTTCAGAGCGCTTCCAGCCGCAGCTGAGCACTCGTGCCCTTGCGCTAGGCCCAGAGCGAACGGGAAGAAGCTTCGAGGACAAAGTCCCGTGCTGGGCTGGACGTGTCCCGGTCCCGCGGGGTAGTGCTCTTCCGCCAGTTGGTTTCATCGTTTGTCAAACAAGAACAATTGGTATTTGTGGCAGGGTGGTTGGGAAAACTCCATTGAAAGCGTCAGCGCCGTAACCCCGCTCCGCCCACAGGGGGCGCGCGACACCTGCCGTGGTTTGAGCGCCCAGGAAAGGCAGGGTGGAAAGGGCCTGGCTAAGCCGCAAAGCTTGCAGAAGTTTCTCGTCGGCCCAATCCCACGGCAGCACCTGGCAGGTGCTTTCCACTCCTGACCACAGTGGCCAGTAGGACAGAGCCCGAAATAAGCATTTCTAGTTTCTGAGGTCATCGGAACGCCAAAGAGCAGCTGCCCTTGACGCTCACAGAATCCGGAGGAGGGGCATGGCGCCTGTGAAACCCGCGCTGGTCTCCCCCCAAAGGGGGGATGGCGCTGCAGGCTGAATGCCAGCCACTCTCAGGTCTGCGCTCTCCAAGGAGGGCGTGGCCTCATACTTGTGACTGCCCTGGCCTGGCCACCACAAGGGAAAAGGGGGATGAGCAGGTGGGTCCCTCATACCTGAGCTTCCGCTTAGGCTGTCACAGGGGGACATCATTCAGCATCAGTCTCTTAGAAGATTGTTCTCATATAAGATTTATTCCCCAGCACCCACCCACCCCCAGTTCACAGTGGAGGACTAAGGAGATTCAGAGCAGGATCCCCAGGTACAAGAAACACCTTCCAAAGGTTTTGCTCTCTTTCCTTCCCTCCCTCTTGCTAACTCCCAAGGCCTGAAGCTACACACACTCATGCAAACACACAACACCCCACTTCCCGTTTTTTGCACACCAGCACTCACCTATAAGACATCCAGGCCCTGGGAAGAGCGAAGGTGTCCAAAGCCTGTCTGAGGACCCCGGAGTGGGGAGATGCCACTCCCCTTAATCTTCACACGAAGGTAAGTGACCAGAAGCAGGCACCTAGCTCTTCCCTTCTCACCGTTAACTACTTGCACGCCCTGGCCTCTACCTCATCCACTAACCAAGGGCAAACGTTTGCACACCCCCACCTGCAGCACGTGGAAATGAGCTCTGTCCAAGATCCTTCACTCAAGGATGGGAGTGCGGGGGGCGGGGTGGTCCCTGAGGATCAGCAGAGGGTTGATGCAGAGGGGAAGAGGATGGAAGAGTTTGGCTTGAGCTCTGACCGAGGAGGCAGAGGCTGTAGACTGGCACAGGTTTACAACCGATGATCGTTTTTGGGTTTTGTTTCACATGATTTCACTAGGGGCTGCGGAACGGATGCCCCTCAGAGGGGTCTCTGCTGATTACAGACACAGACTTGCTAACGGCCATCCTTAAAGGAGGCCCTGCCAAGTGAGGAAGCAGCAACAAATAAAGGAAAAGAGCAGAATAAAGAGTACGGACAGCTGGTGCCGAAGAGCTGGTAGCTCCCGGGCGAACCCACGGAGCCGTGTGTAAAGTGCTACTCCGCCGTCCCCCGGGGAATTATTGCTTCTCCAGAGGAGGACCCTAAGAAATGGGTGTGGTATTGCTTTGCTCACTGCTCAGGCTGATGGTCAAACAGAGCCAGGGGTCAGCAGCACCAAGACAACCATGTAGCTCCAGAAGATTCAGCGAGCCCTCGGGATACAGAGGCACTCCCGAACCCTCCTGGCCAGCTGACCGCCGTGGCCCTACGTGGTGTAGGGGAGGCCCAGCCCCACATCCTATTCACATTTCTTAAATTTCACAAGTGAATTAGGCCCTGGGACTGAGGCATCCAGAAATGGGGACGGCTGGGGGAAGTGGGGGCAGGTCTGCACAGCAGAACCAAAGGACAAGCTGGCTTGAAAAAACAAGCTGTGTTTCAACGAAAGATGACAACAACTCTGCCTCTTCTCTGGCTGCTGCCTGACTCTGGGGAGCAATGAGGGGAGGAAGGAAGGGATGCGATCTTCTGTCACGAGGGTCCCAGAGGACCCACTCCTGAAAGCAAACAGCAGCACCACCTCAGAGGGGAACCAATGTCCCTGACTACCTTGTTCCCCAAAGTACCATCGTGATGGACAGACGCCTGCCTGGGGGGAGCACACTCTTCAGTGACTGAGCACACAAACAGGCGTCCAGCTGCTAACAGGGGAGTGAGTGTCTGCTCTGAGAAGGCCTCTGAGCATCAGCCAGGCCACCCAGCATACAAATATAATTCAGGGGATGGGACCTGGGTTATTCCTTTGCCCCGTCACCTTATGCGGGATGGGGAGAAGAAAACTAAACCATATGACCTCCAAAGGGAGTCCTGTCTCAGTGGCTCCTGGAACTCGCAGGGTCCATCTGATTCAGCTCCGACTGGTCCAGAAGTTCAAAGTCATCTCCCTCAGCATCAGTGTCCAGGTCTGAAGTGGGGGCCTGGAGGAAGCCTCTTGGCCTCCGGGGAGGAGGGCCAGACGGACCTGGCTGGGAGGCCCCTGACAAGGCCAGCTGGATCATGCCCTGGGAGACCAGACTGGCAAGGCTGCTCGTGAGGTTGGATCCTACAGGCAGGGCACCAAGCAGGAGCTCTGGCAGTGCAGCCTCATCCCGGCTGGCGGGGGGCGCCTGGGGCTCCTCGGCCCCTGGCGGGGACCGGTACATCAAGCTGGGCATCCCAATGCTCGTGTCATCCTCGTCATCCAGGCCAGCAGGGTCCACATTAATGGAAGGGAAGTCGGGAAGGTCTCTGGCAAAGGATTCCTCTGGATCACTGTGACCATCCAGCTCTGGGAGAATACAGGGGAGTTTGAGACATGGCAGCCACCTGGCCCTCTCCGTGCCCCAGCGCTACAAAAACAAAACAAAAAACCCCACACGACTGCTTTTCCCACTGTGGATTTCAGAGTAAAGCAAAATCCACGGGGCTGCTTGGCTTCCCCCTCCACTTAGGGACTGGGGGCTACAGAAGCAGGGGTGATGCCATGCTGGCTGCACCTGCAGCCCTCCGGCTGCTCGGCCACGCGATCAGAACACGGGAGAAGCAGTAGCACTGGGCTCCTCTGTCCAGGGAAGCTTCGAGGCAGCAGTCAGAGCCTTTATCAGCCCAAGGCAAAGGTTCCCCTCACCTTCAGAGCCTTCTGTTAGAGGTGTTTGGCCCCTTGAAAGATTGAACGTGCCATTGTCTGTACAGGAGACCTCGGCATCCGAGTGCTCAGAGTCTGTGATGGCCAATTCCCTGGCAACAGCAGAATCATCGAGCTTAGGAAAAGAAGAGACCAACAAGCCTGAGGAGAGGATGCCGTTAGGACCGGGAGCAGCCCGCAGGGACAGCTGAACGAGTGCGCTGTTCCCAAGTGCTACCCTAGGACACAGACCAACCAGGGACAGATGGATGCTTTAGTATAAATCTTGACCTCTTTTAGGCTGCTTCCTCAAAGGAAACCCTCTTACTCATCAGCCTCTTACACACAGAAGAAAAGCAGACTTGGCGGTCAATGCACTGCTTACTGTTAAGCAGGTGGCTGCTTTTCGCAGGTGACCAGTAGGACACACATGCTGCCCAGACCTCAGGGTGGATTAGGCTGTTTAAAACATGATCACTTCAGGGGTGGCACTGTGGTGCAGTGGGCTAAGCTGCCACCTGCTAAGCCAGCAACCCATATGAGCGCCAGTGAGTCCTGGCTGCTCCACTTTTGATCAGCTCCCTGCTAATGCACCTGGGAAAGCAGCAGATGGTGGCCCAAGTACTTGAGCCCCTGCCATCCACCTAGGAGACCAGGATGGAGTTTTTGGCCTGGCCTGGCCCAGTCTTGGCCATTGCAGCCATTTGGGGAATGAAACAGCAGACAGAAGAACTCTCTCTCCCCGGGTTCTTTCTGTAATTCTGCATTTCAAATAAACAAATCAATCTTCAAACTTCAGTAGTTCTTCCACGAAAGTGAGTGAAAGGAGACACAGACCCGGTGTTTTGGTCACCAGGCTCCAACTGCGATGTAGGATACCGAGCCCCAGTGTCACTCCAGCTGCTTTCCTGGTCAGTGCTCTGGGGAACCAGGGAAGTCTAGGGCCTTGGAAAGCCCAGGAGCAGCCTGAAACCTGGCTCCTGCCTACGTGAGCTGCCAGAAGGGTGGAGGGGAGTACAGAAAACCGGCCGGTGGAGCAGCTCCCAGAGTACCTGAGGACAGAAGGCAGCCAGCTCCTCTTCACTGTCACTGTGGCTGTCCATGGCCCGTTCCGGATGCAGAGCTCTGCGGCGCACTGTGTGGAAACAGCAGATGGCTTTGATGCCTTCCCACCAGGGCACGAACCCCTCTGGACCTCCAAGGCATGAAATCAGCAATACAAGGAAGAGCCCGTCTGCGTATGGCCCTGAGCCTAAGGACAAGGCTGGTGAGCGGGACACAGCAGGGTCCGCTCCTCCAACATCCCTTCCTCCAGCCCTGGCACATTTCCATTCTGGTCAGAGGACCAACTACTAGGCTTGCCAACAATTCTCAGAATGGGCCGGGACAGGGCAAAGGCAGTGAGTGGACACCATCACAGAGAGGGTGAATTGAGGTGCCACCCGGGTTAAGTGAGGCTTTTGTGGGGTAGGTGTGTGGTGCAGTGGCTAAGCAGCCACTAGGCACACGGGCACCCCAGGCTGCAGTGCCAGTACACATCCTGGCTGTCCTTCCAGTCCAACTTCTAATGCTCACCCTGGGAGGCAGCAGGTGATGACACAAGTACGTAGGTGCCTGCCACCCACATGGGGGACCCAGGTTGAGTTTCTGGCTCCTGACTTCAGCCTAGCCCAACCTTGCCTGTTGCGGACACATACGGAGTGAACCAGCAGATGGCAGCAGATGGAAGCGCTCTCTCTCTTTCAAATAAAATGGAAATTGAAAAAATAAATTCTTCTAAAATCTGGCTTTTAGGGGCTGGCACTGTGGCATGGCTGGTAAGGCCACCGCCTTTAGTGCTGGCATCCCATATGGATGCTGATTTGAGTCCTGGCTGCTCCACTTCCCATCCAGCTCTCTACTATGGCCTTGGAAAGCAGTAGAAGTGGCCCAAGTCCTTGGCCCCTGCATCCACGTGGGAAACCCGGAAGAAGCTCCTGGCTCCTGGCTTCAGACCAGCCTAGCTGCTGCAGCCATCTGGGGTGTGAACCTGCAGATGGAAAATCTTTCTCTGTCTCTCTCCTCTCTCTCTCTATAACTCTTTCAAATAAACAAACACATCTTTAAAAAAAAAAAATTAAATACCTCACCCGATAAGGCCACAGAGGGAAAGGTTCCCACTGCTTGGTTCGTGTGCTGGCTACGACACAGCTGTCCTCAGAGCAGCAATTTTAATTAGCTTTGGAAGGCAGCTCTCAGTAGTGAAAAGAGACCAGGTTCAGGAGCTGAGAAGACCCACCCTGGCTTTCTATGAGCCTCTGCTTCCTCAGCTGGACAAGGAGGCCACCTCCCACCTCTCGAGATGGTTGCAAAGCTTTAATGAAGTGACAGGCGCAGCCGCCGCACAGTGACCGAGTCCATGGAAAGCGCTCTATAAGGAGCAGCCAACACGAGGGACAGCTTCGCTGTCTGCCCTTTGGTCAAGCCGGGAGAGCTTTCCTCCGCCTTGTTTAAAACGGCCAGCCAGCAGAGGACTCCCTGGGACAGAAGACGGCTTTTTCTTAACACTTCTGCTTTCAGGACTAGGATGTCAACCTGGTGGCTTCCTTCTCTGCCCCGAACTGCCCAAGGGAAAAGAAGCCTCCCCACGTGCCACTTACATTGTCTTTCTCTCTGCTTGGACATCATGTAGCCACGGACACTGAAGTCCAGCCGCTGCAAGGCCGGCCTCAGCCGCACGTACGCTCGATCCCACAGTCGGTGGTATACAGCAAGGGGCCATGTCATGACGGTTACAACTGAGAGCAAGACAGGGAAACAGGTAGCAAAATGGAGAAGGGGCTACAAAAACCAATCCCAACTGTCCCTGTGCCCTGTGTCCTTAGGGCTTCAACACTTAGTGTGAACTAGGTCTCTCTAATTCTTGTGGTCAGTGAAGGCAGGGATTTGCACAGCCACCCACAGGGCCCAGCACAGGGCCGTACCCAGCAGAGCACACTGCTGACAGGCCAAGGGCAGAGCCAGGCAGTGTGGCCATTTGCATACGGGTGTCACGAGCCATGAGCAAAGCTAAATGACAGCAATGCCTCAGCAGCTACACAACAAACCACACGGGATTCTGATATATAAGGGGCACAGCCCCAACAAGCAGAGCGATTTACAAACATGCAGTGGGTGGGGGCAGTGTTCCAGGGTGAACAGAACCCAGCAGAGGAACCCGGGAGTTATGTTCTGCTGACCCGAATAATTCCCTACTTAAACGGGGACATGCAGTTCGAGTACAGCTGGTAATACAATACATGTGACTGGACCCTCATCAGCTTCTAAAATCAAGTTTTAAGAAATGGACCTTAAGGGTCCATTTCATTGTGGCACAGGGGGTTAAAGCTGCTGCCTGTGCTAACTGCACCCCCTATCAGAGCACCAGTTTGAGCCCTGGCTACTCTGCTTCTGATCCAGCTTCCTGCTACTGCATCCTGGGAGGCAGCAGATGATGGCCCAAGTGCTTGGCCCCTGCACCCATGTGGGAGACCCGGATGGAGCAGGCTCCTAGCTTCAGCCTGGCCCAGCCCTGGCTGTTGTGGGTGGTTTCTCCCCCAGCTCTGCCTTTCAAGTAGATGAAAATAAATATATTTTTTTAAACTTAAAACAGACTCTATATGTGGGAATCCAGTTCTAGGTGAGAGGAAAGATATTTTTAAGATACTAACCAGTTCATAAAAATATGAAAAGGTCATTTTTGGGGCCAATGCTGTGGTGCAGCAGGTTAAAACCCCAGCATCCCATATGGGTGCTGGTTCAAGTCCTGACTGCTCCACTTCCAATCCAGCTCCCTGTTAATGTGCCTGGGAAGGTGGTGGAAGATGACCTAAGTGCTTGGGCCCCTGCATTCACGTGGGAGACCTGGAAAAGCTCCTGGCTCCTGGCTTCAGCTCAGCTCAGCTCCTGCCGTGGTGGCCATGTGGGGAGTGAACCGGCGGATGGAAGAGCTCTCTCTCTCCCTCAGTCTCTACCTCTCTAACTCTTTCAAATAAATAAATCTTTTTTAAAAAGAAAACGTCATTTCCTCAAGAACCAAAATATTATTCTCCCTAGAGCCAGAGCTGGCTGACACCGGAAGCGCCCGTGGAAGAGGTGTGTGCCATACTCACGCATCAGATAGGAGAGCAGGAGCCCAGGGACGTAGCGGCCCAAGACGGCCAGAAAGGTCAGAATCCCACAGCTCAGCAAGCAGAACTGGAGGAAGGAAAGACACAGTATTAAGTTTCTGCCATGTGGCAGGGGCCTGGGTGGGGACAGGGCAGGGGGTGAGGTGGGTGGAGATGTGACTCCAGATGGACATGTCAGAAGGACAGACACAGCCACTCCTGCACCCAGTGCTGATTCGGTTTGGGAGGAAAAGGAGGACACCCCTTCTACTCAAACTCCTTTTATGTAGCTAACCCCATAGGGCTGCACCTTCCATGCCGCAAACCTGGTTCGTACAGGACTTAGCCAAAAATTCTCTCTGAAAGCAAGCGTTGGTGTTGGGTTTTTTTTTTTTTAAGTCAAAGTGAGAAACAAACCAAAAACAAAACAAAAAAAAAACAACAATCAAAAAAACCCAACAACCTACCACATGTTTAAAATGACACAGGATGCACACGAGCAAGCTTTCTTTCCCATCTCGGGGCAGAAACATGGCCTAATCCAAGCGGTCAGCACACCTACCGAGGGCTCACCGTGGCCTAGTGCTGAACGGGCTGATCAGAAGCCCCGCCTACCACTTCCCTTGGGCTCTGTGACATGTCACAGCCTCTTCTTTCTTGCATACACAGTAAAGGAGCTGTTTCAGTTTAGCATGGACTGGACTGAGACGCTAGAGAGGAAAGTGAGAAAGGGAAGAGTCTTACCTTGCCTGGGTTTTGCTTTTTGAAAAGCAAAAGATTCCTTATGAAAATGGTCCCACTAACCCAGACTTCAGCTACGTGGTGGCAGAGCTCGGGCACGCTGAGCAACCGAGGATGCACAAAGCCCCAGCTACGGGAGAGAGAAGGGGGAGCTGTGAAAGGAGGGTGCTGAGGGCCCCCCCATCTGGCTGTGCAGGCAGCCAGGGCTTCCGGTTTGAAGAGGGGCTGGGGAGACTGGTCCCAGGTGCTCTGGAGGTGAAGCGTGACTTTCCTCTTGGTTTACCAAGTTGAAACTTGAATTTGGGGACTAGGAAGTCAAACTTGTTCTGACAACCCCACCCTATGAGAAAACAGCCCAATCCACGTGTGTAAACCTGCCACCCGATCCAAGGCCCTGGAAATACATGTCTCCCTGCACTCAGACCATTGCAATTCACTGTGATTGCAATCCAGGGAGCAAAGGAAAGCGCAGCCTGACGGACAGCACTGCTGCTGGGGTGTGGGGGGAGCAGTGGTGTACGTGCCCCTCAGAGAGAAATAAATAAAGCAAAACCAAAACAAACCACAGCAGAGAAAATTCCTCGGATCAAACTTCAGGGGTGGATGAACCGAGGCATGCAAGCAGGAGCTCCAAGACACAGGCGGAATCTTTGGCGTTGGCTGATGCCAGGAACCAGTGTGTTTTCTGACCGGGGACTTTAAATAGCCAGAGGTCACAGAAAACACTGCCCGGCCTGGCAGAAAAGCCAAGAGGCAGACGGACTGAGCCGCCTCTCGGTTTTCACACTGGGGCTGGACAATGGCGTGAGTTCCCTGGCGCGTCAGGTTATGGGGCACTGGACCTCCTCCTGTAAGGGTCACAGCACGTCGGCCCTCTCAACAGGCTGCCGCCTCAACATGAGGCTTTGTTAAAACGATTATTTGGAACAGATCCGGTTCTCAGCTTACACTGTGTCTAGAACACAGGTTAACAACATGTAACCAGCATAGTACGAGGATCAATCAGAGCAACGACAAAGGGATTTAGTTAGTGTTCCATACCTCTCAGTGTCTAATGCGTCGGGTCTTGGCACTACAATATTAAAACAAACACCAGCATTAGTTGGTAGGGAAAACTAAACACGAGGATGTTATGCTGTTGGTCTGACAGCTCAAGTTTTAATAGGTTTGGGGGAAGAGAAAACAGTAATAGTCAATAAAAAGGAGACACCATGTTACACTATCAGTGTTAGGGAGTGGCAAACAAGGGAACAATGGCTTATGCCTGTTCCTTTCTTGCTGTTGGGCCGGGGGTGGAGGGAAGAGGGAGGGGGTCCCCTTCTAGTTACCTCAGCTGACAGCCGAGGTGCACGAGAAAACACTCTATCCCCGAGCGTGTCTGGGTCATCTATGTACTTTAGGTGCCAGGCCACCTGGCATGTTGTAACGACTCCCGTCCTAGAAATCTGCTGCTCCTTCTTGTTGGTATTTTTTTGTTTGTTTCCTCTTTTTTTCCTGTTCTAATTTAAGGGACCCATTATCTACCCCCAAACAATACAGTCTTTTGACATTCACCAGTCATCAACCAAGCATGTAAACTACATGATTTCTTGAGGTCTCCATAAAATAGGATGGGAGTGTATTTAAAAGTTGTAGGCACTCTGGTCTGAATATGCTGCCAGTACCTCAAAATTAACATCTTCCTCATCCTCCCAAGCAAGCAAAGTCCCCTGCCTGCCCCGCCTCTCTGCTGTGTGCCCTTCTTCTCCGACCTTTAAGACCTTAACAAACTCTTCTGACCCCATCCAACTGTTCACCGGTCTGGATGTACCTTCCTTCTTCGTGCCCTTCGACCATCCAACATTGGCATTCAGACACTCCTCTCACAAGGACACTGCCACAAGGCCCTGACAGGCACCCCCTTCCCTTCTTCTCTTTCCACGTGGTCCTAAAAAAATGCTAGCAAACTAATCATTTTTGTCACCTCAGCAGACGACTCCAATTTTAAGACTCTCCAATACCACCCACTACCTATAAGATAAAGTCTAAATTTTCAAGTTCCAATTCAAGGCTTTATAAGATCTAACCCTAATATAGTTCTATTTCCTAGCTCTCCATTGTTTCTTATTTTTTAAAAAAAGATTCATTTATTTGAAAGTCATCTAGCTTTCTCTTTACTGAACTCTTGATTCTAACCAAAATGATCAATTCTCTGCTCTCAGGATAGGTTTTGCAACTTTGTGCTTATTAGGTTAATGGAGGTATGGCCCTGCCTGGAAACACTTTTCTCTCCACCTGTCCAAATCTTTTGACTTCATTCAAGGCTTGAGCAAGGGCCAACATACACGACAAATATTTTGATCACACACTGCAATGAGACACCTCTGGTACTGCTCTGTAACTGTCACTTAACTTTTCATATGTTTATGTGTATAAAATCTTTTAAAAAGAAACTTTATCTCAGGGCATTTCTGTAACTTACAATGTCTAGCTTAGTGCTATACAAATTTTAAAAAATAAAAATTAGATTAAAACAACTTCAAAGAAATCCCTGAGAGGTAAATTGATATTGCTTCAGGGATAAAGATGTGGTATCCAAAAACAAGAATTGTTAAAAAATGAAATAAAAACTTAAGGATTACTTATTCCTCAGGGCAACTGTGTTGGCAAGAATACCGCATATGGTGACTACAAATTTCCTGAGCTTAATGACAATGGGGAAGGCTGAACCAGCTCTCAGGAACCGCAGTGCAGCACAAGCCTCTAGGTGTCTCCTGAAGCAAATAGTTCAGATTTCAAATGACAGCCCCAGCTCAACACCACCACAGGCACCCCCAACACTAAAGGTGGAGGCAGGACGAGGCCATGTCCACTCTGACTGCTCTAAGTGCTCCACCTCACCTTTTATCTCAGGCCAGATCTTGTTCTTCCATTGATCAATACACACAATGATCATCAGACCAAACGCGAGCAAAAACACGAGACGAAGGGACGTCAGTGCAAAGAACCTGTAGAAAAGGAAAAACAGGAGACACATCTGGTTACTTCCAGAAAGATCACGTGGGCACAGTACAGGCTGTATAATGAACAGACTTCAGTTCCAGAGGGGGTTTTTGTTGGTGTAGTTCTGACACTGACGAGACACTTTGGGTAAATCACGTCAACATTCTGGACCTCAGCAATCTTACCGGGGGGGCAGAGGACATAACCTGCTGCTGCGAAGGCAGAGGACTAAGTCAAATATCCTCTGAAAACTCCCTGTCGGGGCCAGCACTGTGGAGCAGTGGGTTAAGCCTGCCTGCAGTGCCAGCATCCCGTGAGTCCTGGCTGCTCCACTTCTGATCCAGCTCCCTAATGCACCTGGGAAAGCAGGGGAGGATGGCCCAGGTGCTTGGGCCACTGAACCCACGTGAGAGACCCAAAGGAAGCTCCTGGCTTCTACATGACCCAGTCCCGGCTGATGCGGCTATCTGGGGAATGAACCAGCAGACCAGCTGATAGAATTTCTCTCTCTCTCTCTCTCTAGCTCTGCCTTCAAACAAATGAATAAATCTTAAAAACAAATAAAACCGCCCTTTCAATTTTCTAGTCTGAGATTCTCTTATTTTGGGAGTGAAATCCATCCTTGGTAACAAGTTGTTGTGACAGTGACACCTTTCAAATCTCTCTCTACCACATTAGACCTAGTACAGGACAGCAAGTGGACAGATGCATTAAATAGCATCTCAGCGGGGGCAGGCATTCGGTCTGTGGTTAAGACGCTACTGCTTTTTTTTTTTTTCTTTTTTTGATCCGCCATCTGCGGTGGGCCTGCCACCAGGATACAGATCTTCGTAAAAACCTTTATGGGGAACACCATCGCACTCAAGGTTGAACCCTCGATACAATAGAAAATGCAAAGGCCAAAATCCAGGATAAGGAAGGAATTCCTCCTGATCAGCAAAGACTGATCTTTGCTGGCAAGCAACTGGAAGATGGACAGACTTTATCTGACTACAACATTCAAAAGGAGTTACTCTTCACCTTGTGTTGAGACCTCGTGGTGGTGCCAAGGAAAGGAAGAAGTCTTATACCACTCCCAAGAAGAATAGACATAAGAGAAAGAAGGTTAAGTTGAGGGCCAGCGCTGTGGCATAGTGGGTTAAAGCCCTGGCCTGCAGCACTGGCATCCCATATGGGCGCCGGTTCTAGTCCAGGCTGCTCCTCTTCCGATCCAGCTCTTTGCTATGGCCTGGGAAGGCAGTAGAAGATGGCCCAAGTCCTAGGGCCCCTGCACCTGTGTGGGAGACTCGAAGACGCTCCTGGCTCCTGGCTTTGGATTGGCGCAGCTCTGGCCGTTGCGGCCAACTGGGGAGTAAACCAGCGGATGGAAGACCTCTCTCTTTTTCTCTCTCTCTCTCTGCCTCTCCTTCTCTCTCTGTATAACTCTGATTTGCAAATAAATAAATCTTTAAAAAAAAAAAAGGTCAAGTTTGTTGTCCTGAAGTACTCTAAGGTGGACGAGAATCAGTCGCCTGTGTGGCGAGTGCCCTTCAGAAGAACGTGGTGCTGGCGTGTTTGTGGCCAGCCACTTCGACAGACATTACTGTGGCAGATGTTGTCTGACTTACTGCTTCAACAAACCAGAAGACAAGTAACTGTATAGGAGAAGTTAATAAAATACATTAACATACCAAAAAAAAAAAAAAAAAAAGACGTTACTTAGGATGCCTGCATCCCGCGTCTAAGTGCCTGAGTTTAAGTCTGGCCCCACCTCCAACTCCAGTCTCCTGCCAATGTGCTTCTGGAAAGGCGGCACGTGCTGGCTAAGGCAGTTAAGACCTTGCCACCCAGGTGGGAGACCCAGCTTGAATTTTCAGCTCCTGGCTCTGGCCTGGCCCAGCCTTTGTGGTTGTGGGTGTTTGGGGAGTGACCTGGTAGATGGGAGACTGAGTTTTGTATCTCTCTGCCTTTCAAATAAATAAAAATAGATTCAAAAACTTATAACTGTTTCATTCAATTAAATATCTTTTTACAGATGAAGAAATTGAAGTCCCCAAAAGTAAAATAACTTAAATCCACATAGAACGTTCCAAAGCTTGTCAGGCACTTCATTGAAGAACCCAAGTGTCTAAGGTTGGCTAAATCCCCACTCCTGTTTTATTGAAAATAAAACATACAAAAAAAAAAAAAGCATCTTTAAAATATCAATGCTTGGGGCCGGTGCTGTGGCATAGAGGGTAAAGCTGTTGCCTGCAGTGCCGGTTCAAGATCCGGCTGCTCCACTTCTGGTGGAGCTGGAGGTCCAGCTCTCTGCTATGACCTGGGAAAGCAGCAGAAGATGGCCCAAGTGCTTGGGCTCCTGTACTCGGGTGGCAGACCCAGAAAGAGCTCCTGGCACCTGGCTTCAGATCAGCCCAGCTCCAGCCATTGCACCATTTGGGGAGTGAACTAGTGGATGGAAGATCTCTCTCTCTGCCTCTGCATCTCCGTTACTCTGCCTTTAAATACATAAATAAATCTTTTTTTTAAGATTTTTTTTAAATTTATTTGACAGGTAGAGTTACAGACAGTGAGAGAGAGAGAGACAGAAAGGTCTTCCTTCCGTTGGTTCACCCCCCAATGGCCACCACAGCCGGCACACTGCACCAATCCGAAGCCAGGAGCCAGGTGCTTCCTCCTGGTCTCCCATGCAGGTGCGGGGCCCAAGCACTTGGGCCATCCTCCACTGCCCTCTCGGGCCACAGCAGAGAGCTGGACTGGAAGAGGAGCAACTGGGACTAGAACCCAGGGGCCATATGGGATTCCGGCGCCGCAGGTGGAGGATTAGCCAAGTGAGCCACGGCGCCGGCCCCAATAAATAAATCTTTAAAAAAAAATAAAATATCAATGCTTTTCAAACTTGCAAAAACTTGAAAAGGAGAGAACATTTTGCGAGGCCAGAATTATCCTGATACTGAAATCAAGGATATGAGAAAATTTCAGTCTAATATCCCTTATGAATCCAGATGGGAAAAATTTTCAATAAAACAGGAGTGGGGATGTAGCCAACCTTAGACACTGGGGTTCTTCAATGAAGTGCCTGAGTGCAATCCCCACTCCAGCTCCTGAATCCAGCTTCCAGCCAGTGCAGACCCTGGGAGGCAGCAGTGGTGATAGCCCAAATGCTTGGGTTCCTAGTTCCTATACTGGAGACTTCGCTTGAGTTCCCAGCTCTCAGCTCCCAGCTCTGGCCCTAGCCCAGCTCTGGCCACTGTGGACATCTGGGAACAGTCCCAGCAGATGGGAGCACTCTCTCTGCCCATCTGTCTAGCCCATCTCTCTACCTCTCAAAAAAAATTTTTTTAAATCTTCAATAAAATACCAGCAAACTAAAGTCAGCAGCGTATTGGAAGTAGTGCACACTCTGACCAAGAGGTCTATATCCAAGACTGCAAGGGCAACTCTAGAGATAGAAATCAATATATGTAATGTGCCACATCAATAAAATGAAAGAAGAGCTAGTTCCTACTCGAAGGAACCAACCACAAAGATATTTATGAACTACTGGGAAATCTGAATGCTGGTAGTACAGTGACGATATTAAGGAATCAGTGTAACTTTTTTTTAAGATTTATTTTATTTATTCAAAAGACAGAGTTACAGAGAGAGGTAGAGCCAGAGACAGAGACAGGTCTTCCATTCCGCTGGTTTACTCCCCAAATGACTGCAACAGTGAGAGCTGAGCTGATCTGAAGCCAGGAGCTCCCTCCAGGTCTCCAACACAGGTGCAGGAGCCCAAGGACTTGGGCCATCTTCTACTGCTTTCCCAGGCCACAGCAGAGAGCTAGATCAGAAGAGGAGCAGCCGGGACTAGAATCGGTGCCCA
This sequence comes from Oryctolagus cuniculus, assembly GCF_964237555.1. NCBI lineage: Eukaryota > Metazoa > Chordata > Mammalia > Lagomorpha > Leporidae > Oryctolagus > Oryctolagus cuniculus. The sequence continues at coordinate 20,288,051 of NC_091448.1, read as the reverse complement.
TATGGGTGCTGGCACTACAGGCTGGGGCTTTAACCCATTGCACCACAGTGCCGGCCCCAGAATCAGTGTAACTTTAAGTTTGATGTTAGAGTAATTGTATATTTAAAGAATCATGATCTTTTAGAGACACATACTAAAATATTTACAAATGAAATATTATGAAGTCTGGGAGTTGCTTCAAAATAAAGGTTTGACAAGGGGCAGGGTATGAAAGTAATTGAGAAAGACTGCTGCGAGTAGAAAATCCCTGAAGCTGGATGATGGGCACATAGGACTCTTTATGTAAACTATTCTCTCTACCTCTGTACATGTTTGAAATCTTTCACAGTAAAATTCTTAAACCAACCAACCAAAAACCAATTCTTGAGGCTAGTGTTGTGCTGCGGCATGTTAAGATGCCAGCTTGCAATGCTAGCATCCCATATCGGAGCGCTGGTTCGAGTCCTGGCTACTCCACTTCCAGTGTAGCTTTCTGCTAATGCACCTGGGAAAGCAGTCGAAGATGGCCCAAGTGCTTGGGCCCCTGCACCCATGTGGGAGACCCGGATGGAGTTTCTGGCTCCAGGCTTCAGCCTGGCCCCACCCTGGCTGCTGCAGTCATTTGGGGAGTGAACCAGCAGATGGAGGTGCTAGCTCGCTCTCTCACTCGCTCTCTCCTCTCTCCGATGCTCTGCCTTTCAAATCAGTCAATCAATCTTGAAACAAGCGCGTTTTTCTGACTCCATTATTCCACCCACATGCCTCTCCGGCAGTGCCCTGTGGGGCGTCCGCAGTCCAGGGCTGGCCGGGAGCTCACTGTGCCAGTCCAGGGGTAAGCAAACATTTGGGAACTTGCACAGCAACCTCACCAGGGAATTTTCAATCTAATACTGGATCTGGGCTTATATTTTCTATATCTTTTTTTTTTCATTTTTCTGCAACTCATTTATTTTGTATCTGATTTGTAACAGCCTGAAGGGAAAACACATCACTAGTTTTTCACATGTATCATGTGACCCTGAATAAATTAGTTTATTTAATAAATTAATTATGTTAATAACAAATCTTACTGGGTTGTTTGTGGGTATGAAAAACAACATATCTAATCACTTATAAAGTATTACACTAGATCTTGGCCAAAAAGCAAAGATACAAGGTACCTCATAAATGCTTAGCATGTCCATTCAATTTTATAAAGTAACAGTATTACTATTATTACAGCAACTGATCAAGCAAGGGTAAGCACCACCGAGGCTGGGGCTGGCCTTGCGGTACAGCAGGCTAAGCTGCTGCCTGTCATGCCGGCGTCCCACACGAGTCCCAGCTGCTGTTTCTCAGCCAGCTCCCTGTCCGTGCACCTGAGGATGGCCCAGGTGCTTGGGCCCCTGCATCCACGAGGGAGAACCAAAAGAAGCTCCTGGCTCCTGGCTTCCGCCTGGCCCAGCCCTGACCATTGTGGCCGCTGGGGAGTGAACAGGCAGATGGAAGACCTCTGTCTCTCCCTTCCCACCCTTCTCTCTGTAACTCTGCCTTTCAAATAAATAGAATATTTTTAAAAATTGGAGTTCTTCCTTTCACCGCCGCGGCCGCAGCCATGAGCATGCTCAGGCTTCAGAAGAGGCTCGCCTCCAGCTTCCTCCGCTGTGGCAAGAAGGTCTGGTTAGACCCCAGTGAGACCAACGAAATCACCAATGCCAACTCCCGTCAGCAGATCTGGAAGCTGATCAAAGATGGGCTGATCATCCGCAAACCTGTAACTGTCCATTCCCGGGCTCGGTGCCGGAAAAACACCTTGGCACGTGGGAAGGGCAGGCATATGGGCACAGGTAAGCCCACAGGCAATGCCCGGATGCTGGAGAAGGTGACCTGGATGAGAGGACGCGGATTTTGCGCCGGCTGCTCAGATGTTGTGAATCTAAGACTGACCACCACATGTACCACAGCCTGACCTGAAGGTGAAGGGAAACGTGTTCAAGGACAAGCGGATCCTCATGGGACACATCCACGAGCTGAAGGCGGACAAGGCCCACAAGAAGCTGCTGGCTGACCAGGCTGAGGCCCGCAGGTCGAAGACCAAGGAGGCCCGCAAGCGCAGAGAGGAGCGCCTTCAGGCCAAGAAGGAGGAGATCGAGACTGTCCAAGGAGGAGGAGACCAAGAAATGAAGAGAAACGACGCCCCACCCCCCACCCCCGTCTGTACATAGTGGCCTCGGGGATTGTCGCGGGTCGGTCATCAAAATAAAACACGTCTTTATCCGAAAAAAAAAAATTTAACCAAGGTTCGATTATAAATAGATCAGTCTGTAATGACCTCTTGAAACCATGACCTAGGCCAGCGCTACAGCTCACTTGGCTAATCCTCCACCTGCGGCACCGGCATACCGGGTTCTAGTCCTGGTTGCTCCTCTTCCAATTAAGCTCTCTGCTGTGACCCAGGAAGGCAGTGGAGGATGGCCCAAGTGCTTGGGCCCTGCACCCGCATGGGAGACCAGGAGGAAACACCTGGCTCCTGGCTTCGGATCGGCGCAGCACCGGCCACAGCGGCCATTGGGGGGTGAACCAACGGAAAGGAAGACCTTTGTCTCTGTCTCTGTCTACTCTGCCTGTCAAAACAAACAAACAAACCATGACCTAAGAAGAATACGAAGAGAATAACTCCCATATTATAAAAAAAAAAAACCTTTATCTGTGCATTATATGAATATACACATACACAGGGAGTGGCAAATTTTTAGTCCCCAGACATTTTTGTTGATAATAATAAATTATTAATTTTGTATGTTACTCAATTAAGCTATACAATTTTAATTAATTAATTTATTTCAGAGACAGAGAGCTCCCATCCACTGGTTCATTCTCCAAATGCCCACAATAGCCAGGGTAAGGCCAGGCTGATGTCAGGAGCCAGAAACTCCATCTGGGTCTCCCTGTAAGCAGCCAGAACCCAACTATTTTATCATCATTTGCTGCCTCTCAGGTGCGTTAGCAGGAAGCTGAACAGAAGTGGAGAAGCCAGGACTTGAACAGACACTCTGATGTGAGACACAGGTGTCCCAAGCCAGGGCTTAACCTGCTGTGCCACAAGACCCACCCCAATGCAGGCACGTTAAATGCCAGGACAAATGCCCACCCCAGTATTTTTTAATTAAAAAAAAAATGTATTTGAAAAGCAGCATTACAGAGAGGAAGAGTGAGAGAGACCTTTCATTCACTGGTTCACTCTCTAAATGGCTGCAACAGCTGGGGCTGGGCCAAGCCGAAGCTAGGAGCCTGGAGCTGCTCTGGGTCTCCCAAGTGGGTGCAGGAGCCCAAGCACTTGGGCCATCTTTCCCAGGTGCATTAGCAGTGAGCTAGATTGGAAGTTGAGCAGACGGGTCTCAAACTGGCACCGATATGAAATGCCAGTGTCATGGGCGGAGGCTTACCCTGCTATGACACAACACTGGCCCCAGTATAATTTTTTAAAATAACAATTTTTAAAATCATACAAAGACTAAGGGATGGAAGGAAAACAGAATTTGGAAATGCAGTCACCAATGACAACCCCATTGCAATTTTTCCATCCCACTGTAATTACATATGAGATTAAAGATTGAAAGCAGCTTAACAGAAATAAGCCTCTGGAGCTGCCCCCAGGACATTAATTTTCCCCACAAAGCCCTCAGTGCATCATCCCAACAAACAAGTAAATTTAACATGGCCGAGGATGAGGGCTGCGGAGTTCTGTACTCCCCGGGGCCACTGCCTCCCCACTCCGGCAGCAACATGTGGTGTGCCTGCCGCTCTCAACAGAGTGCTCAGAGAGCTCTCTAGGGAGGTGATCCAGACTAGCTGCACTTTGCTCTTCCCACAGCGTGGTTACGAACACAAACAGAAACTGGGGCAGGGAAAGGATATGGAGCTCATCTAGGAAGCTTGGTTTTCCAAAGATGAGGGCAATAAAAACACTTCCTCCAAGTCCTGGATGATTCCTGTAGCCTATTGCGGCCCCCACCCTCCAATCTCATAAATTACGTTTCAACCCAACATTTACTGAGTGCTATTGTACACGGAGGCCCTGGGTAAGTAGCTCTGTTACTGTAAAGAGTAAGGTATGAGCCTTGCTCTCAAGTGTATGAGGGTATGTGTGTGTTTACAACATACAACTAATATGGTAATAACAGAGAGGACATATAAACTTGGGTTTGAAACACAAATGACAAGAAAATGGAGCAAAAGAATGTGGGGAAGTAAAGAACCTCCAGATAGAAAGGATGCCGAGCTGGCAAGATCCAGCTAAGGAGTCATAAGCAGTCTGAGACTGAAAAATGAAGAACAGAGAGGGATCCACCTGGAGGGAGGAGTTAGACCAAGGGCCCCTTACGACTTAGGGCTTGGGGGCTCTACCTGCAGAAGAAGGCAAGCTGGTGGAGTGTTTTATGAACTGTGTATTTATAAAAAGGTTTATTTGTTGGAAAGGCACAGTGGAAGTGGAGCAGCTAGGACCGGAACCAGTGCTCAATAGGATGCTGGCATCACAGGCAGTGGCTTAACCTGCTGCGCCACAAGGCCGACCCCGTAAAGTGTGTATTTTTAAAAAAAAGATTTATTTATTTATTTACTTGACAGGCAGAGTGACAGAGAGAGGGAAAGACAGAAAGAGAGAGATTGATCTTCCATCCATTGGTTCACTCCCCAAATGGCTATAACAGCCAGTGCTGGGCCAGGCCAAAGCCAGGAGTCAGGAACTCCACCCTGGTCTCCCATAGGTGGCAGGGACCCAAGTACTTGGGCCGTCATTCACTAGGAAGCTGGACGGGAAGCAGAGCAGCAAGGACTTGAACGAGCGCTCTGACATAGGACACAGCTATTGCCACGCCACAATGATGACCACTGCATTGTCTGGGTTATGAAGGCTAAAATCGCATTTTCCTGAACAAGATTAGTCTTGGTCCATCGATCTGTTTTGTGCTCAGTTATATGCTTGTATTGAACAAGCCGCCCTCAGAACCTGAGAGGAAGATTTCCTGTGTGGTATAAAATAACATTTCTATGGAAAATAGCTTCTCCCAAATAGATAAAAAATTAATGGAAAGATCATCTCCAAGAGCTAGAGTTGGCCCCTCCAAGGTACTCAGACCATTACCCGCAGGGGTCTGTCAAACACCAAGTAACGTGGGAAGTGTGTGCTCCATTCCTACCCCTAAATGTAGGATTCCTAAACAGAATGGGGATATCAACCTCAGAATGAGGTTTTGGATACAATGTCATATCATGCTTGTCACTTTACAGAAGTAAGCTGAGCGTGCACCAGTTGGGGAAAAAAAAAACACCTCTGCAACTGTGCACCAGGACAAGATGTAAGGAAGGATGGCAGCCCTGCAACTGCTATTCCCGCAGGCAAAAGCTCAAGGGCAGTGCAGAACTCTGATGGGACAACAGGCAGGGCCATGATGCCGCCCGGGGGGTCAGCCGCGGCCTGTGATGCTGGCATCCCATATGGGAGCCCCAGCTCCCTCCTGATGCATCTGGGAAGGTGGCAGAAGATGGCCTAAGTATTTGGGCCCCTGCCACCCATATGGGAGACGCTGATGGAGTTCCTGGCTCCTGGGTTTGACCTGGCCCAACCTTGGCTGTTGTGGCCATCTGAGGAGGAAACCAATAAATCCACCTCTTCTTTGAATTTCAAATCAATCAATCTTAAAAAAAAGACAACAAGTAAAACATTTTCCAGCAACTGTTATCAGCATGAGAACTCTCCAAGTGAAGACAACCGTAAATACGTCAACTCTGGAATTCATATGTGACCCATTTAACTGGAGGCTGCCACAGCCCAGTAGGCCTTCTATCCATGGTAGGCTCATCTCCTTTTATTTGTCATTAAGGTTTATTTTTTCTTATTTCTAAAGGAAACAAGAAAAAATAAAAATGAAATTAGTACATCTCTATTTATGAAATAGTCCTCTGCCAAAAAAATATTTTTGTGAACCTGCATCTGATCAAGCCTTCAGCTCCAACTGCCATTTACAGGGAATTACAGAGCAGAAGGGAGCGTGGCTAAGCCACAGGGCAAAGTCAGCACATCCAGTCGGTGCTACGCGTCACAGGACCGAGGGCTTCGTCAGCATGACAGCCGCCAGCACAGCGCAGGGGCCGCATCTGATTCCCAACTCAAGCTGGTTTTTAAAAAACCAAAGTATCAGTTACATTAATGAGAAAACAGGACAGCTGAACTGTGACCAGAAATTGCTAGTATTTTCACTTGTGGTGATGGTAGTAGTTTCTTTTAAAAAGCCTATTTTTCAGACATATTTACAGATTAAATGATATTATACCCAGGATTTGCCTCAAAATGATACAGAGGGCGTGGAAAAAGAATCAGAAGACACAAAATTGGCCATAAATCAGAAAAACTTTAAGTAGGGTACATGTTAGCCCATCCCTAAAAGTTAGAGACCGTCACCCACATACTCTAAAATGTGGGCAGAGATTATTCCCGTCATTAAAAAAAATCCATATATAAGGTCACTGTGGAAGTAAATGACATACCTGGTTTTAAAACCTTTTCACTTCATAATACACAGACATGTTTTTCCACGTTGCCAGAAAAGCATGAAGAACTTTTAAAATGACTACACTATGTATATAACATTAAAGTCCCTAATTAAACTCAGATGTTTCCAGTTTCTGATATAATGAAGAAAAGCTGGACTTCATCTTGTTGAGCAGGAATCTCTGTCCCTGTGATTAACTACCTTAAGAGGAATTACTGACTCAAAAGGCATTAACTTTTCAAAATAACAGCTTTATTGGCAGAGACTGCATTCGGTAAACCTCACCATATTACATGAATTCAACAGTTTGTAGTATAGTCACAGAGCTGTGTAACTATCACCATTATCTAACGTTAGAACATTTTCATCACCCCAAAAGAAACCCTTATGCACCGACGACTCGTGTCCCTAGCCCTGGAAAAGCTATGAACTTTCAAAGTATCCCCGCACAAGCTGCCAGACTACTGAGGAAGGCTGCAACTGAAGTTCCTGCCAGCCAGGGCCCACTTTACCGTATTTGCCGAATTAAATATTATCACATTTCAAACTGGATACGCAGAAATTAGAAACTCATTGCCACTCAAATTTTTTAATTGCTCCCAAGAGTGAAATCTTAGATAATCACTGATTTCCCCCCTTTTGTAAACTGCACCTCCACTTTGAAAGGGGATAAAAACCCAATTAAACTATCATTCTAAGGAAGCAGAGCAACCTGGTATCCAGAAAGATTGTGAGACATTCTAGGACCAAATGCACTATTTTCTAGTTAATATACCGCAGTTCCAGACCGTTAGTGCAGGTACGTTAGGGTTCATTAAAATCAGAAGAGATGGCCAAATGCCTGTTTTCAAGCAAAGCAAAGAAGATGGCATTTCTTGGTCCCTTTGTTAGGGCAGAGCGAGTGTCTCAGTGGCACTTCAGAACAAAGCTTCCCAGCCTACAGGGACAGTCGGCCCATTATTGTACTGCACTTGTCACTGCCTGCTTAATGAACCAGTCACTGGTGATTTAGCAGCAAAGAATTAACCCAGCCTACATCACGTAATGATAGTTGCTGCTCGCACAAAACCAGAAATGAAACCACCTCGCTGCTCCTGCCCCGCGGGATGCTAATGAAGAGAAAGCAGCACCCTTGCAACGAGGACAGCCGACCTGCGCAAACTAAACCGAGGCCGCCTAGGGAGGCCCCCGCTGCCCAGGGCAACAGAAGCCCTCCAAACCCACCATCAGGGACACCTGCTCAGCTGTGTCCATCCACAATTCCACGAGTAACTGTTTCTTCCCACAGAAATCACACTTAAGTGGCCCTAATCGTCCATTTCCTCTTCCCCACTTCTGTTTTTCATCCAAATTCTAACCTTTTAAAACACAATTTTTGTATACCCTTAATCATTCAAGTCAGTTTTTTAGAGGGAAGAGGGCCCCCCTTTTTTTTCATTTGTGGAAACAACAGATTGCCCGCCAGTCCCCAGAAGCACAGCACAGCACAGCACAGCAGGGCCCAGCCTGCAGACTGCTGTCAGGATCCCCAGTTCACAGCCCACCCAGGATCACAGGAAGGAAAGGAGCTGGTGGTCGCCCAGCCCTGCCGGAGCGGAAGGGGAGCAGGGGGCCTGGAACTCATGCTCCTGTCCAGCGCTCGTCTGCCCTCCCCTGACAGCCAGGAGTATGACCCAACACCCAAGACTTAGTTGAACCTGTTCTTTCCTGATCCTGCCAGGACGCACGCTGGCTGTGGAGTTCTTCCCCCAGGTCTCTCAGTTACAGCTGGGGTGGAGGCTAATGAAAATGCAAGCGATCAGTCCAGAGCCAAGAACAGAGGCTGAGTGACCAGAAGTAACCCAGGCGGGAAGATTTCTGATAATTTACCATACCGTACTTGCTCTGCAACCAGAGAGATAGAAAGAACGAAACGAAAGCACTGAAACACTCCAGCTGCTGGGACCTGAGCCGATCTCTAGCTCTGACGGTTTTGTTTTTAAGATGGAAGGGGGCACAGACACAGGTACAGGAAGCCATGACAGGGAACACGGAGCACTGAGAGGTAAGAGATACCCACCTGAATCTGACTCCTATCCAATCTTCTAATGTTTCAAAAATGCCTAAAACACCCCAGTAAATGATGTGCCATTACTCACAACAGATAATGAAAGAACCGTGAAGCATTTCAGATTTGATTTTTCTAGTCCAAGTTGATGCTCCTCCCTTTCCTAAACATTTAAAATGCCTGAGAGGGGCCAGCGTTGAGGAGTTCCAGGTAATGCTGCTGCCTGCTGTGCTGGCATCCCATATGGGCACCAGTTCGAGTCCTGGCTACTCCACTTCCGATCCAGCTCTCTGCTCTGGCCTGGGAAAGCAGTGGAAGATGGCCCAAGTGCTTGGGCCCTGCACCCACACAGGAGACCCTGAAGAAGCTCCTGGCTCCTGGTTTCGGATCAGCGCAGCTCCGGCCGTTGTGGCCATTTGGGGAGTAAACCAGCAAATGGAAGACCTCTCTCTCTCTCTCTCTCTCTCTCTCCCTCCCTCCCTCCCTCCCTCCCTCCCTCTCGGCCTCTGCCTCTGCCTCTGTAACTGCCTTTCAAATAAATAAATCAAACTAAAAACCAAAACAAACAAACAAAAAACCCACAACTCTTGTTTCTCCCTCAAGTCACGCCCTCACTTCGCCATATCTCCCCACCTTCCTGGGGTGTGATGGGAATGTAGCCAGTATGGTGTTCGGGATACCCAGCTGCAAGGCCAATGATAAAGACCGATGCCAGCAATGCTTTAAGAGTCAGGAGGACAAAAAGGGGCTCTGGGTGAGAGTCTAAACAGCACTGTAAGCTTGAGGACATCCTACCCACGGCCAGCAAACTAAAGGTCAAGGGGTGGCCCAGGCAGAGCAGTTACCTGCAGGCAAACCTCCACCTCACGTCTGCTTCAGAAACCTCTCAGGAAAGGCATGTGTGAAGCCCCCACCTCAGAAACAACATCTATGCCAACAACTGCTTATTTGCATTAATCAAGTTTTGGTTTAAAATTCATTTAAATCAGAGGCAAGCATTAGGCCCAGAGGTTAAGACGCTGCTTGGGACGCCTGATCCCATATCAGACAACCTGGGTTTGCATCCCAGCTCAGCTCCCAATTCCACCTTCCTGCTAATGCACACTCTGGACTCAAGTCCCCTGACATCCATGTGGAAGGCCTGGGTTAAGTTCTGGGTTCCTGGCTTTGGTCTGGCCCAGTTCCTGGCCCACTGCAGGCAATTGGGGAGTGAACCAGAGGTTGGAAGATCCCTCTGCCTTTCAAATAAAAATAAATAAAAATTTAAAACTCAGGGCCCGCATTGTGGTGTAGCAGGTAACACTGCTGCCTGCAATGCTGGCATCCCATGTGGCTGCTAGTTGGAGTCCCAGCTGCTCCACTTCCAATCCAGCTGCCTGCTTGTGTTCCTGGGAAAGCAGTGGAAGATGGCCCAAGTGCTTAGGCCCCTGCAACCACACAGAAGACTCAAAAGAAGCTCCTGGCTCCTTGCTTCGGACCAGCCCAGCTCCAGCCATTGCAGCCACTTGGGAAGTGAACCAGCAGATGCAAGATCTCTGTCTCTCCCTCTCTATAACTCTGCCTGTCAAGTAAACAAATAAATACATTTTTTTTGACAGAGTTATAGACAGTGAGAGAAAGAGACAGACAAAAAGGTCTTCCTTCCATTGGTTCACCCCCAAATGGCCGCTACAGCTGGCGCTGCGCCTATCCAAAGCCAGGAGCCAGGTGCTCCCTCCCGGTCTCCCACGAGGGTGTAGGCACCCAAGCACCTGGGCTATCCTCCACTGCCTTCCCGGGCCACAGCAGAGAGCTGGACTGGAAGAGGAGCAGCTGGGACTAGAACCCGGTGCCCATATGGGATGCCGATGCTGCAGACGGAGGATTAACCAACTGAGCCACGGTGCCGGCCCCCAAATAAATACATTTTTTAAAAAAGATTTAAAACTTATTTAAGGGGCTGCCGTGTGCTGTAGCAGGTTAAGCCACCACCTGCCACACAGCACCCCATATGCGCACTGGTTCAACTCCCAGCTGCTGGGCTTCTGATCTAGCCCCCTTGCTAACGCACCTGGGGAAAACAGCAGATAATGGCCCAAGTGCTTGGGCCCCTGCGTCCATGTAGGAGACCCAGATAGAGTTCCTGGCTCCTGGTTTTAGCCTAGCCCAGCCTGGCCCAGCCTGGCCATTGCCGTCATTTGAGTGAACCACCGAATGGAAGATCTCTGTTTCTGTCTCTCTCTCTCCTTCCCTGTAATCCTGCCTTTCAAATAAATAAATCTTAAAAAAAAAAAAAAAAAAAACTCATTTAAATCCTCATGAAGATTTTTTTTTCCCATCAGCCAGTCATACTGACACAAATTCGTTTTATGAGAACTAACGTTCTCCCGAGAGGTATCAAACGCCCGGAATGAGGAGCTAGACATCGAGGGGAAGGAAGTGGGTCCCTCGTGTGGGGGAGGGGAGGTCAAAGAAGCATCACCAAAACACAGTGACTACCGTAGAAGAAAGTTTGTCATCCAGCTTGCTAAGGGCCCTGGAGGCAACAAATCTGCGAGAGACAGCTCTGACACCTTTAACTTGGGGCTCTTGCAGACTGGGAGAGGATTCGCTTCGAAGCTGAACACTGCCTTCCCCGCCAACGAACGTGGAATTATTTGCTCTCCAGCTCACACGCTTTAACTCGAAAATCGAGAATTCCACTGGAAAGCTAGCTTTAAAAACACACACTTTGTTTCAGGCTTGTCCCAAATGGTTTTCATTCAGTTGTCCATGCCAGTTCCCCTGGAGTTGGATCCGTAATACCTCCTTAGTTATTATTAAGTTCAAATTATGCTCGGTACAGCCTATGAACACACAAGTCCCCTGCAGGTGACCAGAGAGGAGTTGTTCGGAGAGCAGGACGCAGCGGTGCCAGTGTCGGCTCTGGTAACGCGCACACACCATCAGCTACCCTCCACCTGCTCGCTTACAAATGCTGGCTGAGGACGCCTCCCTCCCGCGTCCCCCCCACAATCACCAGCTCATCGGTGTCTCTGTTTTGTTTAAAGCTCTGGAGGTTCACACCGAGACGCGGGTTTCACCAACTTCCAGAAGTGGGCGAGCAAACCTCGAACATGCTAATTCACGCGAAGCGCTCCAGCCTGTTTGCTCCCCACACCTCCATCCGGCGCCCGTGCAAGACCTGCCTCCACTCCCGACAGGAACGACTGTGTCCGGGGCCGGTCTGCGCGGCGCCCCTGAGCAGACGGGGAAGGGGAGGCGATGGTCTCAGAGGACCACAGCGCTCCCGAGCTAGGAAGGCGCCCTCGCACAGAGCGAGCGGCTCGAGAGCGTCCCCGCAGCTGCTGCCGGGTGTGCGGGCCGAGGGCGCGGGTGCGGGTCAAGCAGGGGAGACAGCTGGAAGGGCCCCCGGGGGGAACCGGGGCGCCCAAGCCTGGAGGCGGGATGCAGTGGAAGGGGGCGAGGTAGAGAGGCAAGTGCAGAAGGGGCCAGTGCAGCGAGGACAACAGGGCAGGCAAGAGGCAGCGCCCTACGGAAACCTGACGGATTCGCGCCTCGGGGAGTTCCCGAGGGTCCAGTTCTCTCACCAGAAAGCCGCGTTCAGCCCCAGGCACCACAGGGCGCTCCTGGCCGGCCGCTCCCACACCAGGGCTGCCTGCACTCGGCTCAGGAGAGGCTCGTAGGGCCCCAGCACCTCCACCAGGGCCCGTTGCACCGCCTCCACCTGCTGGTCCCGCTCCCAGGAGCCTGACATAGCGCGGCGGCCCCGGAGAGCCGGCCCAGAAGATGGGCCCGGGGCCGCGGCCACCCCCTCTGGCTCCGCCATCTCCCCCCCGGCAGCCACAGCATCCGGGGCCGCGGCCCGACAGTCACAATAACACCGACTGCGCAGACGCGCGCCTTGGCGGCGGAGGCAGGCCTCCGGACCCGCGCGCTTGCGCACAGGCGCCAGCCCGCGCCCGCCGGGAGGCGGGGAGGACGCAGCGTCAGAGCGCGCCGAGCCCGGGCCGGAGCGGCGCACGCGCAGTCTGCTCGGCTGAAGCCAAACGAATAAGGAAGTTCTCATTGGAGCGCAGAAAGTTCGCGGGTGGAGCGGGTGTGCAGCGCCTGCGTCCTGCGGCGAGCGGGCGGACTAGCGGCGGCGTTGCTGGCGGGAGCGGCTGCAACGCCGGTGCCTGAGGAGCGATGCCGAGGGAGATCATCACCTTACAGTTGGGCCAGTGCGGCAATCAGAGTGAGCGACCCTCCGGCCCGTCCGCTCGCCGGGTTGCTGAGGTTCCGTGGGATCCGCCGCCCTTCCCAGAATCGTAATTCTGCGAAAGGCGGGACGTCCCTGACCCAGGGTCCGGTTGCCCTACCCCGAGGGGCCCTCCTTGCCCGGTCGCGAACGTGCAGCCCTTTTCCCCACACACGGGCGAGTCCTCACGCTGACCCCTGTTCCCAGGCGCTCGGTCCCCCAGCTGGCAATCGGAACCTGCCCAGACCCACATATCCTGTTTCTTCCCCCAGTTGGGTTCGAGTTCTGGAAACAGCTGTGCGCCGAGCATGGTATCAGCCCCGAGGGCATCGTGGAGGAGTTCGCCACCGAGGGCACGGACCGCAAGGACGTCTTTTTCTACCAGGTGCCCCCGGCGGCTGGGCCAGGACCCCGGGGGCCTGAAGGGACGGGGCAGGGGCTGGTGCTGGGGAGCCCGCTGGGCACAGGGCCCCGCGGCTGGCTCGGGGAGGGAGGCCCGGCAGGAGCCCGAGTGGGACTGGACTGGGGCCTGGGCCGGCGGTGGCGCCGGCTGACGGGGCCGCCCCTTCCCGGCCTCTCGCTGGCAGGCCGATGATGAGCACTACATCCCGCGGGCCGTGCTGCTGGACCTGGAGCCCCGGGTGATCCACTCCATCCTCAACTCTCCCTACGCCAAGCTCTACAACCCGGAGAACATCTACCTGGCTGAGCACGGAGGAGGAGCTGGCAACAACTGGGCCAGTGGATTCTCCCAGGTCATTTGCTATTCCCTGGCACCACCTACAGCTCCCTACGTGGGGAGAAGCCCTGTGACTTCCCAGAGAGATGGAGAAAGACCAGGGATGTGTGAGCGCTGGAGGGAGAGAGACACAGGCTATGGGGTTAAACGTGTGACACAGGTATCATGAGGAGCAGCCGTAGTCCTACCTGCCAGGCTCTTCCAAGCGCTTTCCATGTGCTTGGTTATGTAAAGCTCCCAGCACCTCCAGAGATGGGCACTACAGGCCCACAGCATGTGATCTGCCTTTCCGGAATCCAGAAAACTCAGAAAGTGCAGGTTTATAACTCACTTAGCAGCAAAAAACATACCTCAGTGGAAACAGGCTATTTTATAGGGTTTTTAAAAAATGTATTTGGGCCGGCGCCACAGCTCAATAGGCTAATCCTTCCCCTGCGGTGCCGGCACCCCATCCGGGTCCCAGTCGGGGCACCGGATTCTGTCCCGGTTGCCCGTCTTCCAGGCCAGCTCTCTGCTGTGGCCCGAGAAGGCAGTGGAGGATGGCCCAGGTCCTTGGGCCCTGCACCCGCATGGGAGACCAGGAGAGGCACCTGGCTCCTGGCTTCGGATCAGTGCGGTGCACCAGCTGCAGCGTGCCAGCCACAGCGGCCATTGGAGGGTGAACCAACGGTAAAGGAAGACCTTTCTCTCTCTCTCCCTCTCTCTCTCACTGTCCACTCTGCCTGTCAAAAAAAAAAAAAAATGTATTTGAAAAGCAGAGTATCATTGAGAGATGGGTAGAGAGAGATCTTCCATCCACTGATTCATTCCCCAAATTGCCCCAACAGCCATAGCTGGGCCAGACGGAAGCTAGGAGCCAGTAGTGGGAGGGAGATACCAAGATCTTTCCTGTGGTTCACTCCCCAGATGGTCACAAACAGCCAGGGCTGGTCCAGGCTGAAGCTAAGAGCCAGGAACTCCACCCTGGTCTCCCGCGTGGTGTCAAGGGCCCAACTGCTTGGGCCCTCATCTGCTTTCCCAGGCACATTAGGAGGAAGCTGGATGGGAAGCAGAGCAGCTGAGACTGCGGGATGCTGGGTCGCAGGCAGAGGCTTGGCCCACAGCACCACAACGCTGGCCCCAGTTCCAAAGACTGTAGATAAGGGCCTGTGGGCCTGTGTTACTCCTTCCATTGTATAGGTCCAGAAAAGGGCAGAGTAACCTGCCCGGAGTCACTTAGCTGCATGGGACAAGAGGTAACGTGTGAACCCAGGTAATCAGAGTGGAGGACTTGTGACCTCCGTGCTGTGTAGCCTCTCGAGGCAGGTAAAAAGGCAGCTGCGCTCCCGAAACAGACTCGGTGGTACCGGAGGGGAACTGAGGATGGCTGCTGTGTGAGCGGTGTTGTCCCTCAGTCCTGTGCACGCTGACCCTCCCCGTGTCTGCACAGGGAGAGAAGATCCACGAGGACATCTTTGACATCATAGACCGGGAGGCGGATGGCAGTGACAGTCTGGAGGTGAGTGTCGCAGGAGAGCCGGTGGGAAGGCTCGGTAGCACCCTGACGAGCCCCTGTTGGGCACAAGACCCACGTGTGTGCCCTCTGCACTGGACAGAAGCCACGGGCCTTCCCGAAGACAAGGCAGAGTCCCCCAAGCTGTAAGGGCACTGGAAGGAAAGGGAGGGCTTGAGAAGATAGGAATCCAAGAAATGATGGGATG
This sequence comes from Oryctolagus cuniculus, assembly GCF_964237555.1. Classification (NCBI taxonomy): domain Eukaryota; kingdom Metazoa; phylum Chordata; class Mammalia; order Lagomorpha; family Leporidae; genus Oryctolagus; species Oryctolagus cuniculus. Next base: position 20,272,834 of record NC_091448.1, on the reverse strand, counting down.
GATCAAGTTTGAAATCCTGGACTCCGCCCCTTCTTCACGCAGGGCTTCGTGCTGTGTCACTCCATCGCTGGGGGGACAGGCTCTGGCCTGGGCTCCTACCTCTTGGAACGGCTGAATGACAGGTAGGAGCCCGAGAGGCCCTGCGGGGAAGCCTCCCCGTCCGCTGCAGCGGGCAGAGCCTTGCTGTGTTTAGTGAGGAGAGTGGAGCCACTGTTGAGAACCCAACTGCACTCCCAGCAGTGGGTAGAATCTGGGCCCTGGCCGAAGGTCCAGAGGGTGTGGCCAGGTTGGGAGTTGGAACCCTAGGCACCAGGGTGTCTCTCTGCCCTTCCTCCTTTCGGGCTGCAGGGTTTCAATGTCAAGTCTCCCTTCTCTGTGTCTCGGGACCCCATCTGCTTCCCTGTGGACCAGTAGCGGCGTCGATCTGTTGCGTGGATACTCTGTTCCTGCCCCCCTCAGGTACCCCAAGAAGCTGGTGCAGACCTACTCGGTGTTTCCCAACCAGGACGAGATGAGCGACGTGGTGGTCCAGCCCTACAACTCGCTCCTCACACTTAAGCGGCTGACTCAGAATGCGGACTGCGTGGTGAGTCCTGGTGTCTACTTGTCCCCACTCCCAACCCCTGTCCATTTAATCACTTTCGTGTATTTAAAATGTCTGTTATGTCTCATCAAAGTGGCATGTACCAATGCCATCTCACTAGTCAAAGTGATCAGTTTCAGTTCATAATTGATCATAATGATAGGATTAAGTGTCTAGGGGTCACATAAATAAGACTAGTGTCTGCTAATACTAACTGATAGAATTAAAAAGGAGAGAATGATCCAACATGGGAAGCGGGATACACAGCAGACTCATAGAATGGCAGATGTCCTCAACAGCACTCTGACCTCAGAATCAGCCCTTAAGGCATTCAGATCTGGCTAAAAAGCCCATGAGAGTGTTTCAGGCATAGAAAGCCAAGACACTCTGGCAAAAAAAAAAAAACCTAAATGAAAGATCTCTGTGAGTGAGATCCCAGCAGAAAGAACAGGCCATCAAAGAAGGAGGTACCTTTCTCTGAAGGGAGGAGAGAACGTCCACTTTGACTATGGCCTTGTCTAAATAAGATAGGAGTTGGCGAACTCAAGAGGCTTCCATAGCCTTGGCAACTCATGACAAGAGCCTCGGGTGATTACTGATGCCATAAACAAGAGTGTCAATTGTTAATTCAATAACAGGAGTCACTGTGCACTTACTCCCCATGTAGGATCTCTGTCCTTAATGTGTTGTACTATGTGAGTTAACTGTATAACTAGTACTCAAACAGTACTTTATACTTTCTGTTTCTATGTGGGGGCAAACTGTTGAAATCTTTACTTAATATATATAAATTGATCGTCTGTATATAAAGATAATTGAAAATGAATCTTGATGAAGAATGGGATGAGAGAGGGAGTGGGAGATGGGATGGTTGTGGGTGGGAGGGTGGTTATGAGGGGGAAAGCTGCTATAACCCAAACATTGTACTTTGGAAATTTATATTTATTAAATAAAAGTTAAAAAAAAGTCTGTTTTGAGGTGGTTGGGCATTCAGCCTGCTGGTTAGATGCTTGTGTCCCACACCGGAGCTCCTAGGGTCAGTGCCCGGCTCCAGCTCCAGCTCCTGCTGATGCAGACCCTGAGAGGCAGCCGTGACGGCTCAGGTAGTTTAGGTTCTTGCCCCCACGCAGCGTTGGCCTCAGCAGTTGCAGACGGAAGCTCTCTGCTCTCTGCCTCTCAAGTAAATACTTTATTAGAATGCCCGCTTTGAGCCTTTCTGTGCCTTTTTAGTGTGCATTTCTGACCATGTGTGCAAGATCCTTTTTGATGGGCCTTTCTGGAAATGAAACGCAAGGTCTCAGGGCCCAGGCTCAGGCAGGGCTCCTGATTCTCCCATCCCCATACATCTGCCACCCTCGTCTGTCCCCTCCAGGTGGTGCTGGACAACACAGCCCTGAACCTGATAGCCACGGACCGCCTGCACATCCAGAACCCATCCTTCTCCCAGATCAACCAGCTGGTGAGCCCACCTCTGCACTCCTTCCCACTGGAAGCCCTCCTTGAGGGAGGACTGTCGGGGGAGGGGGGAGGGGTCCTACCCAGGCCAGGCCCATGACACAGCACCCCTGTCCCCAGGTGTCCACCATCATGTCAGCCAGCACCACCACCCTGCGCTACCCCGGCTACATGAACAACGACCTCATCGGCCTCATCGCCTCGCTCATCCCCACGCCCCGGCTCCACTTCCTCATGACCGGCTACACCCCCCTCACCACGGACCAGTCAGTAAGAGCAGCCCTCAGTGTCCCGGGCCAGCTGGCCCTGACCTGGCCTCTCCTCTCCTCGCTGCCCTGGCAGCTGCCCATTGCAGCCCCCAGAGGCCTTGCACTCAGGCACTGGCAGAGCGTGGGACTGTCTCGCTGCCTCGTCTCCACCTTCCCTCTGCCCTGGGCTCCTGCAGGCCCCGTGGCGTGAGGTGCGCTGTTGGCTCCTGCACGAGGACATGTCTGTGAGCTGACGCTGGTCCTGCCTGAGAGGCCACACTGCTCCAAGTCTGCCGGGGTGTGCTGGCTCCTCTGCATCCCTGCCCGGTGCCCCGAGTGCTGGCCTGGCCCCTGTGACCACTGTCCCATCCCTCAGGTGGCCAGCGTGAGGAAGACCACGGTCCTGGACGTCATGCGGCGGCTGCTGCAGCCCAAGAACGTGATGGTGTCCACAGGCCGGGACCGCCAGACCAACCACTGCTACATCGCCATCCTCAACATCATCCAGGGGGAGGTGGACCCCACCCAGGTAGGGGAGGCCCCTTCCTCCTAGCCTGAAGCCTCAGGGGCACAGAGAGGCTGCCACCTCGCACTGTGCCCACCCAGGTCCACAAGAGCCTGCAGAGGATCCGGGAACGGAAGTTGGCCAACTTCATCCCCTGGGGCCCAGCCAGCATCCAGGTGGCCCTGTCGAGGAAGTCTCCCTACCTGCCCTCAGCCCACCGGGTCAGCGGGCTCATGATGGCCAACCACACCAGCATCTCCTCCGTGAGTCCCCTGATGGGCTCCCTGACTGGGCCTCCCCTCGCCGTGTCCCTGCTGGCCCTGCCTCTGGCCTTTGCCACGGGATAGCCAGCCTCGGTGTCCTGGCTCTCCGGGCCGTATTGTTCCTCAGCGTTGTTGTGACCCCTGCTGTCTGCACTCCCCCAGCTTTTCGAGCGGACCTGCCGCCAGTTCGACAAGCTGCGGAAGCGGGAGGCCTTCATGGAGCAGTTCCGCAAGGAGGACATCTTCAAGGACAACTTCGACGAGATGGACACGTCCAGGGAGATCGTGCAGCAGCTCATCGACGAGTACCACGCAGCCACCCGGCCGGACTACATCTCCTGGGGCACCCAGGAGCAGTGAGCCCCCGGGCCACGGACCCTCATCTGCCTTACTGGTTGGCCCAGGCCCCGCCTTCCCACAGATCAGGGACCTCACACACACACCTCCTCCTCTTGCACACGTACACGTATCCTCTGTTGGCCTGGGGACGCATTTACTGCTCTTTGAGACTGTTTATCTTTAATAAAGCACTGGCTGTCAATCAAGTCGCTCGTCTCCCTGAAGCCTTCAGAACTGCGGAAGGTGGGAGCACCTGTTCTTCCTCCTTTGTTCTGACAGCATCCTCTCCCACTTCTGGTACCTTCAGCTCTCACACCGCCCCCGCCCCCTTTTCCTGCCTAGTTTTGGAGAACACAGGTGGGGTGTGACACCCCTGACATTCCTTCCCAGGGCAAAAAGGCCCAGAGCAATGATCATGTGCTCTGTCCAGTGCACTCTGGGGCCCAGTTCCCGGCCCCCCCTCACCGTGGCCAGTGAACTACCCTGTGGCCAGGGAACATGCCACCAGTTTCACGGTCCCACATCACAATCGCACCGCCACCAGTAGGCCAGGACAAGCAGTGAATTCAGACCAATTGCCTGTCAGCTTCTTGCCAGCAGGGCGGTGCTGGTGAGCCCGTCCCACAGAGCCCCCCTTCTGGCAGCTGCAGGTACAACATCAAGTTAGAGACCAAGTCCAAAGCCTGTGCTGCAAGCATGGGTTCCATAGCTAAGGCACCATGATTCTGTTCTCAGGTCTCCGGTTATTTAAAGGGCCAGTTCCTCCCATTTCTGGTGGAAGACGGCAGAGAAACAGTCAGAGGCTTAAATCTTTAGGCTCGTCGAGTGAAGCAGGTTCTCTGTGGACTAGTGGCTCGTCAGAGGCCCATTAGGCTCTTGGGGACCCCAAAGGTGAATGTTGTAGTGACAGCTAACAAGCATACATACACTGTGCTGCGTGCATTATTGTGCTTAATCCTCTTGACATCCCTATGAAGCAGCAAATACTAAATCTTTATAATAGACAAAGTGGGTGGGTGCTGTGTCACAGTGAGTTAAGCCTCTGCATGGAATGCCCACAGCCTGTATCCGAGTGACTGGGTCCAGTTCAGCTACTCTGCTCATGATCCAGCTTCCTGCTAACGTGCGTCCTAGGAGCCAGCAGGCGATGGCTCAAGTACTTGAGTCCCTGCCACCTACCTGGGAGACGCAGGAGTTCAAGCTCCTTTAGCCTGGGTCAGCCCAAGCTGTTGATGGCCTTTGAAGAATAAGCCAGTGGATGAGAGAGCTCTCTCCCTGCCACTCTACCTTTCAAATAAATAAAAAACACTGAAACAGAGTGGGCTGGGGCTGGGCTGGCGCTCTGAGTTAGCAGGTGAAGCCGCTGCCTTGCAGCACTGGCATCACATGGGTGCCAGTTTGAGTCCCAGCTGCCCCACTTCTAATCCAGCTCTCTGCTAATGCACCCGGGGAAGCAGCAGAAATTTGCCCCAACTGTTTGGGCCCCTGCCACCAGGGAGACCTGGATGAAGCTCCTGGTTCCTAGTTTCAGCCTGGCCCAGCCCTAGCTGTTCTGGCCATTGGGGAGCGAACCGGCAGATGGAAAATCCTCCCTCCCTCCCTCTCCCTCTCCCTCTCCCTCTCCCTCTCCCTCTCCCTCTCCCTCTCCCTCTCCCTCTCCCTCTCCCTCTCCCTCTCTTTCTCTTTCTCTCTCTCTCTGCCTCTCCTCTATAACCCTTTCAAATAATAAATAGAATCTTATAAAACTAAGCAGGGAAACAGGCTGGGAATGGTCAGATTACTAAGTGACCTAACTAGTCAACGGCAGAGCTGGATTTAAACCCTGGTTTGATTGAGTGGTGTCTGTGTCTCTAACCATTGCACTTTCCTGCCTTTTGTGATGCAGGCTGCTGTAGAATTGTCCCATTTTTGAGGATTCTTGGAGCCACTGCAGAGTTCAGGGACTGTAGGAACCTTGAACCCCTGTGCAGAGAGTTCAGCACCTGGAGCGGCGGTGGGGAGTGTCCCCATCACCCAGGTCAGGGCAACTGGCATCCTGTACCCACACTCCAGATGTCGGGGCACCAGGCCCCAGTGGGGTCAGGAGGAGCCGGCCTGTCGGGGTTTAGTGTGAAGGTGAAGCAGGGTCCAGGGACATTTCTGCTATTCTTCCTACAGCTGAGGAGCACTGAGCACCTGGGCAAGTGGTGATTTTTCCCCTTTTACATCAGAAAGCGCCCTTGGTCATACTGGCCTGGACGTACTCTGCCTCCCATGAGCCCATTTATCTTTTTAAAATTAACTGACTCATTTTATTAAGTTTACTTACTTAAAAGCAGAGTGACACAGACACAGACACAGAGATCTTCCACCCAGTGGTTCACCACCCAATGACCACTACATCCTGGCTGGGCCAGGCCTAAGCCAGGAGTCGGAAATTCCACCTGGGTCTCCCTGTGGGTGGCAGGCACCCAAGGATTTGGGCCATTATCCGTTGCTCTCCCTGGGCACATTAGCAGGGAGCTGGATCAGAAGTAGAGCAGCAGGGATCTGGACCAGCACTCAGAGGGCTTGCCAGCACTGTGGGCAGCAGCTTAATGCACTGCACCACAACGCCGGCCCCGAGGGCATGTATTTCTAAGAAAGCTGTGCATCCAGGCCAGCCCCCAGTGAACAGGGGGCTCTTGCAGGACTGCTGAGCCAAGAACAGGCAGCCAGAGCGAGGCCCCCAGCCCCGTGAGAAGTGATAGGGAGGCCACAAGCCTGTCACTGTCAGTGCCAGGGCGGCAGGGGCTGACTTGGGGAGAGCCAGGTGGGTCAGAGTTAACCAGCTGCCGGTCCTCCCAGGAGGGCATCTGTGACAGCCAGTGTGCACCTGGTACCCTCTCAGGGCCGCCCTGCCTCACAGCTCTCCCGTCACTGCCCCGCTCTGATGACCAGCTTTTCATCACTTGGGACATCCGCTCGCGTGGCTGGTGTTGAGCGGGGCGTCCTGGCCAGCCAGTGGAGCAGAGCTGCTGCGTGTGAGCAGCCAGCTGGACCACCTCCAGGCCACAGCAATCCCAGGGCCCGCCTCGGCAGGATCCAGTTCAACAGAGCGCAGAGCCCCAGGCAGGCACCCCAGGTGGTCCCGAGTAGAACAGTGAGACCTGGACGGTACCGCAGTCAAGACCCTGGGTCGGCAGGGCTGCCTCCTTTTCCTGCCTGAGTCCCAGCGACAGGCAGCCACTTCAGTGCCAGATTCGGGATCAGGCCCCTCCCCCAAGGCTATTTCCAGATCACCCATCCCCCAAGGCCAGAACAGCCCCTCCCTGTTCTTGGCCCGCTGTAAACCCCGGAGTGCGGGACCAGAGGGCAGCGCCAGGTCAGGTGGAAAGGGACGGAGGTCTCTGGGATTAGGGCAGGAGGTGGTGCTGGGAGCAACAGGCCCTGTAGTTTGAGACAGCACAGAAGTCACCATCCCCACGGAGACAGGGCTGCCACGGGGAAGCTGGAGAGAGGGCGAACGCCCAAGCCTGGGACAGGCACCTCTTCTGACTAAACCAGCAAGAGCAGGTTAGCATATAGAGGGGATGTTCCAGGGTGGGCAGTGGCCCAGCCACAGTTACCTGGGACACCTGCAGCCCATATCACAGAGCCTGGGTTTGAGTCCTGGCTCCGCTCCCAACCCCAGCTTCCTGCCTACGTGCACCCTGGGGGAGGCAGGGTTGATGGCTCCAGTTCCTGGGTCCCCGCCATCCAGGTGGGAGACCTGGAGATTGACTTCTGGGCTCCTGGCTTCAACCTGGCCTGGTTCTGGCTATTGCAGGCATGTAAGAGGTGAGCCAGCAGATGGCGCTCTACCTGTGTGTGTATGTCTCTGTTTCTCTGTCTCTCTGCCTTTCAAATGAACTCAATAATTTTCTAAAAAAATAATAAATGAAAAATAGGCCTTAAAAGTAAAAATAAAATAAAGGTAAAATTCCCAGAAAATTCCAATGGGTGTGACCTGGGATCCTGGAACATGCACAAGACAGGAGATCTACAGCAGGAGGCAAACTCCAAACATTGAGCTGTGTAAACAAATCTGAAACTTGTGGCCTGTAACTCGGGAAAGAGGAATGAGATGAGGCCAAGAGGTGACCAGCACACACCGGGGTCAGGAGCCATGGCGAGCAGGCACCGGCCAACGCGTGGGTTAGTCTGGTAAGCCTCGTCCGTGGTTTCCACCAGTCACAAACATTCTAGATCTTTCCAGAAATGAGTGCTCCCTACTCAGTGGAGTCAGTTACCAGCCAGCATAGAGTGCACCCCCCAGTAATGCCCCCTCCAATGCTCACTCCCTCCCAGTTACCGCACAGGTATTCTAAGCAGAAAGGGGGCTGGCCACACGACATTCTGATTACTAATCCGTCATTCAGAAGTTTTCAGTTAACTCCCTAGGGCCTGATCATCCCAGGCCCTGGTAGTTAGGTGAAGCCCCCAGGGGACCCAGTGGGAAACACCCTTCCGTTCTCTCACGCTAGCCTGGCCACAGAAGCTGGAGGAAGGCAGTTCTTCCCTCCTATCCCTCACCGAATTATTAATGGGGTAACCGCAATGGGGTAACCGCGGTTGCAACATGGAAAGTCCTGAGTCCCAAGGGCACTCCTAGATTTGGTTTTAAAACTGAAATTCTCTAATTCCCTCAGTTCTAGGTACACTGTGACAGTTGGTTTCCCAAGATTAAAGACCAACATAGATATTTTTATTAAAAAAAATTATTAATTTGTTTGTAATGCAGAGTTACAGAGAGAGAAAAGAGAAATATCTTCCATCTGCTGGTTCACTCCCCAGTTGGTTGCAACAGCCAGGGCTGGGCCAGGCTGAAGCCAGGAGCCAGGAGCTTCATCAGGGCCTCCCACATGGGTGCAGGCATACAAGTACTTGGGCCATCTTTTGTGCTTTCCCAGGTGCGTTAGCAGGGAGCTGGCTTAGAGATGGAGCAGCCAGAACACGAACTGGCACCCATATGGATGCTAGTATCACAAGTGGTGGCTTAGCCCACCATGCCATGCAATGGTATCAGCCCCAGTTAGGGAATCTTGAAATGGAGGCAGGCTTTAACCTCACAATTAAGACGCTAATTAATGGGGCCAGTGTTGTAGCATTGCAGGTAAACCGGCTGCCTGCAATGCTGGCTTCCTATATGGGCGCTGGTTCGTGTCCTGGCTGCTCCACTCACTTCTGATCCAGCTCCCTGCTAATGTACCTGGGAAAGCAGAAGATGGTGGCCCAACTGCTTGGGCCCCTGCTACCCATGTGGGAGACCTGGAAGAAGCACCAGGTCCAACCCTGGCTGTTGCGACCATCTGGGAAGTGAACCAGGGGATGGAAGATCTCTCTGTCTTTCTGTAATGCTTTCAAATAAATCAATAACTCTTTTAAAAATTTATTGATTTATTTGAAAGGCAGAGTTATAGAGAGGCAGAGGTAGAGAGAGAGAGGTCGTCCATCTGCAGGTTCACTCCCTAAATGGCTGCAATGGCCAGGACTGGGCCAATCCGAAGCCAGGAGCCTCCTCCAGGTCCTCCATGCAGACACAGTTCAGGAACAGAGTGGACAGGAAGAGAAAGAGGTATAGACGAAAGTAGAGAGACAGTGCCTCAGAACCCTGTCTAGAAAGAGAGGGAGAGGGAGAAGGAGAGGGAGAGGGAGAAGGAGAGGGAGAGGGGGAAGAGGGAGAGGAGGGAGAGGAGGGAGAGGAGGGAGGGGGGAGAGGGAGATGGAGAGGAGGGAGATGGAGAGGAGGGAGAGGGAGAGGAGGGAGAGAAGGGAGGGGGAGAGGGAGATGGAGATGGAGAGGAGGGAGAGGGAGAGGAGGGAGAGGAGGGAGAGGAGGGAGAGGGGGAGAGGGAGATGGAGAGGAGGGAGGGGGAGAGGGGGGAGAGGGAGATGGAGAGGAGGGAGAGGGAGAGGAGGGAGAGGGGGGAGAGGGAGATGGAGAGGAGGGAGGGGGAGAGGGGGGAGAGGAGGGAGAGGGAGAAGAGGGGGGAGAGGGAGAGGGGGAGAGGGGGTAGAGGAGGGAGAGGGGGAGAGGGGGGAGAGGAGGGAGAGGGGGGAGAAGGAGAGGAGGGAGAGGGGGAAGAGGGAGATGGAGAGGAGGGAGAGGAGGGAGAGGGAGAGGAGGGAGAGGGGGGAGAGGAGGGAGAGGAGGGAGAGGGGGGAGAGGAGGGAGAGGGGGGAGAGGAGGGAGAGGGGGGAGAGGAGGGAGAGGAGGGAGAGGGAGACGAGGGAGAGGGAGAGGGGGGAGAGGGAGAGGGGGGAGAGGAGGGAGAGGGGGGAGAGGGAGATGGAGAGGAGGGAGAGGAGGGAGAGGAGGGAGAAGGGGGAGGGGAGAGAGGGAGAGGGGGGAGAGGGAGAGTGGGGAGAGGGAGAGGGGGGAGAGGAGGGAGAGGAGAGGAGGGAGAGGAGGGAGAGGAGGGAGAGGAGGGAGAGGGAGAGGGAGAGGGAGAGGGAGTCCCGCCCAGTTGCCAGGATAGTCCTGGGAAAGGGGTTATTTGACTGACAGGTAGGCAGACAGGATGACATGGCGGGGAGGTAAGGCTTGCAGCCCGGGGTCCTAATCTAGCCCCCTGCCTTATCCCATATCAGAACAGAAGAATAAGCCTAACTTAGAGGTGGAGACCACGACTTCCTTCTTTCTCACAGATACTTACTCTCTAGCAAAAAAAAAAAAAAAACAAAAAACAAAAAACAAAAACACATGGGAGACACGAGAGTTTAGCGTTATTTCAAAAATCAGCGCATAGGGAGTCGGTGCTGTGGCACAGTGGGTTAAGCTGCTGCCTGTGATGCCAGCGTACCATATGGTTCGAGTCCCAGCTGCTTACATTCACATCAAAATAACTCATTGGGGCAGGCGTTGCAGTGCTGTGGCTAGCATGAAGTGCCAGTTCACATCCGGGCTGCTCTGCTTCCAAGCCAGCTCCCTACTAACGTGCCTAGGAAGGCAGCAGATGATGGCCCAAGTACATGGGTAACTGCCACCCATATGGAAGACTGGAGTTCTGGGCTCCTGGCTTTGGCCTGGCTCAGCCCTGGCCTTTGCAGCCATTTGGGGAGTGAGCCAACAGATGTACGATCTCTGTCTCTCTCTCTCTCTCTCTCTCTGTAACTGCCTTTCAAATGGAAGGAAGGAAGGGAGGAAGGGAGGAGGAGAGGAAGGAAGGAGGGGAGGGAGGGAGGCAGGAGCGCAAGGAGGGATGGGAGGGAAGAAGGAAGGAAGGTGTGTGGGAAACCTGGATTGCGTTCTCAGCTATGGGCTTTGGCCCAGCCCACTCTTTGCCATTGCTGGCACTTAGGAATTGAACCAGAGAATGGAAGCCCTGTGTAGTTGTTGGAAAACGGAAATAAAAGATAAGTTTATTTTGGTGCAAAAACTGCTTTTGAAATCGACATTTTTTCATAACACATTTTATTTAAAAATTATTTATTTGAAAGGTTGAGTTACAGAGAGAGAGAGAGAGAGAGAGACTTCCACCCTCTGGTTCACTCCTCAAATGGCTGCAGTAGCCAGGGCAAAGCAAGGAGCTAGGAGCGTCATCTGGGTTTCCCATGTGGCACCAGGGGTCCAAGTACCTGGGCCATTCTCTGATGCTTTTTCCAGGCCATCAGGGAGCTGGATCAGAAGTGGGGCAGCCAGTGCCTATATGAGATGCCAGCATTGCAGGCAGTGGCTTAACCCGCTGCATCACAATGCCGACCCCCATAATATGCATTTCCCATGACCTTCCGGAGACCTTTGTGTGGATGGATTTCAGAAACAAGTTTTAGGGGCTGCTGTTGTGGCACAGTGGGTTAAGCCGCCACTTGCATCGCCAGCATCTCATATCAGAGCACTGGTTCAAGTCCCGACTGCTCTGTTTCCAATCCAGCTTCCTGTTATTGCGCCTGGGACAGTGGCAGAGGATGGACCAAGTCTTTGGGTCCCTGCTACCCATATGAGAGAACTGAATAGAACTTCTGGCTCCTGGCTTCAGCCTGGCCCAGCCCTGGCCGCCATTGCAGTCATTTGGGGAGTGAACCAGCAGATTGAAGAACGACCTCTCTATGTGTGTCTCTCCCCTCTCTCTATAACTCTGGCTTTAAAATTAATAAATAAATCTTTAAAAAAGTTTTTACATCAAACTAAACTTATATTTTAATTTCATTTCCATGAACATTTTGAACAGCCTTGTACAATGGCTAGTGTTCACGGCAATAATTTTAGTGTTTTAAGTTATGAAACTTAAGAGAAATTATCTAGTTACCTGGAAAATATTTAAGTCAGTTATCTACATGGAGAAAAGAATTTAATTTATTCAAGAGGCAGAGAGTTAGAGACAGAGAAAGAAGAGAGGTAAAGAGAGAGCTCCCATCTACTAGTTTACTCCTCAGATGCTCACGGTGGCCAGGGCCGGGTGGGCCAGGCCCAAGCCGGGAACAAGAAGCTCCATGCAGTCTCCCATGTAGGGGGCAGGGACGCAGTCACTTGAGCCATCACCTGCTGCCCCCAAGAATTGCATTGGCAGGAGCTGAAGTCTGGAGCTGGGGCTGGGCATCAAACCCAGGTACTCTGTACAGGACTCATATAACTTTAAAAAAAAAAAAGATTTATTTAGTTATTTGAAAGGCAGAGTTAAAGAGAGGAAGAGGCAGAGAGAGAGAGAGAGAGGTCTTCCATCCCCTGGTTCACTCCCCAGGTGGCTGCAATGGCTGGAGCTGTGCCAATCTAGAGCCAGGACTAGGAGCCAGGACCTTCTTCCCAGTTTCCCATGTGAGTGCAGCTGGGACTCGAACCAGCACCCATATGGGATGCCAGCACTGCAGGTGGCAGCTTTACCTGCTATGCCACCGTGCTGGCCCCAGGACTCAGAATTCTTAACAAGGGGCTGGCATTGTAGCCAAGTGGGATCAGCTGACACCTTCAACACCAGCATCCCACATGGGCACCAATTAGAGTGCTGGCTGCTCCACTTCCGATCCAGCTCCCTGCTAAAGCGCCTGGGAAAGCAGCAGAAGATGGCCACATGCTTGGGCCCCTGCACCCACATGCGAGACCTGAATGAAGCTCCTGGCTTCGGTCTAGGCCAGCTCTGGCAGTTGTGGCCATTTGGGGAGTGAACCAGAGGATGGAAGACCTCTCTCTCTGCCTCTGCCTTCTGCCACTCCCTCTCTGTAACTCCACCTTTCAAATACATAAATAAATCTTATAAAAGAAATCTTAACAAGCATCTTAACAGCTAAGCCAAACATGTGCCCTTGGAATCTCTTGGTTTGGTTTTCTGCTGATAAAAGGGGTTAACGATGAAGGGCTGCTGTTTTCCCCGCGCGAGAGAGCAACCTTCCTCGGGACTTCTGGCATCCTGTCCATGGCCCTCCTGGCATTGATTTCACCGTTTAAATTGTAATAATTTCATGGTTCATTCCCACCTCCCTGGGTGGCCTATGCATTTCCTATGAGCTGGGACAGTGTCTTTGATCTGTTTCCCATATCTACTGTAGACCTGCACAATGTAGCTGTTCAACAAATATTTGTTGAACAAATGAAAGAATGATGTCATAGCTTCTCCTCCTCGCCTTTCCTTCAGCAAGACCTTGTCACATAATCAAGGAACAATGTAGCCAGGAAAGATTCACGTATTCACCGCACCAGCCCACCGATCAGGAACACGGTGACTTTAGTCCAGTTTTCAGAAAGGAGGCAGAAAAAGGGGGGAGACACAGGATTTTGGCAATTAGAAATGAGTTATTTTATGTGTGCCATAAGAAAGCTATCCCAAGATGCTTGCACTGAGTCACTTATGGTATCAGGAACCAAATGGCTGGATGTGGCTGAATTTCCGATACTTGATCCTTTGGAAAATTTCCCAGTGGATACATTATACCAGGTGCCATTAGCACCTGACTGGAAACAAACCAGTGACTACATGAATTTTACTTCCTGCAACATCAAATACTAGCCCTGAATCATGGGCTGGATGTGTAGACAGCTGCACAAAGCACATTATCAGTGGAGGGTAAGGCAGTCCCAAGCCGACCTGCAAGGTCAGCTGGGAGAAGGGGCAGTCAGAGAACTGGCATGGCTGGAATGTCACCTGCAGAATAAAACCACGTTGCCAACTGGATGTGCTGGTCTCAGACAACTGTGCAGTTGCAAAGAGAAGGCCAGCAGGAGGTGGTGCAGAGTGAGAGATGCCCAGGGGTTCCTGCAGCTGAGCCAGTAAGGACAGCACAGGCCCATACAGCCCCAAACTCACCCAAAGCCCTGAGAATGACCCTGCTTCCTTCCCTGACCCACCGTCCTCCCTGAAAATTCCTGTTCCCTGTAAGGCCCATCCTCCCGGGATTCCTAAACCCAGAGGAAGCCGTCCTCTGCAGCTTTGCTCTCCTGCCCACCCAGGTTTCCAGTTCTGGAAATGGTTCTACCCTGAGCGCCCATCAGCCTGGACCCCAACCAAGGATGAAAATGAATCCCAGAGAGCACGGACTACAGAGATGCTGCAAAGAACCCCGGGTCCCCGAGGCTCTTGGAAAGGATGCAGGAGAGATGAAGAGAATGGAATCAGGAGGGCCAGACCAAGACACAACAAGACCCAAGAGGGTCTCCCCCACAGCGTGACCCCTGGAAGTCTTTGTGACTGGATCAGGGCTGCGAAGCGAACATCGCTCTGCCCATCTGGCGTGCGGTTACATCCGTGATCTCCCCCACAGTGGCCGTGCTAGGCCTACCGGGTCTGTTCCTTTGGATGCACAGTTGTCCCCAGCTCATTCAGCAGGTCCCTGTCTGCCACCTCTCACCCAGCTGTGTGTACATGCCATCGGTCACTACTTCGATCAGGTGATGTGGCAGCTGCATTTCCACACTTCGATTCACGTTTGTACCTAACTGTGAATAGGCCCCTATAAACACACACATTCCTCTGCTTCCTCTGCTTTACCCCACACCAATTGTTCTTTCTTTCTTTCTCTCTCTCTCTCTCTCTCTTTTTTTTTTTTTTTTGAAAGACAGAGTTACAGAGAGAGGTAGAGACACAGAGAGAGGTCTTCCATCCCCTGGTTCACTCCCCAGTTGGCCACAATGGCCAGAGCTGTGCTGATCCGAAGCCAGGAGCTTCCTCCAGGTCTCTCATGTGGGTGCAGGGGCCCAAGGACTTGGGCCATCTTCTGCTGCTTTCTCAGGCCAAAGCAGAGAGCTGGATTGGAAGTGGAGCAGCCAGGACAAGAACCGACACCCATATGGGATGCCGGTGCTTCAGGCCAGGGCTTTAACCCGCTGCGCCACAGCACCAGCCCACCAATTGTTCTTAACCTTTGCTGATTCATGTGTCTTTTTTTTTTTTTTTTTTTTTTTTGACAGGCAGAGTGGACAGTGAGAGAGAGAGACAGAGAGAAAGGTCCTCCTTTGCCGTTGGTTCACACTCCAATGGCCGCCGCGGCCTGCGCACTGCGGCCGGCGCACCGCGCTGATCCGATGGCAGGAGCCAGGTGCTTCTCCTGGTCTCCCATGGGGTGCAGGGCCCAAGCACTTGGGCTGTCCTCCACTGCACTCCCTGGCCACAGCAGAGAGCTGGCCTGGAAGAGGGGCAACTGGGACAGAATCCGGCGCCCCGACCGGGACTAGAACCCGGTGTGCTGGCGCCACAAGGCGGAGGATTAGCCTAGTAAGCCACGGCGCCGGCCATCATGTGTCTTTTTAAGAATCTGTCATGTACACTTCCTGAAGGGGAAAAAAATACATGTATAGTTTTGCACACAATTCCAAGACAGTCTTTAAAATTGTTTTAAAATTTTATTTATTTGAAAGGCAAACTGACAAAGAGAAAGGAAAAAAGACAAAGAGAGATCTTTGGTTCACTTCCCAAATGGCCACAATATCCAGGGCTGGGTCAGGCCAAAACCAGATGCCAGCAACTCATCCGGGTCTCCCACATGGATGGCAGGGATCCAAGCACTTGGATCCAAGCACTCTGCTGCTTTCCCAGGGGCACGAGCAGAGAGCTGACTCAGAAGTGGAGCAGCTGAGCAGCTGGGACTAGAACCAGCACTCTCATATGGGATGCGGGTGTCGGAGGTGGCTGCTTAACACACTGTGCCACAACACTTGCCCCTTCAAGATATTTGTGACTTACAAAGCCCATCTTTGGAACCCCAGCCTGATGCTAAAACTCCTGATGGTAGGAAATAAGGACACTTTCTAATAGGCAGTCAGGAGAAGAACAGCCTAAACTTAATTCTTCCCCACTTGTTCTCCACATGCATTGAAGTCTGCAAAGGGTTTGGGAACAAACGTTGGCCAACTTAATCCCTGCATCCTGCCAGGTGCTGCAGTCTCCTGTCCACTGGGCTCAGGCAGCAGGCACATCATAGCCAACGGAAGCGGCAGCTCCTCTCTGAGCCTGACACACAGGTTCCTCCTGGTTCCCACCCCCAACCTCTCCCGCCTGCAGATCTAGCCCAGACCTTTTCCCATGAGCATCCAGGCAGCCAGGTGAATCTGGGGTTCACTTTGTCACCTTGAAACATTTGACACAGCAGTTCAGAGGCTGCTTGGGATGCCTGGATCCCATAGCAGAGGGCCTGGTTCCAGTCTTGGCTCAACTTACTGCTAATGTGCACCCTAGGAGGCAGCAGAAAATGGCTCAAGGACTTAGGTCCCTGCCACTCTGTGGGAGACCCAGATTGAATTTGGGCTCCTGGCTTCCACCTGGCCCAGACCTAACTGCTGTGGGCATCTGAAGGAGTGACCAGTAGATAGAAGGTCTCTCTTTCTCTGTATTTCAAATAAAATTATATATATATATATATATATATATATACTTTTAAAAGAAAATGAAGGAGCTGACACAGTGGCATAGCATTAGGTAAAGGTGCCACCTGAAGCATTGGCATCCCATGTGGGCGCCAGTTAGAGTCCCAGCTGCCCCACTTCCAATCCAGCTCTCTGCTATGGCCTGGGAAAGCAGTAGAGGATGGCCCAGTTCCTTAGGCCCCTGCACCTGTTTTGGGAGACCCAGAAGAAGCTCCTGGCTCCTGGTTTCTGGCTTCGGATCGGCCCAGCTCTGGCCATTGTGGCCACTTGGGGGGTGAACCAGTAGATAGAAGATCTCTATCTGCCTCCTTCCTTCTCTGTGTAACTCTTTCAAATAAATAAATAAATCTTTTTTTTTTTTTTTTTTTGACAGGCAGAGTGGACAGTGAGAGAGAGAGACAGAGAGAAAGGTCTTCCTTTTGCCATTGGTTCACCCTCCAATGGCCGTTGCGGCCGGCGCACTGCAGCCTGCGCACTGCGCTGATCCGAAGCCAGGAGCCAGGTGCTTCTCCTGGTCTCCCATGGGATGCAGGGCCCAAGCACTTGGGCCATCCTCCACTGCACTCCCAGGCCACAGCAGAGAGCTGGACTGGAAGAGGAGCAACCGGGAATAAATAAATCTTAAAAAAGAAAGAAAATGAAAACCATGGGTGAAAAGACCTCCACTAGGTCTGCTGGGCATACCTTCTCCGTGTCTCATGCACCGGCTGACGTGGGAAAGCCAGCACCAGCGTCCGGAGGCCTGCTGGAGCATACCTCTGCCGAGTGAGCTCAGCGACAACACCACCTGGCCACCGGCAGGACTGCGCCTCCTGGGTCACTCTGACCTCCTCAGCAGCCACAGCCACCTGTATTTTCAAATGCCGACACCCTACTCCAACCTCTAGGCCTCAACAAAACAAAAACAGCCTTGGTTTTGGCACAAGCCTAAGTGCTCGTCACAGAGACACAGAGTTATCTCTGGCTTTCCCGACTTACACCAAAAATGATTCCTGCATCTACCCTCATATCCCCATCCAAGTTTCACTTTCGCTAGTTTATGTCCCATGGTCAAACGCGGTCCTCAAAGCTTAAATAAAAAAATTCTAGGGGCCGGCACTGTAGCATAGTAGGTTAAAACATCCACCTGCGGTGCCAGCATCCCATATGGGTGCCGGTTTGTGTCCCAGCTGCTCCACTTCTGATCCAGCTCCCTGCTATGGCCTGGGAAAGCAGTAGAGTACAGCTCGAGTGTTTGGGCCCCTGCACCTATGTGGGAGACCTGAAGGAGGCTCCTAATTCCAGATAGGCCCAGCTCTGGCCATTGCAGCCATTTAGGGAGTGAACCAGTGGATAGAGGATCTCTTTCTCTCTCTCTCTCTGACTCTACCTCGCAAATAAATAAAATAAAATATTTTTAAAAAAATTCTAGGATCCAGTATTGTGGTGTAATAGGTTAAGCCACCGCCTGCATTGCCAGCATTGCATGTGGGCACTGATTTGAGCCCTGGCTGCTCTACTTCCATTCCAGCTCCCTGCTAATGTGCCTGGGAAAGCAGCAGGGGATTGCCCAATTTCTTATACCCTTGCACCCACGAGGGAGACCTGAATGAAGCTCCTGGCTCCTGGCTTCAGCCTGGCTCAGCCCCAGCCATTGCAGCTATTTGGGGTGCAGTACACCAGTGTAAGGGATATATCTCTGGCTCTGGCTCTGGCTCTCTGGCTCTGTAGCCCTGCCTTTCAAATAAATAAAATAAATCCTTTTAAAAAGTTCTAGAAAGAAAGCATTCTTGGGGCAGGCTTTGTGGTGCCACAGGCAAAGCCGCCGTTTGGGACACCCACATGCCACGTGGGAGTGCCTGGTTCCACCCCTGGCTCCTCCACATCTGATCCAGCTCCCTGCTAAGGTGCCTGGAAAGGAAGCAGAAGATGGTCCAAGCACTTGGTCCCCTGCCACCCATGTGGGAGACCTCATGGAATTCAGGCTGCTGGCTCAGTCTGGCACAGCTCTGGCTACTGTGGGAATTGGGAGAATGAAACAGCAGATAGAAGATCGATAGATCCATCCATCCATCTTTCTCCCTGTCACTCTGCATTTCAAATAGATGAAAATAAAAAAAAAATAAAATGTTCTTGTTACAAATAAGTTCATTACAGTATTTTATCAAATTGTTCTATTTTGTCATTAGTTACTGTTAATTATTATTTTTTTTTTTTTTTGGTCAGGCAGAGTGGACAGTGAAAGAGAGACAGAGAGAAAGGTCTTCCTTTGCCGTTGGTTCACCCTCCAATGGCTGCTGCGGCTGGCGCGCTGTGGCCGGCACGCCGCACCTATCTGAAGCCAGGAGCCAGGTACTTATCCTGGTCTCCCATGGGGTGCAGGGCCCAAGCACCTGGGCCATCCTCCACTGCACTCCCGGGCCACAGCAGAGAGCTGGCCTGGAAGAGGGGCAACCGGGACAGAATCCGGTGCCCCGACCGGGACTAGAACCTGGTGTGCTGGCGCTGCAAGGCGGAGGATTAGCCTATTGAGCCGCAGCACCAGCAGTTACTGTTATTAATCTCTTACAGTGCCTGATTTATAAATTAAACTTTATTACTGGTATGCTTATGTTAGAAAACATGCACTGGGGCTGGCACTGGGGCTCAGTAGGCTAAACCTCCGCTTGCAACACAAGCATCCCATATGGGCAGTGGTTCAAGTCCTGGCTGCTCCTCTTCTGATCCAGCTCTCTGCTATGGCCTGGGGAAAGCAGTAGAAGATGGCTCAGGTGCTTGGACCCCTGCACCCGCATGGGAAGAAGCTCCTGGCTTTGGATCAGCTCAGCTCTGGCCACTGTGGTCATCTGAGGAGTGAACCAGCAGATGGAAGGCCTCTTTCTCTGTAACTCTACTTCTCAATAATTAAATAAAATATTTAAAGAAAAGGACAAGAAAGCACACAGTATACAGAAGGTTTAGGACTCCCCATGGTTTCAGGCATCCCTGGGGGTCTTGGAGCATATTCCTCATAGCCAAGGGGGAACTACTCTAAGTATTTCTCCCAAGGACCCACCAGGAACACCACCAGGGCCTGTGGACCCCAGGGACAGGGAACAGAGCAGGGACTGCTTCCATTCCAGGTTCTCCCAACCACAGGAAAGTCAGCCAGGGCGGCATCTTCCTTGCCACAAACAGGGCCGCCCACTGGCACAGAGAGCGCACCAGCAAGAAAAACAAATGTCCAGGGCAGGTGTTGCCGCACAGCAGGTCAGGCCGTGATGGGACGCCCACATCTCAGATCCGAGGGCCTGGGGCTCAGCTCCGCCTCCCCTTCCGATCTAGCTCCCTGCTCATGGGCCAACTGGGAAGGCACAGATGAGAGTACAAGTAGCTGGGTCTCTGCCACCTACATGGGAGATTCGAGTTCCTGGCTCCTGGCTGCAGCACGGCCCAGCTGTGACCACAGCAGGCATTTGGGGAGTGAACCAGCTGATGGAAGATCTCTGTCTCCCCCCTCCCTCTGCAACTGTGCCTTTCAAAAAAAAAAAAAAAAAAAAAACACCTTAAAAAAAAAGTCTAAAGGCACCAAAAGATCAAAACTCTTCAGATGCTCTTGACTGTGAATTAGCATGTGACTCTCAAATTCTGTGAATAACCTGCCACCCAATTTTTGTTGCAAGAGCCTCCTCAGCACTATGTTTTCCAGCAACACAGGGTCATTAAAATGTTATCATACCTTGCCTCTCAGATCACTGTTACTGACTAGATTTGTGATCTCGGGCAGGTCACTTCCTCCCTGGGCCATGGTTGTGTCATTTATTCACTCAATAAATACTTATTGAGAAGCCAGTAAGTCCCAGGTACTAGGCTAACTGCTGAGGACAACAGAGATGAGCAAGATACAACCAGCTGAAGAACTTCTCCCTCTGTTGTTGATGTGTTAATGTCAATAGCGCATCACGCATCACGTTACTGAATGATTAGGGCTCTCCTGGAGGTTGGACAAGGTACTAGAGGAAAACTGGGAGGGGTGTGGCTGTGTCT
Source organism: Oryctolagus cuniculus (assembly GCF_964237555.1). Taxonomy (NCBI): domain Eukaryota; kingdom Metazoa; phylum Chordata; class Mammalia; order Lagomorpha; family Leporidae; genus Oryctolagus; species Oryctolagus cuniculus. The sequence continues at coordinate 20,252,646 of NC_091448.1, read as the reverse complement.
GATCAGGGGGCTTAGGGGTGGGGCCTGTAGAAGAGTCAGCTACATTCTACAAGAACACAGCATCCCTGTGCACACTCTGCTTCAGGGAACAACCCCAGCCACCCACTGCAGATAAGGAGTTTACCGCTGGCACTTTGCTGTTTGGCACCAACGCCTCTTCCAAATTGAAGAGTAGCCAGATTCTCAGTGTCAGACCTTTGCATTACCCAATTCTAACGATCACCCAGGAGTTGGTAAAATTTAATCTCTTCCGATTCAAAGGGCAGAATCACATTACAGGAGGGCACTTCAAAAAGTTCATGGATGGCCGGCACCGCGGCTCACTAGGCTAATCCTCCGCCTGCGGCGCTGGCACCCTGGGTTCTAGTCCCAGTTGGGGTGCCAGTTCTGTCCCAGTTACTCCTCTCCCTGTCCAGCTCTCTGCTGTGGCCCAAGTCCTTGGGCCCTGCACCTGCATGGGAGACCAGGAGGAAGCACCTGGCTCCTGGCTTCGGATCGGAGCAGCGCGGCGGCCATGGCAGCCATTTGGGGGGTGAACCAACAGCAAAAGGAAGACCTTTCTTTCTGTCTCTCTCTCTCACTAACTCTGCTTGTCAAAAAAAAAAAAAAAAGTACATGGATGGGGCTGGCGCTGTGGCAGAGAGGGTGAAGCCACCGCCTGCAGCATGTCTGATCCAGCTCTCTGCCTGTGGCCTGGGAAAGCAGTAGAAGATGGACCAAGTCCTTGGGCCCCTGCACCCGCATGGGAGACCCAAAGGAGCTCCTGGCTCCTGGCTTCAGACTGGCCCAGCTCTGGCCATTTTGGCCTTATGGGGAATGAACCTGCAGATGGAAGACCTCTCTTCTCTCTCTCTCTCTCTCTCTCTGCCTCTCTGTAACTCTGCTTTCCAAATAAATCTTTTTTTAAAAAAGTTCATGGAAATTTGAATTAAATATTTAAGATTTATTTAAGATTTTTTAAAGATTTATTTTATTTATTTGAAAGACAGAGTTACAGAGAGAGGTAGAAACAGAGAGAGGTCTTCCATCCGCTGGTTCACTCCTCAGATGACCGCAACAGTTGGAGCTGCACCAATCTGAAGCCAGGATCCAGGAGCTTCTTCCCCCATGGGCACCCAAGGACTTGGGCCATTTTCCACTGCTTTCCCAGGCCATAGCAGAAAGCTGGATTGGAAGTGGAACAGCCAGGACTCAAACCGGTGCCCATATGGGATGCCGACACTGCAGGCAGCAGCTTTACCTGCTATACCACAGCGCCGGCCCTGGTAAGTCATTTTAATATATAGCTCAGTGCTTAGAGTCTATTCTGACATATAAATACAGGTAAAATTTTAAGTTTCTCCACTCTACTTTCAATTCTTCATCAGATTTGCATATATATATTTTTCAGAAAGATCATAAATTTTATGTTAAGATGTCTCAATGATTATATAATCTGAATGTACTTAATGCCACGGAACTGTACACTTAAAAATGACTAAAATGGGGCCAGTGCTGTGGCTTAGGGGGTAAAGCCGCCGCCTGCAGTGCTGGCATCCCATAAGAATGCCAGTTGGAAACCTGGCTGTTCCACTTGTGATCCAGTTCTCTGCTATGGCCTGGGAAAGCAGCAGAAGATGGCCCAAGTCCTTGGGCCCTGCACCCATCTGGGAGACCTGGAAGAAGCTCCTGGCTCCTGGCTTTGGATTGGCTCAGCTCTAGCTGTTGCAGCCATTTGGGGAGTGAACCAGCAGATGGAAGACCTCTCTCCCTTTGTCTCTCCTTGTCTCTCTCTCTCTAATTCTGTCTCTCAAGTAAATAAATAAACCTTAAAAAAAAAAAAGCTTTCTTTCTTCCACTAAAAAAATTTGGTGGGGTTGTTGCACAGTGGTGAAGCCACCTGTCAGGACATCCACATCCCACACTGGACTGCCTGGCTCAAGCCCCAGTGGCCCCGCTTCTGATCTAGCTTCCTGCTAACGTGCATCCTGGGATGCAATGGTGAGGGTCAAGTAGCTGAGTCCCTGCCACTCATGCGGGAGACACAGATGGAGTCCCTGGCTCCTGGCTTCAGCCTGGTCCAGCCCTGATTGTTTTCAGCATTTGGTAGTGATATAGTATACAGAAAATCTCTGTTGTTCTACCTTTCAAATAAATAAAATTTTTAAAAATATTTATTTATTTGAAAGGCAGAGTTATAGAGAGGCCGAGGCCAAGAGAGGGAGAAAGAGAGAGAGAGAGAGCGAGGTCTTCCGTCTGCTGGTTCACTCCCCGGATGCTGGTACTGCAGGCGGCAGCCTTGCCTGCCACGTCACAGAGCCAGCCCCTCAAATAAATAAATTTTTTTTTTTGACAGGCAGAGTGGACAGTGAGAGAGAGAGACAAAGGTCTTCCTTTGCCGTTGGTTCACCCTCCAATGGCCACCGTGGCCGGCGCGCTGCGGCCAGCGCACCGCGCTGATCCGATGGCAGGAGCCAGGAGCCAGGTGCTTTTCCTGGTCTCCCATGGGGTGCAGGGCCCAAGCACCTGGGCCATCCTCCACTGCACTCCCTGGCCACAGCAGAGAGCTGGCCTGGAAGAGGGGCAACCGGGACAGAATCCGGCGCCCCGACCGGGACTAGAACCTGGTGTGCCGGCGCCACAAGGTGGAGGATTAGCCTAGTAAGCCACGGCGCCGGCAAATAAATAAATTTTTAAAACAAAGCAAATCTGTGCCTTAATGAAGCAAAGGCTACCACAGTCTCAAATCTTGTTTTCCATATTCTCAAATGCTTCCAGACAGGCTCTGGAGGAGGGGCCATGTCACACAGGTGTCAACTCCGATCAAGGAGATAAGATTAGAATCACCGATTCCAACACGCAGGAACATTTTGCTTCAACATGTGATGAGCAGAAAAACATCCATGCCATGTGTTGCTCCTGAGCCATGGAGGAACCACGGCAGAGGGAAGCAGAGACGTGTGCGTGGGCTTCTTTCCAGGGTTCCTTGGTTTATCAGCTTTCTGAGCCCAAGGTGAGTCAGGCAGGGAGCAATGCTTCAACCTGTTTGGTCTTGATCCTTCCAGAAAACTCACTCACTGCTGGCTTCTATTACTAATTTACAAGTGGGGTTGAAGCAAGCAATGGCACTTCTGACTGTTCCCTTGGATCAGTCACAAAGCCACCTACCTTGACAGCCTTCACCAAGGACTGTCGGAGTCCTGCTGAGCCCCAGGGTCGCTCGTCAGAGTCTTAGACTGGAGAGGGATGGAGTCAGAGGTGCAGGCAGGCTGGGATTCCAGGGCTCCAGAACAAACCACGGAAACGCACAGGCAAAAAGCGCTAAAAGGACTTAAAACGCCCAAAAAAAAGTCCTAAAAAAGGTTGTATCTTCAGATTCTCGACTACACAATTGCATAACTGTTCTTAGAACTTTGTGGTGTTAACTGAATGATAGAAAGTGGGAAACTAAAACCACATCAAAAGTTAATTTTTAATAACAATCTCCTAAATAGTTTTCATTAGCTCAATAGGCTAGCCTGGCACAGCTGGGAGGATGTAGTTACAGCATAATAAACATCAACAGAGTTAAAATGGACCAAATATGGCAACATTTAAATTTAAGACTTGAATGCTACAGAAATAAATGAATAATAACTTAATACCTGATACTTAATGAGGTCAATTTAGTAAATACAATAACATTACAGCAGAATGTAAGAAACACAGTATTTTACCGTATTAGAAGGCATCTTCAGTTTGATCATATAAGATGTCCATGGAGGCACAGACGCGCACACGCTGGGAGGGGCAGCAGCGACACACAGCATCATGAATTAACAGAAGTCATGGTTACGTGAAGGAGGAGAGGAAAAGCAAATACAACATTCCCAATACACAGAAAACGCAGACCATGTGTGACAACACTGTCACGCGGATGGACGATGCAGATGGTGCAAATAAACCTTTGCAAAAGAAAAGAACCTTGGTTTCATCACCTGTGATACGAGACGTGGAGACAGACGGCTGGGCTGGGCTGGGCTGGGATGCTGAGCTCTGTGGCTGGCGCCTCTGCACAACCCTCCCAGAGCAAACGGCCTCACTCCCTCCTTTCCTCGGGGTGTCCTGCAGTATCCTCATTTCCAATGTGAACCCTATAGGGAAAAGCTGGGGAGATCTAATTTAAAAAAAAAAGATTTATTTATTTATTCAAAAGTAAGAGTTACAGAGAGTGGGAGGGAGAGAGAGAGAGAGAGAGAGAGAGAGAGATCTTCCATCCACTGATTCACTCCCCAAATAGCTGTAATGCCGGGGCTGGGCCAGGCTGAAGCCAGAAGCCAGGAGCTTCCTTCCCGGTCTCCCATGTGGGTGCAGGGGCCCAAGCATCTGGGCCATCTTCTACTGCTTACTCAGGTGCATTAGCAGGGAGCTGGGTCAGAAGTACAGCAGCCAGTTTCAAGCTGGTGCCCATATGAGATGCTGGCCTTGCAGGCAGAAGCTTTACCTACTATGCAACAGTGCCAGCTCCTACATTTTTTTAAAATAAACTCATACTTTTAAATAAATTTTTATTTATTTTCATTTTAAAAGTAGAGAGAAAAAGATAAAGAGAAGAACTTCCATCTATCAGTTCACTCCTCAAATGTTTGCAACAGTTGGAGCTGGGCAAGGATGAACGAAGGAGCCCTGGAACTCAGTCCAGGTCTCCCACAAGAGTGTCAGAGACTCGAGGACTTGGGCCATCAACACCTGCTGCCTCCCAGGGGACACATCAGCAGGCAGCTGGAATCAGAAATAGAGCAGGGACTTCAACACAGGTACCCTAACACAATGTGGGTGTTCCACGTGGTGTCTTGACCACGGTGCCCATTGCTCACGGCCAGGAGGGCCTAATTAACAAACAATCTCCATGTCTACTCCAGCTGCGGTGTGCAGTGTGCAGTCACTGGGCCTCCAATGTGTTCACACTGTGCTGCTGCACATGGAAGAAGTTTCTGGCTCCTGGCTTCAGCCTGGCCCCGCACCAGTCATTGTAGCCATTTGGGGAGTAAACCTGAGGATGGAAGATATCTCTGTCTCTGTCTTTGTCTCTCTCTGTAACTCTGCCTTTCCAGCAAATAAAATAAATCTTTAAAAACAAACAAACAAATGAGGGGCTGTGGTGCAGCGGGTTAACGCCCTGGCCTGAAGCGCCAGCATCCCATATGGGCACCGGTTCTGGTCCCAGCTGCTCCACTTCCGATCCAGCTCTCTGCTATGGCCTGGGAAAGCAGTAGAACATGGTCCAAGTCCTTGGGCCCCTGCACCGCATGGGAGACCTGGAAGAAGCTCCTGGCTCCTGGCTCCAGATCGGCGTGGCTCCAGCTGTTGTAGCCAATTGGGGAGTGAACCAGCAAATAGAAGACTCTCTCTCTCTCTCTCTCTCTCTGCCACTCTTCTCTCCTCTTCTCTCTGTGTAACTCTTTCAAATAAATAAATAAATCTAAAAGAAAACAAAGAAAACAAAAAACTTTTGAAACAGAACATGCAATTGATCATATGGATAGGAACCAAGGACAGTCACAGAGTACTGAAAATGCCATTATGAAATACATAATTCCAGCAAATGGTATAAAAAAGTTGATGCACAGGGCCTGCGCTGTGGCATAGCAGGTAAAGCTGTCACCTGCAGTACCGATGTTACATATAGGTGCTGGTTAGAGTCTCGGTGGCTCCACTTCTAAGCCAGCTCTCTGCTATGGCCTGGGAAAGCAGCAGAAGATGGCCTAAATCTTTGGGCCCCTGCACCTGCATGGGAGACCTAGAAGAAGCTCCTGGCTCCTGGCTCCTGGCTCCGGATTGGCCCAGCTCCAGCCCATTGCGGCCAATTGGGGAGTAAACCAGTAGTTGGAAGACTCTCTCCCCCTCTGCCTCTGCCTCTCTGTAACTCTCTGCCTTTCAAATAAATAATCTTTTCAAAAAGTGGATGCAGAAAATACATCAATTTAAAGCTTTGAAGCGTGTTCCTATTCTTTCTCCAATGGGTATAAAGATATCAAGACACAATCCTCGGGGCAGGCATTGGGCCTAGTGGAGTCCTGGGTCAATCCCCAGCTCCAGTTTGCTAATCCAGCTTTCTGCTAATGCAGACGCTGGGAGGTGGAAAGGGGAAGGCTCAAGTAACCAGGTTCTTGCCACCCATGCGGGAGCCCTGGGTTGAGTTCCCAATTCTTGCTGGCTTTGGCTTGGTTCAGCCCAAGCCATTTCAGGTATTTGGGGTGTGAATCAACAGACAGAAGCTCTCTCTTTCTTTAAGAAAATGAAAGTACAGAGTGACTGCTTTTGCAGAGGCACTGTGGCATACACAGATTTTCCTGAAAGAGTATTCTCAAAATATACTAAGACAAATTTTTCACTTAAAATCAATTGTGAGGTACATAGGGTACAATTATACTATTCTTGCTACTCTTTACTAAGGTTTTAAATGCCAATAATCAAAATTTGGAAGCTCAATTGAGGATTATCTTGTTAATTTTAAAATGTTTGCTTTTTGTTACCTGCAGTAGAATGCGCAGCTGAATCCTGGAAGAGCCACCGCAGCCTGGTCAGTTGGGTGGCTGTTCAAGGCTCTCCCATGTCAACAGAAGCACACTGTAGGCCAGGGGCCCGCCTCGTGGCACAGCAGGTCAAGCCGCTGCTTATGCCACCTGCTTCCCGTATCAGAGCGCCAGTTCAAGTCCCAGCTCGTCAGCTTCTGATCCCACTCCCTGCTAATGCACCTGGGAAGGCAGAGGAAGATGGCCCCTGCCACCTCTGTGGGAGACTCGGATGGAGTTCCTGGCTCCTGGCTTCAACCTAGCCCAGCCTTAGCTGCTGTGGCCATGTGGGGAGTGAATCAGTAGAGATCTCTCTCTCTTTCTCTGTCCCTGTGCATGTGTGTGTAATTCTGACTTTCAAATAAATACATTTTTAAAAAGTAATAATAAAGTTGAAAGAGCAGATTCAGATTCAGTAAGTCTGGTGGGGCCAAATATAGTGTGTGTGTGTGTGTGTTTTAAAAGATTTATTCATTTGAAAGGCAAAGTGACACAGAATGAGAGAGAGAGAGATCACACATCTGCTGGTTCACTCCCCAAATGCCCACCACAGCCAGGGATGGCACAGGCTGAAGCCAGGAGCCTGGAGCTCCACTCAGGTCTCCCGTGAGGGTGGCAGGGGCCCAAGCACTTGGGTCCTTGGGTCATCGTCTGCTGGTTTACAGTTCAGGAAGCTGGACTGGAAGCAGAGGCATCTGGACTTGAACTGGCATTAAACAGGGGATGTGGGCGTCCCAAGCAGCGGTTTCATGAGTTGCACCACAGCTGGCCCCAAGATGGTACACCTTTAAAGAGCCTCCAGCTCCTGCCGGGAGCGGGGCTGTGAAGCAGCGGTTCTCAACTTCAGGTGCTGCAGAATCACTCCCAGGGCTCCTGAAAGCAGATGATCCCCCCACCTCCCCGCCCCTGGGGTTCCTAATTTAGAAGGGTGGGGTGGAGTACAAAATTCTGCATTTCTAACATAGTCCTCGGTGGTGCTAATGCTGCCCGTAGGGACCCCACTCTGCGAAGCACTGCTATAGAGAGGAAAGTCTATTCTGTGCTGCCACCAACCCGCCCTGTGACTCCCGCAGGAAGGCATGCATTCAGCTGCAGTCCACACAACATACAATTGACAGCAGCTTAAACAAATGGCAGTTCTTCTTGGTTGTTAAGTCCAGAGGTGGGCAGTCCAGGCTGGGGCCTCCTCATAGGAAGTCAGCAGGAGCGTGCAGTCTTTCTGCACCACGACCACGAATGTGTGACTTTGAACTCACGGCCACATGAGGGCTGCAGAACCAAGTTCCAAGCTGAAAGAAGGGAGCCAGGCAAAGGAGTAAGGGGAGCTGCACTTGATCTTTTGAAAAAGTTAGGAGGCCTGTGTGTGGCATAGCAGGTAAAGCCGCTGCCTGCAGTGCCAGCATCCCATATGGGCGCCTGTTCAAGTCTCGACTGCTCCACTTCCCATCCAGCTCTCTGCTATGTCCCAGGAGGGAAAGCAGTAGAAGATGGCCCAAGTCCTTGGGTCCCTGTGCTTGTGTGGGAGACTCAGAAGAAGCTCCTGGCTCCTGGCTTGGGATCAGTGCAGCTCCGGCTGTTGCAGCCAACTGGGGAGTGGACCAGCGGATGGAGGACCCCCCCTCCTTTTGTGTAACTCTTTCAAATAAATAATAAATAAATCTCTCTCTCTCTCTCTTTTTTTTTTTTTTTTTTTTTTTAGACAGAGTGGACAGTGAGAGAGAGAGAGAGAGACAGAGAGAAAGGTCTTCCTTTGCCATTGGTTCACCCTCCAATGGCCCCCGCGGCTGGCGCGCTGCAGCCAGCGCACTGCGCTGATCCGAAGGCAGGAGCCAGGTGCCTCTCCTGGTCTCCCATGGGGTGCAGGACCCAAGCACTTGGGCCATCCTCCACTGCACTCCCGGGCCACAGCAGAGAGCTGGCCTGGAAGAGGGGCAACCGGGACAGAATCCAGCGCTCCGACCAGGACTAGAACCCGGTGTGCCGGCGCCGCAAGGTGGAGGATTAGCCTAGTGAGCCACGGCGCCGGCCAATAATAAATAAATCTTTAAAAAAATAGCTAGTCTAGGAGTCTCAGTCCATGACTTCTGCTTCCATCTCACTGAGCATGACTGTAGCTATCAGAGACCTACCACTGGCAGGTGATGAGGGAGCAGGGACTGGACCTGCCACGGTGACCTCAGACATAGGCGCGAGACCTTCATATTAAGACCACGGGAGCTCCCAACAGTAAGCGCACGTCTCAGTTCTTGGAACCCCTGTCTTATGCACAGAACATACAAGAAGCACTACTGGAGGTCGGGGCAGGACTCCTGTACACTACAGGACACTCGGCATTTCTGATCTCTAGGTACCAAATGCCAGTTCCCCTCATTGTAAAACCCCTTGACCATTTCCTGATCTGCCACCTGTGCCTCAGTTTGATGACTTCCCAAATTTCCATCAGTGCCAACTGGGTAAAAGGTAAGTAGCCTTTAGCAATCTGTTTACTCCATCGCCCCTACTAGTCTGATAAAACCCACAAGGCTTCTGCAGGTTTGCAAATGCCTCCTGGTGGGGGTGGAGTGTGGGAGGGGACTTTACTCCTGGGTTGGAAACCACTGTGATGCCCTCTGGCCTCTGTAATAAAGGCCACAGAGGAGGCGCCTGGTGCCTGCTCTTCTGCCGTGGTGGGTGAGCATTCTTTATCTCCTTGCTGCTACTGACAGCGTCACTATTCCACCTCGTTGAGAAAACCTCCCTCCACGGATGCACATCCAGTGCAGCTCCATCACTCCACTCCTTGTCCCAACGGTCTACCTACTTCCAAGTCACTGCTCCTCCTTCACACCACGCCTCCCCTCATCCAAGCCCGGCTCTGCCTTGACCTTCTCACATCCAGCATCCTCTCCTTGACCTCGGCCACTGGCCATTCCACAGACAACTCCTCAATCTTAAACCTGACTGGCTCATTCGTATCTATTGATTTATTTGAAAGTCAGAGAGACACACAGAGAGTCTTCCTCTGAATCCTCGGGTTCACTCCTCAAGTGGCCACAACGGGGCTGAGGCAGGCTGACATCCACTGCTTTTCTCAGGCCATTAGCAGGGAACACGACCTGGCGCCCACCTGGGGTGCGATGCTTTGCCCACTACGCCACAACACCAGCAGCCCCAACTGGCTCATTCTGGCACCACCACTTCCCGCGCCTCCAGCTCCTGGGTCTCTGTCCCACTCCTCCCAGGCAGTCAGCCCTAACCAGCCTCACACTCTTCCCTGTGGACATCCTGATGGATGTCCCTGATCTTTCCCCATCCTCCCGGCCCTGGACCTAGCTGACTTTCTGCCCTCCTCCTGCTCCTAGGCTGGGGTCACTGAGTGCTGGGCAAGCCAGTACTCCTCCAGGTGGGTCGTCACCATGACAACCAAGCCGCCTATAACTGCCCCCACCCACCCCAGGGCTGGGGCTGGGGATCCTCTGGGCTGTCCACGGCCGCCCTCCTTTCTCCCCCTCCCCTCTCATCCCCACTCTCAGTAGATAACTTCACTCCTACTTGACTGGTGAAAATAGAAGCCATCAGGCAGAAGCCCCCTCAACTTCCTGCCCCCTACTCCCACCCCCCTGAGACACTTATTTTTATCCACACTCATCCTTTCCTCCCTTTGATTGTAGGGAAAGTTTCCTTCCTGTCGTTAATCCCTCCACCTGAGCCCTGCATCCCAGTAGCTGCAGCCTCCTCAGGGACCTTGGCTCCCAAAATCTCCTCTCTGCCTCTTCAGTATCTGAACATGGAAGCCCCTCCTATCTTTTTTATTTATTTATTTTTATTTGAAAGGCAGAGTCACAGAGAGGCGAAGAGTGAGAGTGAGAGAGAGAGGTCTTCCATCCCCTGGTTCACTCCTCAGTTGGCTGCAACAGCTGGACCTGCACCAATCCAAAGCCAGGAGCCAGGAGCTTCTTCCGGGTCTCCCATACGGGTGCAGGGGCCCAAGGACTTGGGGCATCATCTACTGTTTCCCAGGCCATAGCAGAGAGCTGGGTCAGGCATGGAGCAGCCGGGACTCGAACCGGAGTCCACATGGGATGCCAGTTCTGCAGGCAGAGGCTTTACCTGCTACACCACAGCGCCGGCCCCAACCTCTCCTATCTTCAACAAAGCCAAGTTCCCCAGATGCTTAGATCCCATCTCCACTGTACAAATCTCCCTTTTTCTCACCGCCTTTAGAGCAGGGTTCTTAACCTTTTCAAAACATGGATGTTTCTTTCTGCTTAGTGGACAATGTTATTTGAATGAATAAAATATATGTAGAATTACCACAGAAACCAGTTATACTGAAATACAGTTGTAATAGCATTTTTAAATTTTCTTATTTGAAAGGCAGAGGATAGAGAGGGAGAGATAGCTCTCATTCACTGCTGTGCCAGGCTGAGGCCAGGAGCTGGTAACTCAACCCAGGTCTCCCATGTAAGTGGCAGGAACTTAATTATTTGAGCCATCACCACTGCCTCCCAGGGTCTACACTGCCAGGAAGCTGGAGTCAGGAGCCAGATGCAGGGGTGAGATGATGTCCAGGCATCTTAACCGCCAGGCTAAATGCCTGCCATGTTATAATATCTTCAGCCATTGCTTGGGATACTCACAGCCCATACTGGAGTGCTGGTTGCAGTCCCAGCTACTTTGCTTCTGGTCTAGCTTCCTGCTAATACATTCTGGGAGAGAGCAGATGATAGCACAAGTGCTTGGGCTCTTGTAACACACATGGGAGACCCCGATGGAGTTCCTGGCGCCTGGCTTTGGCCTGGTCCAGCCCTCACTGTTGCAGCCACTTGGGAGAATGAACCAAAGTTGGAAAATCTCATGCTCTCTGTCTCTGTCTTTCTGCCTTTCAAGCAGTTGAAAATAAATAAAAACATACATTAAAAATAAAATTTTATGAGCAACTTTGACATAATATATGTGATTGATTTATTTGAAAGAGTGACATAGAGGGAGAGACAGAGACAGAGACAGAGAGAGTCAGATAACTTCCATCTGCTTGCCCACTTATCAAATAACTGCAACAGCCAGGACTGGGCCAGGCCAAAGCCAGGATCCTGGAACTCTACCCAGACCTTCACGTGGGTGCCACAGACCCACGCACTTGAGTCATAACCTGCTACTTCCAGGCATCTCAGCAGGAAGCTGGATCAGAAGCAAAGTAGCCAGGACTCCCACATGGGATGCAGGTGTCCCAAGCAGTGTGACTCAACCCACTGTGCCACGATGCCCAGTCTTTTTTCTTTGATTTTTGTGTGTCCTTTTTATTTTCTAAAAGATTCACTTATTTATTTCCTTGACAGGCAAAGTGACAGAGAGTGGAAGAAATAGAGAGAAAGAGACCTTTCATCCACTGATTCACTCCCCAGGATGGTCCAGGCCAAGGCCAGGTGCCCAGAACTCCAGCCAGGTCTCCATGTGGGTGGTAGCAGTCCAACACTTGAGCCATCTTCTGCTGCCTTCCCGGGTGCATTGGCGGGCAGCTGCATTGGAAGCAGAGCAGACAGGACTGAAACTGGGGCTCTGGGATGGGATGTGGGCATCACAAGTAGCAGCTTAACCCCCTGTGCCACGAGGCCAGCCTGTGTGTCCTGTATTAACCCATTCAATAGCAAGATCTTTGCGTTACTCCTGGGCTTGTCTCTAGGGTGTTTCTGGAAGGGACCGGCATCTGAGTGATGAACTAAGGATGGCAGGTGACCCTCCCCAGTGAGGGTGAGCATCAGTCAATTGTTTTGGGCCTTGAATGGAAAATAGGACAGAGTCAGGGAAAACTCAGATTCTCTGCTTGAGCTCAGACACCATCTTCTCCGCCCCTGGGCTCGGGCTTGCAGACAGCCCAGCACTCATTCCATGGGAGCCTGATTCTCAGGACTGAAACAGCCACCCGCTTTCTAGGTTCTCCCACTTGTAGCCAGCAGATCATGGAGCTTGGAAGCCTCTACAATCGTGTGAGTCAGTTCCTACAGATCTCCCGTCACACACGGACACGCGTCCTCCACCTCCGTTTATCTACATCCATCTACTGTTGTTCCTATTTCTCTGGAGAACCCTAAAAACACCATTTCCAGGTGCCATACCCCAGTATGACACCAGCAGCTGAGAAGAGCGTGTGTCTCCCTGTGGGGAGCAACTGGGAGCAACTCGGACTAGACTAAGTTACTGGAATTAAGACTTATTCTATGCATCTGCTCTCCCACAATATGGCGCTGGGAGAGGAGGAAACAGCTTCTACACAGCTGCCTCCAGTTCAACCAATAAACTGTAGGACCTGCTCCTGATTGGAGGAGAGCAGCGTACTTGGCGTGTGGGTAGCAGAGTTGGGATTGGTGGAAGAAGACTATAAAGGAGGAGAGAGACGGCATGCACCAGGAACATCTAAGAGGAACATCTAAGGGGAACACCTGTGCAGCCCCCGAGAGAGCCGGCCGGCGGTGTGCCGCTCCCCCGCGGAAGTGGGGAAAGTGGCAGGGGGAACCGCCCTTCCACGGAGGTGGAAGGGACAGTAGCCAACCCGGGAAGAACCAGCAGCAAACCCGGGGAGGGCCGAGCAGACAAAAGAACAGCGCAGGGTCCTGTGTCGTTCCTCCACGAAGACGGGGAGTGACATAATGGTGCCGTGACTTGGATATGAAGCCTAGGCAGGGTTTAGTGTCGTTCCTCCATGAAGAGGGGGAGCGACATCTCCCCATGTCTCTTTATTTTTAACCAGTGAGGGGACCTTCCCCAGAAGTCTTCCCTCACATCTCCCTGGCCTGAGCTACACCATATGGCCCTGTCTAAACTAGTCCCTGGTAAGGAAATTGTGACAACCAAGACTGTCTCGGATTAATTAATACCACGGGATCACTGGAAGGAAACATAGAATGCAGAACAAAACCAGGGTTCTGCCTGCCACCGAGGGTGAGGGATCCAACCCTACTGATTCACTCTGGCTTTCCTTTGGTTTTTTTTTTTTTTTTTTTTTTTTTTTTTGGCTTCATTTTTCTTTTCCATACAGTTTTCCCTTCTGCCCCTTAAATGTACATTCTACCAGGTTGCCCCAGTCTATGTTCAATCATCTTAAACTCTGAAGATTCTCCATCTGTATCTCTCACATCTGCACCCCCTTCTCCCGGAAGGCCCTTCATTCCCCAGCTGGATTAACGCAATCTTGCCTCCTCTTTTGTTCTCTGGCTCTTCTCACCGGAGTCACTGACGCCTAAGAAATGCAGATCTGATCCTGGCCTCCTCTGCTCAGGATCCTTCAGGGCCTTCTTTTTCCACAGGGCACACCCAGGTGTGGCCCCTGCCAACTTCTTCAGTTCACTACTTAAAAATTTCCATGTTCACCCTAAACTCAACACACCACAGCTGGTCTGCAGACATGCTGCTTCTTGCTCCACCAATTCTTCCAACTCCCTCCCTCCCTCTCTCTCTTCCCACAGAGACTCAAAAGTGCTTTTGGGGGGCCAGCGTTGCAGCACAGCTTGTTGAGCCTCCGTCTAGGATGCCAGCATCGCATATGAGCTCCAGTTTGAGACCTGGCTGCCCCACTTCCGATCCAGCTCCCTGCTAATGTGCCTGGGAAAGCAGTGGAGGATGGCCTGGGTGCTTGGGCTCCTACACCCATGTGGCCATTTGGGGATTAAACCAGTGGTTGGAAGACCTTTCTCTCTGTCTGTAACTCTACCTCTTAAATAAAAAATAAATAAAATCTAAAAAAAAAAAAAAAGTCAACCTGGTGTAACATAAGTACATAATAAAAGAACAAAAGAATAAGCAAATGCTCCACAAACAGGATTGCTTTCAGGGTGATTCCCCCCTCCCCCGCCACTTGGGAAAACCATATAGAAAAACAACACAACAAAAACAACCAAAAAACCACAACAAACCACAAGCCTTGGGGCCGGCATTGTGGCATAGCAGGCAAAGCTGCCATCTAAGACCCCAGCATCCTATATGGATGCCAGTTTAAGAACTGGCTGTTCCACTTGCAATGCAGCTCCCATGTTAATGTGCCTGGGAAAGCAGTGTGGGCCCCTGCACCCATGTGGGAGACCTGGAGGAAGCTCCCAGCTCCTGACCTTGGCTTGGACTACACTGGCCTTTGCAGCCATTTGGGAAGTGAGCCAGTAGATGAAAGACATCTCTCTCTTTCTGTAACTCTGCCTTTCAAATAAATAATCTTAAAAAAAGACACAAGCCCTTTTGTCCATTTCATAATCAAAATATGAATTTAGCACAACTCCCTTTGTATAAGCGTTGTTTTAACTTCTCCTTTCCTTCATTTTGAATGTTAGTCCCTGGGCTCATAGGATCGCAGGTGGATAGCCATGATGTGCACACAGCCCTTCCTCGCAGTCACGGAGACAGCCTCAGTTCTCTACCTCACTCCTCTCCCCCTCCACAAGTTACCTGTGCTCCTCCTGCAGGGCAGGTGTCCAGGAAGAGTCCAGAAAAGACAACGCATCCAAAAACGTTCCGTTCAACCTAGGACGATCCATGGAGGCGGTGTCAGTAACGAGCTAGTTGTTAGCTGCATTTTCAGCAGAGGCGGACCAGGCCTCCCCGGAACATCACCACCAGCACCTTATCACAACCTGGATCGCAGCACGTGGAGGCACGCAGACTGGCCAGGACTGCACGGTCCACCCCGAGCAAGCGGCCTTGAGACCCTGGATCTTAGGTCCGTGGGAAGAATCGTGAACCTGGGCCTCGTGCTCAGCTTCAACAGAGCTCAGATCTGACACTGATCTACAGGGCCATGATACTTGGCTTTTTATAAAATGTATGTAAAGAATCCACTTCCTTTCTTTTTTTTTTTTTTTTTTTTTTTTTTTTCACAGGCAGAGTGGACAGTGAGAGAGAGACAGAGAGAAAGGTCTTCCTTTGCCGTTGGTTCACCCTCCAATGGCCGCCGCAGCCGGCACGCTGCGGCCGGCGCACCGCGCTGATCCGATGGCAGGAGCCAGGAGCCAGGTGCTTTTCCTGGTCTCCCATGGGGTGCAGGGCCCAAGCACTTGGGCCATCCTCCACTGCACTCCCTGGCCACAGCAGAGGGCTGGCCTGGAAGAGGGGCAACCGGGACAGAATCCGGCGCCCCGACCGGGACTAGAACCCGGTGTGCCGGCGCCGCTAGGCGGAGGATTAGCCTAGTGAGCCGCGGCGCCGGCCAGGAACACCTTTCTCTCTGTCTCTGTCTACTCTGCCTGTCAAAAAAAAAAAAAAAAAAAAAAAAAAAAAAAAAAAAAAAATCCACCTACCGCTTCTACCCTACCTAAACTCTGCCATGCACAGCAGCTGCCCACCTGTGCTTCTGTTCGCCTGCATCTCGGAAAGATAAGGGCGGCTAACACGTGCTGAATCGTGAGTGGCCGTCGGGCTCCGTGCAGAGTGCTGGTGACCCCTCTCCTATAAGCCGCAGGGATCGCTCGGTCCCCAGCAGAAATGGAAAGCGTGCTAAGGGGGAAGACTTAAGGCCAGCCCCGCCGAAGGCCCCGACGCCTCAGGTTCGAAGCGTTGGTGTCCCGTCCCCAGCTCATCAGACAGGGCTTCTGAGAGGAGAATGGACACACCGCAGCTTCTCCAAGGCCGACAAGCGCACGCCTTCCAACCCGCAGGCCTGGAAACGGATTTGAAGAGTGCTCCCACTTCTGGGAGAGAAGATGCAGGGGCAAGGCACGGTTGGGAGTCGCGAGCCGCGGCGAAGCGTCACCCGCTAGGGTCACACACACACACACCGGCCGCGGCTCGCGGCTCGCGGCTCGCAGGAGCCCGGCGCCCCCGCCCCCGCCCGGCCGAGGCAAGCGGACGCCGCTCGCTCGCGGGCAGCCCCGGCGCGGAGCACGTCCTGGCGGCAGCGCCCGCCCCGCCCTCGACCCTCAGAGGGAGCGGCCGGACCCGCCCCGGCCCGGCGAGAAGGCCGGGTCCCCGTGCGGACGCCGGAGCCGGACGACGGCTGGGGGGACGGAAACGGCCCGAGGCCGGCGGGGGCGGGCGCGGGGCGAGCTCCAGAGCCTTCCAGAGCCGCCCGGAGCATCTGGGCGGCGGGGCCTGGAAGGCGGCCGAGTTCTCTTTAAAAAAAAAAAAAAAAGAGCGAGAAAAAAAGAAAACAAAAGCCGGAGCCGGCGTCCGAGCGGGAGTCTCGGCGGCGCTCTGGCCTGCTCCTCCCGGGCTCCCAGGGCCGGCCCCCCTCGGAGCGCGGCCTGGAACGTTCCGGGGGGGGGGCGGGCGGCGCTGCGCCGGCTGCTCCGTAATTGTTCCGAGACGGCTCCGAGCATGCATATGGAAGAAATAAAGTAGCTCCCTATCTCAAATAAATTCCAGATGCCCCGGAGACCTACCGGGAACACGCGAAAACTGTTGTGCAAGCAGGGAAGATACTGCGAGTAGGGGCCGGGGTGGGGTGGGGTGGGGGCTTCCTTAAGTTCTCGAAACAAAGGGAAAGTCCGCAGTAAAACTGACAGCGTCCCTGTGGCAAGACACACTTCTCGATGTGAAGACGAGGCCCAGGTGATATCTGCAAGCTGTCCAAGGGTGGATGTGCGGAACTGACTGCAAATGTCTAAGATAAACGGGCAAGGGCTACCCACGGGCAGGTCCCAGAGGAGGCATCCCCAAAAGGAAAGCGAGTGGCCCTCGCCCGGCATCGCGACTGGGCATTCCACCCTCCAGATCCCCTTCAGCCTCTGTGGAACTGACAAAACCAGTACCTGGCAGCCCAAGAGCAGGTGCGCCTGTGGGAAACAACTCGGGCTGGGAAGAGTGCAGCCGGTCAGGAATAAGCCCCAAGCTGTGCAAGCCTCCACAGAGACTTGGCGCTTCCTGTTCGTAGGCAGGCAGCTCCTGTGCCCCTGTGGTGGGGGGTTATTGAGAACAATCTTTAAAAAACATCAAAACTGTGCATTGTATGGAGTACTATGTGACATCTCCAAACGCGTACATGGTGTGATGTTCAAACCACAGAAAACATATCTGTCTCTGCAAACATTTATCAGCTCTTGAGGGTTCTAGCTTTTTAAGAAAGCAAACAATACTTTACTGTCATCCATAGTCACCCCACAGGCCAATTCAACACCAGAATGCCTTTCTCCTGTCTAACTATAACTTAGTATCGGTTAATCACCCTTTCCCATCTGGCCTTCCACTAATTGAGAACAATCTAACCCCACTCGTTTGGAAGTAGAATAAACTGCTTTTGTTTGTCCACTGAAATACAATACAGCAGTTAAAAGGGATGAACTAAATCTACCCATATTAACACGGCTACATCACAAAAAGCCCTAATGTAAGGTGAAAAAAGCAAGCTGCTTTTCTCTGATATTATACTTTGGTATCATTTATATAAATTTCAAAACACAAAAATAGATGGTAAAAATATAAAATTATGTTGTCTATGTCACCTTTCCGGTAATTTAGAGTAAAACAGAGCCTCAGAGATACCACTTCACACCCAGGCTATGATCAAAAGCTAGCGAGGAACAAGTGTTGCTGGAGATAACACTGGAACCCCTCAGCACTGCCAGTGGGAACGTAATCTTGTGCAGCTGCTGTGGAAAAGAGTATGGCGATTCCTCAATTAGACACAGTTATCAGCAATCCTACTTCCGGGTATGCAAGCAAGGAGTTAAATAGATATCTGTACACCCGCGTCCAAAGGGGCACTATTCAAAATGGCCAAAAGGTGGAACAAGTGTCCGCCGAGGTTTGAGTGGATAAACAAATGTGGTGTATCTATGCCACGGAATATTATTCAGCTTTAATAGAGAAAGAATGGTGACTTCCAGGGTCTGCGCCGAAGACGGGAAGTTGCTGTTTAATGGGTAAGGTTTCAGTTTGGGAAAGAGAAAATGCTCTGAAAATGGAGGGTGCTGATGGGTACAGAACAATGCGAGTATACTTAATGTCTGTTAACTGTTGAAATGATGGATTTTATGCTGTGCACGAGTATGTCAAACAATTTTAGAAAAATAGAAATTTAAAGGAAGAAAGTTGCCTTGGATCCAGCCCAGGCCCCAGCGGAGCTGACAGTCCTTAGGGCATCAGGACCTACACCCGGACTACCTAGTGCACCCAGCCGTCCTCTCCCCACCTGCCCGCAGCCTAAGGTCGCGACCCTGCGAGCCCCCGCCAGTCTCAGGGCGCAGGCGCGGAGAGGTGGGCAGGCGGGGGCGTGGCCTCGCTCTGCGCCTGTGCCGAATTCCAGCTGCGCCTGCCATGGGGGAAAATGATGCCCAGGTTGGGCTCCGCGGCCCGCCGGCGGAGCAGACGCCCGCACTGCACACGCGCAGACCGAGCGCTCGCGTCGAGAGGCGAGGGGAGCGCGCGCTGCCCACGTCCTGCGCGCCCGGCTGCCGGGCGTTCGTCTCGGCCGTGACTCCCGCCGGGCCCGTGTCCGCAGAGCGATGCCCCGGGAGATCATCACCCTGCAGCTGGGCCAGTGCGGCAACCAGAGTGAGCAAGCGAGCTCCGGGCCCCGCCACTCTCTCGTTCTGCCCCTTCGGGGTCCACGGGAGTGCTTGGTTCCCACCGGGTCCCCTCTCCCTCTCGTGAACCCCCTGCCCTACTGCGCATGACCACGCAGGCCCTGGGCTGTGACGGCTCCCAGAGCCGGCGTCCTGGGCGCACGCTCCGAGAGTGGCAGCCTCAGAGCCTGACGCTGAGCTGCCCAGGCCTTTCGGCTCTCGCAGACCCGGGCGTCTCCCCTCTCCCCAGTTGGTTTCGAGTTCTGGAAACAGCTGTGCGCCGAGCATGGTATCAGCCCCGAGGGCATCGTGGAGGAGTTCGCCACCGAGGGCACGGACCGCAAGGACGTCTTTTTCTACCAGGTGCCCCCGGCGGCTGGGCCAGGACCCCGGGGGCCTGAAGGGACGGGGCAGGGGCTGGTGCTGGGGAGCCCGCTGGGCACAGGGCCCCGCGGCTGGCTCGGGGAGGGAGGCCCGGCAGGAGCCCGAGTGGGACTGGACTGGGGCCTGGGCCGGCGGTGGCGCCGGCTGACGGGGCCGCCCCTTCCCGGCCTCTCGCTGGCAGGCCGATGATGAGCACTACATCCCGCGGGCCGTGCTGCTGGACCTGGAGCCCCGGGTGATCCACTCCATCCTCAACTCTCCCTACGCCAAGCTCTACAACCCGGAGAACATCTACCTGGCTGAGCACGGAGGAGGAGCTGGCAACAACTGGGCCAGGGGATTCTCCCAGGTGTCCAAGCCGGGGACCCTTGGATAGTCCCACCCTGGGGCAAGGCAGGCTCAGGCAACCTGGGAATTTGACCAGAACAGATTTCTGATACGTAAGAGATAAAGGGATGCTTTGACAAAGGGACAGCCAGGGAGAGCTTTATGCAAATTTTGTACAAGTCACAAAGTATCATTTCTGCGTTGAGGGCAAGAGCTGAAGCTCTGCTTCAGGGGGGTCACAAAGCCCTCCCCCGCCGCCCTCCCTTGTGGAATTCTTGTTGCTGAACAGAGAACCTTGGACCTGACTCTCTGCCATGTCTCTGTCCAGGGTGAGAAGATCCACGAGGACATCTTCGACATCATAGACCGGGAAGCGGACGGAAGCGACAGTCTTGAGGTGAGCTTCTCCCCAGCTCCCGTGGGGTGCAGCGGAGAGGGGCTGCGGCGTGTTGGGGGTCAGGCGGTGGCCCGAGCAGGCCCTGGGATGGTGGCAGTCCAATTCCAGGCCCATTTGTTGAGCATCTGGTTTGGGATCTTGAGGTAGATAAGGTGCAGTCCTTGTTCTCAGGGAAGCCGTAGCCTGGAGGGTGTGAATCCCTCAGCCTGTCCCCAAGCCCTGAGTCTTCCCAAGGAGCCTCGGCCTGGACGGACACAGAGGAAGCCTTGAGGCACGAGTGTGTTGCGAGTGGGTGGGGAATGAGACAAGCTGGCAGCCTCCCCCTCCCCCTGCCCAGGTCCCTGGTCACTGCCTGTCCTTCACTCCCACACAGGGCTTCGTGCTGTGTCACTCCATTGCCGGGGGGACCGGCTCTGGCATGGGCTCCTACCTCCTGGAACGGCTGAATGACAGGTAGGCCGGTGTTTGTTAGGAGGGCATTAGCCCGGGTCCCCTTTTCCTTCTGAGCGGGAAGGCCTGCCCCTACTGCTTTTGAGTCCTAGAGACAGACCCACCCAGGTAACCTTGGCAGCAACCAACACCTGGGGGGGGGGGCACCTGGGGACAGGGGAGATCTAGAGTTTGATGCTTGCAGCTTATCCTGTTCATTCTGAAGACTGAGTCCCGCCCTTACCCTGCTACTGTACAAGAGCTTGGTGGCACACGAAAATCGTGGTGCCCATTGTCCCCACAGAAGACAGAGTGAGCAGTCCGGTAAGTCCTGTTGCTTCTCTGTGCCACCCTCCCCCTTTCCTTCTTCTTCACCCTCAGGTACCCCAAGAAGCTGGTGCAGACCTACTCAGTGTTTCCCAACCAGGACGAGATGAGCGACGTGGTGGTCCAGCCCTACAACTCGCTCCTCACGCTCAAGCGGCTGACTCAGAACGCAGACTGCGTGGTGAGCAAAAGAAGAGGGAGTCGAGGGCTGTGGGACCCCCCTGAGTCACAGCCAGCCTGCCCTGCCCTGCCCAGCACAAAAAGAACCACCAAAGCCAGACCCGTGGTCGGACTGCGAAGTAAGGTCGCAACCTCCAGGGTGCTTATGTGACTTTAGGCAGCCAGTCCCCCAGCACAGGGACTGCCTCCCCCTGCCACCACATAAGCCACTCAGCCCACTCAGTGCCTGCTCACGTTTCAGCTCCAGCTCAGGGGTCACTGTCTTAGTGAAACTTCGCTGCCTACCCAGTCAAGGTCAGCTTCCTTTGTCATATTTCAGGTTAACAGCGTCTTTTTTCTGTTCTGTATTCAATGTCAGCCTCCCTCAACTAGGCTGGAGGCCTGGCGAGGGCAAGACCGTGCCCGTTTTCACTCTGTGGTCACTCCAGACCCAGGCACAAAGTGTGGCACAGAGGACACTCACAGATTTGTTTACTGCCCTGCACTGTCCAGAGGGACTCATAATACCCCCAAAGAATGCTTTCCTTGTAAACTAGCAAAGCTACTGACTGCCTTTACAGCTTAGCAGGTGCTCAGCCAATATTTCATGTCTATGCCACCCTGTCTGTCCCCTCCAGGTGGTGCTGGACAACACAGCCCTGAACCGGATAGCCACGGACCGCCTGCACATCCAGAACCCATCCTTCTCCCAGATCAACCAGCTGGTGAGCCCACCTCTGCACTCCTTCCCACTGGAAGTCCTCCCTGAGGGAGGACTGTCGGGGGAGGGGGGAGGGGTCCTACCCAGGCCAGGCCCATGACACAGCACCCCTGTCCCCAGGTGTCCACCATCATGTCAGCCAGCACCACCACCCTGCGCTACCCCGGCTACATGAACAACGACCTCATCGGCCTCATCGCCTCGCTCATCCCCACGCCCCGGCTCCACTTCCTCATGACCGGCTACACCCCCCTCACCACGGACCAGTCAGTAAGAGCAGCCCTCAGTGTCCCGGGCCAGCTGGCCCTGACCTGGCCTCTCCTCTCCTCGCTGCCCTGGCAGCTGCCCATTGCAGCCCCCAGAGGCCTTGCACTCAGGCACTGGCAGAGCGTGGGACTGTCTCGCTGCCTCGTCTCCACCTTCCCTCTGCCCTGGGCTCCTGCAGGCCCCGTGGCGTGGGGAGCGCTGTTGGCTCCTGCACGAGGACATGTCTGTGAGCTGACGCTGGTCCTGCCTGAGAGGCCGCACTGCTCCAAGTCTGCCGGGGTGTGCTGGCTCCTCTGCATCCCTGCCCGGTGCCCCGAGTGCTGGTCTGGCCCCTGTGACCGCTATCCCACCCCTCAGGTGGCCAGCGTGAGGAAGACCACGGTCCTGGACGTCATGCGGCGGCTGCTGCAGCCCAAGAACGTGATGGTGTCCACAGGCCGGGACCGCCAGACCAACCACTGCTACATCGCCATCCTCAACATCATCCAGGGGGAGGTGGACCCCACCCAGGTAGGGGAGGCCCCTTCCTCCTAGCCTGAAGCCGCAGGGGCACAGAGAGGCTGCCACCTCCCACTGTGCCCACCCAGGTCCACAAGAGCCTGCAGAGGATCCGGGAACGGAAGTTGGCCAACTTCATCCCCTGGGGCCCAGCCAGCATCCAGGTGGCCCTGTCGAGGAAGTCTCCCTACCTGCCCTCAGCCCACCGGGTCAGCGGGCTCATGATGGCCAACCACACCAGCATCTCCTCCGTGAGTCTGGCCATCCTCTGTTCCACCCTCTGCCTTCCCCCAGTCACTTCTCAACCCCTCCCCGTCCTACGCTGGCCCCTCTCCTGGAGTTTTCCGTTTCTTCCAGCTCTTCGAAAGTTCCTGCCAGCAGTACGACAAGCTGTGGAAGCGGGGAGCCTTTCTGGAGCAGTTCCGCAAGGAGGACATCTTCAAGGACAACTTCGACGAGATGGACAGGTCCAGGGAGGTTGTGCAGGAGCTCATCGACGAGTACCACGCAGCCACCCGGCCGGACTACATCTCCTGGGGCACCCAGGAGCAGTGACTTCCCTTCCTGTTCCTCTTCCCGAGTGGGAAACACAGCCTCCATCCCTGGTTCCGCTGACCCAACCCTGCCCGTCAGCCTCTCTGGGTCATCTCCAGCCCAGGAGCTGGCCTACTTCCTCCCTTCTGTGCCCTGACCCTTGATATGCTTGTTCAGCTCTAATAAAGTAATAAAGCATGCTTGTGAGCATAGGCAGGGCTTGAGCGGAACCTGGGGGATGGTGAAGGGATGTCCAGTGTCCAGGCACGCGATGGGAAGGTGGCCCCTGCCTGCTCTAGTCCAGGTCTGTGTCCAGGGTTTCCACTGGTGTCCTTTTTTATTTATTTATTTTTATTTTTTGACAGGCAGAGTGGACAGTGAGAGAGAGAGACAGAGAGAAAGGTCTTCCTTTGCTGTTGGTTCACCCTCCAATGGCCCCCGCGGCTGGTGCGCTGTGGCCGGCGCACCGCGCTGATCCGAAGCCAGGAGCCAGGTGCTTCTCCTGGTCTCCCATGGGGTGCAGGGCCCAAGCACTTGGGCCATCCTCCACTGCCTTCCCTGGCCACAGCAGAGAGCTGTCCTGGAAGAGGGGCAACCGGGACAGAATCCGGCACCCCGACCGGGACTAGAACCCGGTGTGCCGGCGCCGCAAGGCGGAGGATTAGCCTAGTGAGCCGTGGCACCGGCCTCCACTGGTGTCCTTTACCTTGAGTCTAGCTGTCTTACTGGAGTCAGCCCTTCTCTCAAAATTACAGAGGATTTCTGGGGTCTTCTCTCTCCCCCGTGCCCACGCTGTTGCCCTAGGGGACCAGCATTGCCCCACCCTCCTCCATTCGGGACGGAGGACATGGGGTCTACTGAAGCAGGGCCCGCTGCATTCTGAGCAGGTCAGGAAAGCCAGGACTCGGGGTTTCCAGCGCCCAGGGCCTTCAGAGTGCTGGGAAGCAGGAGCAGAACTCGAGCAGGGATCAGCCCACCCTGAGTTACTGTTCCAAGCCAGGGAAGTTCTTAGCTCTTTACCCTGCCCCAAGCTCCTCTCCATTCAGGGCCAAACCAGTGGGCACACCAAAGATGGACCCAAGCAGGGCCCAGGAAATCAGGGTAGGAACTGGGCAGTGCCAGTCCTGATGACTCACTGCCCTCCAGCCTCAGAGATGCTGGGAGGCCGCCCCTCCGCCACTCAATGGCTGAGGGAGGGTGAGTAATTGCCAGCTTCCAATACTGCCCTCTTGCTGCCCCACCCACCATGCTATGGCAACATACTGGCCAGGAGCAGGTTCATTCCAGAAGGTCGAGGAGGGTGTGGCCGCGTGGTGTCCAGACTCCTCAGTGCCTGGTAAAAGCCCAGAGTGTGGGCGTCCCCTGGGGCGGAGCTCTGAGCCCAGGGGCTCCAACTTGTCCCACCGACAACACTCCCACAGGAAGGGTTTGTGTAAATAAGAATTTTTTTTTTTGCTTGTCTTCTACAAATAAATTAAGAAACAAACTAGAAAACTGTCCACACCCATTGCAGCCTATGGGTGTGAGATGTGCCCTGTCCCTGCAGGGCCAAAAGGGTCCATGGTTCGCTCCCATCTCAGAGCAGTCCTGGCCCAGGCTGGAGGCAGGAGGGAAGCTGTGACCTCTTGGCAGGCTCAGTCCTGTCCCTGGGGCTCATCCAGGCCCGAGTGCTGGCTGGGAGGGGCGGTGTCTGGCAGATCTTGGCATGGAGGAGAAGGGCTGCAGGGCCTCTCGGGGGAGGGACTGGCCAAGTAGGCATTCACCAGCTGCATGATCTCTTCCACCTAAGAGAGGGCAGAGGGCAGTGGGCAGCAGGGGCCACTGGGTTCTCTCCTTTCTCTTCTCCTCCACCCAGGCTCCGGCCTCTGCAACCTTCCCTTGCTTGGCCCCATTTTCTCTCCCGCCTGCTGCTTTCTGTCCGGCACCCTGAGGTTACTCTCCGCTCCAGGCTTTTGCTCCTGCACTTCCCTCTGCCCTGCCTGCGGTTCCCCTGGATCTTCCTAGGGCTTAGACTTTGTCAGCCTCTTTGAGTCCTTCCCCACACCCCTTAGGCTACGGCTCTTGCACTAACAGGATTCTGTTGGAGCATGTGCCATTGCCTTAAGCAGCCTTGGATTCCCACCCTCATCTCCCCTCCTTGCACTTGGCTTTGCTAGAGCCCAGCGCCGAGAGCTGTACCTGGCCCACGCCTGGTGTGCAGTGAGTCTTTCTTGATACCCCTTCCTTTCCCTCCTCCTTCCACTTACCTGGGGACTCTGAAGGAGGAGCTGGCTCTCTCCCACCCTCATGGCCAGAGTGTGGGGGCCCATTAGCTGGCAGGCGGCCACGTGGCCATAGCTGACACTGTGGATGGGTTCTGTCTCACCTGGCCGGGAGAGGGACATGGCCTTGGCTCCCAGGCCCAGGCATAGCTTCTGTGGAGCACCCCCACCAGGCTCCTGCAGATGGACAGACAGAGTCAGGGTGGAACCAGGGCCCCCTGCAGCACTGTCTGTGGTTCTGGGAGATGGCTGAGCAGGGACCTTCCCGACCCCTCTAGGATTCACAGGCCAGGCATGGAGGGGCTACAGCTCCAGGGAGCTGCAGGCCAAGGGGCTGGTGACTCCTGGGGTTTGAGATGGGCAGCTGTTCTGGACCCAGGGAATGAAGTAGCCCACAGCAGAGGTGGGCCTGTGGCTCTGGGGCAAAGGTGTGGGGCTTGGGCCGCCAGAGTCCCCTTCTCCCTTCTCCCCCTCACCGTGCTCAGCTCCAGAACGTCATACCGAGCAGCGCCGAACCCCGGACACTGCGCCGCCAGAGCCAGGTAGGTAGCCATGGCCTCAGCTCGGCCCATGCCCCGTAGCCGCTTCCAGCCGCCCAGCACGGCCGCCGCCGTGCCGGTGCCGCCTCCTCCCTCGCGGGTCAAGCTTCTCGCCGGACGGCCCGCCCCGCCGCGCCGGGCCCGCTCCGCTCGCCTCTTGGCCAGGCTCGGGCTCCACAGTGCCCCGGCCAGCAGGGCGGCGGAGGGCGGCGGCCTGGGGAGCGGGCGGGGTGGGTCTGCGCGGGGCGGCGCGGTGGGGGGCGGCAGCAGGCGGTCCAGGCGTGGCAGGGGCGCCCGCGGGGAGAAGTCCCGGTGCAGGCTCTGCAGGCGCAGCGCCGCCAGGGCGCGCAGGGTGTCGTCGGGCGGGGGTGGCCGGCCCCGCAGCAGCAGAGCGTGAGCCTGCGGGGAGGCACCGGCGTTAGGGCACGGGCGGCGGCTGCACTGTCGGGAAAACCCCACCGGCAGTGGCACCTTGGGGAGGGGGTCTGGGTTCCAGGACCAGAAAAGAGGTGGTTCGGACTTGGGAGGGGGCGGGGCGGCGGAGATTCGCACCTGCTCGAAGAGGAAAGGCAGTTCGTGGCCGTCCGGGGACAGCCCCTCGGGGTGCAGCGGGCCATGAAGACGCAGACACAGTCTACACCCAGAGTCCGGCGCGTCTTCCAGTCCGGCGTCTTCCGCCGCCAAACTGCAGGAGGGGAAAAGGCGAGGGGCGCTGGAGCAGCAGAACCATTTCCCCCTCCCCGCGCCCCCAAGGCCACTCCTCGGAGGGGGCGGGGCCACATGCTGGGGGCGGGGCCTTATGCTAGGGGCGGGGCGGGGTACAGGTGCCCGGGAGGTCCGACGCACCTCCGTGTGCAGCGCAAGTGGCAAAGGCTCCACGAACGTCCGCTTAGGGAGTGTCCGTGGCTGAGAAGTAGAGGGGCTAATAGACAACGGGGCTGGGGCTGGACATTTACTTCTCAAACCTGGTGAGCACGTCGGCCACGAGGGTCCCTCCAGCCAGGGCTCGCTCCTGGGCACCTCGCTGCTCGTACAGTGCAAATGCGTTGCGGCTCCGGGCCAAGCCCAGTCGCCCCACCAGCTCCCGAGCCACCTAGAAAGGAAGCGGGGTGGTGATGGTGGTGGTGGAGGGGGAAGTCAGGCCCCCCAGGCCCCGGGGAATGCCAGGATCCTGGGAGGGGCTGGCCCGCGAGGGCTCTGATCCCCTCCCTTACCAAAACAATTAATCAGACCTGGCGCAAATTGCGAGCCAGGAATTGGGCACGAGGAGTTGGAAGAAGGGGCTAGGGGTGCGAGGGTCTCTCCCTGACCTCACCTCGCCCGCTGTGGTGTGCGAGTCGATGGCCACCGGGCAGGCACCAGCCCCCGGGCAATGCACGGTGCACAGCAGCTCCTGCCGACGACTCAGCGCCGAGATCTCCGCCAGTGACGGCACCAGCTCTCGGCCGCGAGTCCGACTCAAGGCTTTCCGGATGAAGCGCGCGTACTCCGCCAGTTCCGAGTCCGGGAGCGCCTGCTCCGTCCTGGGAGAGGAGGAACCCCGAGGTCGGTGCTCCGAATGCCGCCTTTCTTGCATTACAGTTTACTTCGTCTCTTGCTGGCTCTCCCCACCCCTCCAACTCAAGTTTCTTGAAGGTAGTGCCCGGCTCTTCTAAATCTGAGTTACTCTGTAAGTCCTTCCACAGGTAGCGCCCTCCCGCGGGCTCCGGAAAGTCTCGGTGACCTTGCTGAAATCTGAAATCCTGCCCTATGTTGCTGCTGCGAAGGGCTCTGGTGCTGGCCTGCATCAGCCCAAGGAAAAGCAGCCTCTTTATAATTTCTCTGCCCAAAGGGGGCGTCTTACTGTAATGCATCCTCTCCCAAGTGGGGTATGATCTTGAATTCCCACCAGGGCATTGTACATATTAGCAGCAGCCCTGGCCCTGCGCAAGGACAGTCACTCCTCTGGATCTGGAGTCAGCATCCATAAAACCCTCCACAAGCCCCTCCCAGCTCTGCAGCTCCCTTGCTTTGACTTTGCCCGCCCCCTCACCTCTCCAGATGTCCCAGGAGGTGCCCCCGTACAGCTCCCCCAGGCCGGAAGGTGCAGCTCATGCAGGTGAGGAGCTGCCAGTACCGCAGGGCTGCAGGGTCTTGGGTGGCTGGCAGTCCCGGGGGCCCCGTGGGGCCTGAGGTCTGCTTAGCCAGCTGTAGGAAGAGTTCGTCGCGGAGTGCAGGCAGGTCCCGGCAGGTCTGGAGCACACCCTGCATCAGGGGCCCGGGGCGCCGCGCCCCTTCCAGTGCCTGCAGTGCCAGGAACAGCCGGACTGCCTCCTCGCGCAAGGGTGCGTAGCCAGGACCTGTGGGAGGGTGGGGGTGGAGGGACGGTTTGGAGAGGGGACACAGAGCTGCGCCCTGGGAGGAAGGCATACACCAGGGGAATACGAAGGAAGGGGGAGGTGGCGAGGGGGAGGGGGTACAAGGACAGGAAGAGTGAAGGGAAAGCAATAGTCCCAAAGTTTCAACACCTGCCTCCCAGGAGTCCCCTCTCCCTCTCCTGAGAAGCCTGAACTTGGAGTTAGGAAGGTAGATAGACAGGCTAAAGGGCCCAGGCTCAAACTCCAGCTTCAGTAACCGGCTACTGATGGTCATCACCAGGGGCCAGAAGACAGGCTGGACTGGCGTGAGAAAACCAAGACTCTCTGCAGCTCATCTCAACCCTCTAGCTTTAGGGCCTGGGCCCATGACTACACCCTTTAGGGAAGAAGTCCAGCCGGATGAGACCAACACATTCTTCTCCCAGAGCAGCGGCTCTTCCACCGCGTGAAAAGGTAACATAACACGGTCTTCCCAGGGGAATGAAAACTGGAAAGGGTGCTCTAGCAGTTCAGCTGCCGACCAGGACCCCTACACCCCAGGGCCTGGGTTCTGGACCCAGCTCCAGCTCCTGAGTCCAGCTTCCTGCTAATGCAGACCCTGAGAGACAACGGGGGGGGGGGGGGGATGGCTCAAGGACTTGGGAACCTGCCAGTCACAAGGGAGGTGGCATTCCTAGGTTCCTGGCTTTCAGCTTGGACCTGGTCAAACCCCAGACATGCAGACATTTGGGGAGTGAACCAGCAGAGGGGAGCTTTCTCTCTCTCTCTCTCTCCTTCCTTCAAATCAATATAAATTTTTTAAGCAGAAGAGAAGGTATAAAAACTCTGAATGAGGCCCACAAAGAAGGTGGCCAGAAAAGCCCACCCCCCCCTTTCCTGTGTGGGCGTCCCTGCCCTCCACCCTGGCCAACTCCATTTCACCTTCACCCCTTGAAAAGCAAGGAGCTGGGGAGACCCCTGCCTGTGGAAGCACTCAGGTTCTTACCTCTGCTTCACTTCATCCCAACCAGGGGACCACTCACCTGGGGCGCTGCCTCCGTAGGGCAGGGGCAGCAGTGGGGCATACAGGGCCCCGCTTGTGTGCCTCAGGATGGGGTTCCGGTGGTAAATGAGGGCCACTGCCTCCGGGTCTCCACAGCTCTCCTGGAGGCGAGAGGCAGGATCACCAGGCTGGGCCAGGGAGCGCCCCACGGGTCCATCACCCCCTTGACTGTCTAAGGACCTCCACCTCACCTGTATGTCCCTGAGCAGTAGCTGCGTGGGGGTCTCCAGCGGGGCCTTGGAAGCGATCACTTCCCGCAATGCCGCCCCCCAGCGCTCGGCCTCGGCTTGGCGCGGGGAACAGAGGCGGACGCTGTGCTTCCGACCAGACACAGTCACTGACCACAGACCTGCGGGACAGAGAGGCCACGGGAGGCGGCCGTCAGGACCGGCTGAGCTCCCTGCCGGGAAGGCAGGAGAGCTATGAGAAATCTCACCAGTTTCCTTGGGCCTGCGCTCTGGGCCGGTCACTGAGCACAGACTGGTAAGCACCAGGCTCCCGAGGCGCCGCGCCCCCTTCCCGCTGCTGCTGAACTGGTCCAGAGAGTCCCGCGTGAGCACGAACCAAGCCCGGCGCGGGGGCAGCCATGGCCGCGCTCCTCCCCCGCGGGGCTCGCGGTACAGCCAGCCTAGGGGGACGAGACGGAGAGAATGGGGGGTCAGCCGAGGAGGCAGGGTCCCCTGCAGGGGTGGTGCGGAGGGTCTCCAGAGGGCATTGGGTGCGGCGCCCACCTTTCACAACGACATCGGGGTCGTCTTCCGGCAGCCCCTTCTCCGGGATGAGGCTCCACGTCTCCTCCCAGCTCTGCAGCCTGGGCCAGAGGGGAGCGAGGGTTGGGCGAGGCTGCAGGGCCTCCCCTCTGCCTCCAGGGGGCTCCTCAGTGCGGGCTCCCCAGACTGCCAGGGGTGCCTGTTTCCAAGCGGGACACCCCTCCTCCAGACTGTGGGAACTGCCGGGCCATTCTGACCTCGTACCAGAAATAGCCGGGACCCCCCCTCCCTCCCCGCGCCCCCGGCCGGACCGCCCCCCGGGACCCCGGCCAAACCACAGCGTCCGGCGTAGGGCCTCTCCCTTATTGCACAACAGTCCTCGCGCGAGGGAAGACAGCGAGGTTGGGGGGCTTGAGAACGGCCGGGATCTCGAGACTACGGGATGCAGGGGCGATGCTCACCTGTCGGAGACCTGCCCGCTCCTGGCTGGCTGAGTCAGCGTCACGTCCAGGGAACCCTGGAGACACAAGCGGAAGTCTTCAGGATCAGAGCCCTCCCTGCGTGATGCCCTTGGCTTCTGCCCCCAGGGCTGCGCCGCTCAAGGGATGGAGGAAGGAGTGGGGATCGCAACCAGGGCAGAGCGAGCTGGAGGCCCGCGGGGCTCGCCCCGCCCACCGGTCTCTATAGAACAAGCTCGGAGCTCCGCAGAGACTCGGGCTAAGGCGCCAAGGCTCATGCAGCGTCTCCCTTAAGCTTTAAAGATGCAATGGGGCAGAGTAGGGTGGAAAGAGCACTGTGCAGGGAGCCAGGAGACTTGGGTTCTAGTACCAGCTGAAGCATGCACAGGCTCACTGGACCCCTGGGACAAGTCCCCTCCTGATTCTGGGCCTTGCTTTGAACAGCGAGAGGTGGCTGCGCTGTGTCACACACACACACACACACACACACACACACACTTTTATCCACTCTGCCTTGCTGGCCAGGGGAGGGTCAGTGGTGGGCACTGGGAAGAGGGGGCCTTTTCAGTACAGGGCTTTGGCCAGGAGCTTACAGCTTCCCACAGCCACCCGAGACTCAGCGTTGGGCAGAGACCCTGCCCCTTCGCGGGGGTTAGGGAAGGGCAGGCCAGGCTGAGGAACGGCACTCACTCTCAGACAAGGCATTTTCTCCTCTTCTCCCACCCAACTTGAACTACACACTGGGCTCTGAAAGAGGCTGCGAACCCAACCGTCGACTGAGCCAGGCAGGAACTGGGCCATCCTCCCATTGCGCCCAGACTGCTAGAGCCAGGAGGGGGGAGGGGGGCCAGGGACACCTGTCCCCAAGCTCCAGGGAGGGGGGTGGAGGTGGGGCACGACGGAGGCCATGGTGTGACTGACAGAGCAGACCCTGCCCAGGCTGGAAGCCTGGGGACGCCTGGGTCCTGCTCCTTCCCTGGGCGCTCAACCCGTTCATTTCTGCAAAGTCTGAGCAGGGCTGTCGGGAGTGCCCCTACTGGGGCAGGTACTGACCACCCTCAGACCAACTGCCCTAATCGCAGTCCCCTGCTCCCCCCTCCTCCCCTCTATATTTATCTGCCCTCAGCCTCGCCAGGTGCTGGCTCTGGCCCCAGCAGCGGCACAGCCCGCCCCACCCGGGCACAGAGCCACCAGGCCTGCTGGGGACCCCTGAGTGGAGGATGGGAGCCCGACTTGGGCCACAGCACAAGGGAGTCTGGGCACCCTGTGCAGGGGCATGAGAGTGGAGTCAGGGCATGGAGGTCCCTCACACCAGCCGTGCCTCAGTTTCCCCATACGGAGATCCGATCAGACCAGGCAGCTGGCAGACTGCCATGGCCTGAGATTTCCCGGGAGCCTCACCAGGGAAGGCCGAGAGTTCTGTCCTGACCCGCCGGGTACTGATGAAAGGTCTTCAACGAGCCACTGCCCCCAGTTCCCTCTCCGTGGAGTCCCTGCCACGGATCCCAGTCCTACGAAGCCTTCCGCCCCTCGCCCAGGTCCCTGCGGTGGGAGCTCCGGCATCTGGCCCCAGCGCACATGAACTGGGAGCGGAGAGGACCCAGGCGTTCGAGCCGCCTAGCCGGCCTCGCCACATTCCTTGGCGCTGGCGGAGGCGGAAGGAGACGGGATGGGACGCGAGCCCGACGGGGAAGGGAGAGGCAGGGCCAGGTCGGGCCACGCGTGACGCCTCCCCTGCCTCCGGGCCCCCAGCAGGTGGACAGCGCCCAGCGTGCTGCGCGAGGCCCACAGGCGCATCCGGAGCCGGGCTTGCTGCAGCCGCTCCCGGGGGCTCTGACCCCTGGGCAAGAATCTCCCCTCACGACCCCAGTTTGCCAAGAGCACGGCGTTTGGCTGGAGCCCGGAGCCGGATCCAGCATGACGGCTGCTTGTAGTGAGAGATCGAGATCGGGGGACTTACCCTCCCGCCGCCCGCTGGACTCGGGGTCCGTAGCTCAAAGGTCTCTTCGTCCTCGTCCTCCTCCCCGTCCCCGCTAAGCTCGCCGTCTCCGTAGTCCCGGTGCAGAAGAGTAAAGCCCCGACGGCAGCAGAGGAGCCACCACAACCCCCCGGGGAGAGGCATCCGGGCGGGCAGCCGGGGGATGGGGGCGCGGACCGCTGCGGCCGAACAGCAGGGGGTCGGAGAAACTGGCGGGGCTCCGACCTGAGCGGGGAGACGAGGCGGGAGGGGGGGGCGGGCGGTGAGGAGGCAGTGTCCGTCGCTGGGGTGGAAGGGGACGCTACCTAGAGCCTGCGGGGGGCTCAATGTCTGGGCCCCCGTAGGGGGAGGGGGGAAAGGCACCCAGAGCCTGGGGCGGGGGGAGGAGAGAGCAATGTCCGGAGCTGGGAAGTAGTGTCCGTTGTAGTGTCCAGCCCTGTGGGGGGCAGCGTCCGGTGCAGTGTCCGAGGTGGGCAGTTGTCCAAGCTCCAGGGAGGGTCGTGTCCGGTAGGGCGTCCGGTGGCCGGGGCCCGGGCCGCGCGCGCTGCGCTCCCTGCAGCCCCGGGACTGGCGCGCTGGGGGCGCGAGCGCAGCGCCGGGACCCCGCCTCCCCAGCCCCCTCCTCCTGGCAAACCCCCCCGCACCCCCCCCCCCCGCCGCCGATTCCCTCTTCTTTCTCTCCTCCCTTCTTTACAGGGCAGGGTCCAGGTTTCGTCACAGCATCCTCTGCCCAATCCTTGTGCCTG
This sequence comes from Oryctolagus cuniculus, assembly GCF_964237555.1. Classification (NCBI taxonomy): domain Eukaryota; kingdom Metazoa; phylum Chordata; class Mammalia; order Lagomorpha; family Leporidae; genus Oryctolagus; species Oryctolagus cuniculus. The sequence continues at coordinate 20,219,518 of NC_091448.1, read as the reverse complement.
GCGCCGGGCGCGGCCGCCAATCAAACGGCTAAAACCGCGGCGGGTTGCATCATGTGCCCCTGGCTTGGTGACAGCGGGGAGGGGCGGGGGAATTGGGAGGGAGGGGGCGGTGCGAGGCTGGCCACGCCCCCGCCCCCGAGGTCGGACGCGGGGTGCTAGTGACGTCACGGAAGCCCGCCCTCCTGCTCTAGCTTTAACTCTAGGCACCTCCACCAACGAATTAACCCTTTTGAGGAGCTCGGGAGAAAGAGCGGAGCGTGGAGGAAGGCCCGGGTGCTGCCCTCTGCACCCCGGCCTCGTCGCGGGGTCCCTGGGAAGGCGGCGAGCCTCAGCTCCCCGGAAGGTGCCCAGACTTGGCGCGGGACGCAGCTCTACCCTTGGGGTCAAGGAGCCCCACCGCTCGGGCCCAGCCACCTCCTATTAGAGCTGAAAAAGCTGAGGCAGGAACTCCAGGGAGGCGCAGAGCGAGGCGGGAAATAAAATCGAATCTAGAGCGCACCGCTCCCCCTGAGCTCACGTAGGGAGTGCTCGGAGTTCCTGGGAATTCTCTGCTCTCGGGCCGGCGTGGGGCGAATATCCTGTGGCTCTGAGTAAGAAAGGGTTAACCGAGGCGCTGGGCGAGCGGGGCGGGGTCAGGGCGACCCGGGGCGCGCGCGCGCCGTGCTGACTCAGCGGCGGTTCCCGAGGTCTCGGGCGGAGGGCTCCAGGTCAGCTCCCAGCAGCTGGCGCGCAAGACCCTCTAAAGATCCGCGCCTTCGCCGGGTCTTCCCCTGGCCCCTCGGAGCCGCGGCGCTGGGTCTGTGCCGCCGGGGACTCCTGGAAGGACGGCTCGCTTCGGGCCAGGCGGGGCGCGACAGGGCGGGGACTTGAGGCCAGCGCCTCCCTGGAGACCTCCCCGCCACGCCACACCCTTCTCGCCCCTCGACTCCGGGCTGGAGCGCTGGGCACAGCTTTGCTCACCGGATGTTAAGCTGCGAGAACTGTCGCATGTGAACCCCGTCCTGCCTGTTGTGATTGTGTAAAACAAAGACCAGGGATTGACGCCACCGCCTGTGCGCCCTCGCCCCCGACTAGAGCGGCCTGTACTGAGATGTCCTGGGGATGGAGACACCGCAACCACAAGCTCCCTTCCCCGTCGGGATCCCGGGAGGGCAGTTCTTTCTGAAGTCTAACCTCTCTCCTCCCCGGAGAGCTCAGGGCATTTCCTCTGACCGCATCCTCAGGGCCGGCGGAGAGCAGCATGCCCACCCCCACCGCCATCCCCACCCCCATAAGCTACCCTTTGGAAATTTGCAAATTGCAATTCCCTCCTTGGTTTCTTTCTCCGAGGGTGAAAAACTCTGACTCAACTTGAAGCACGACTTTTTTTTCTCTGCAGCCCAGAATTTTAGAAGGGATTGTAAAGTGGTAATTAATCCAAACGCCCACTCTAAACCGGCGTCTCCTGCCCCTATCGCCACGCCCCCACCTGGCACGGGCGCACGCACGGCCTCGGCCTCGGCCCGAAGGCTCCCAGAGCCGGGAACTCGGTGTGCGCTAAGGCAGCCATTACTGGACAGGGCTCTCTCCCTGTCTTCCCACAGTTTCCAGAGGCACCGCTGCCCCTCCACGCCGCGCCTTGGGTGGCAGAGGCTGGGGGCCGTTGGAGGCGGTGTCAGTGCCTACGGCTTCATCGGCCTCTCACCCCCCCCCCCCCGCGGCCCCGGGCTCGGCGAGCAGGGAGGTGATGGGGAGGGCGAAACCCACCTGCTCTGCCCGGCTACAAATCACCTCCAAGTCGGGGGTTCCGAAAATAGTAACGCTTGATGGGTTGCATCTGGTTTCCGTATTATCAATTTTAATGTGGCAAGGCACAGACGACGTCTTCCCATGGGGTCCCTGCCTTTCTCTTAGGGCTCCCCCACCTCTCTCCCACTCCCCTCCCTCCGCCCGCCCCCCACGCCCCTGCATTCGCAGCCCTAGTGGTCCCAAGAGAGGCTGTGGGTCTCGGTGGGGGCAGAGCAGGAAGAAAGGCGGGGCCGGCGGGGGCAGCGGCTGCGGGCACGAGGCCCTGGGCCGCAGCCCCCACCGCGCAGCAACCTCCGCAGGTCCTGGCGGAAGCGCAGGCCCAGAAAGGCGTAGAGCACGGGATTGAGGCCGCAGCGGGCCAAGGCCAAGCCGCCGGTGACCAGCAGCGCCAGATCCTTGCGCTTGCTGGCAGGGCAGCTCCGCTCGCGCGCGGCCAGGAAATCGGCCGTGTCCAGCAACAGGGCGAGGCTATAGGGCAGCTGCAGCACCACGAAGGCGGCCACCAGGGCCACCACGACGCGCAGCGCGCGCCGGCGCTCGGGCCCCCTGGCGGCCAGCAGCGTGCGGCCCAGGAGCGCGTAACAGGCCGCCATGACGCCCAGCGGCAGCGCGAAGCCCAGGGCCACCTGCGCCACGGCGCTTGCCCCCTTCACTGTCTGTGCGAGGCCCTCGGGGAAGATGAGGCGACAGCGCCGCTGGCCTTCCCGCTGCCCGTCCCGGCTGAAGAGGAGCGCGGGCAGCGCCAGGAGAAGCGCCAGCAGCCACACGATGACTGTGACCAAGTGCGCACGGCCTGGCGCGGAGGGCCGGGGCCCAGCTGGAAGCGCCCTCGCGATGGCCACGTAGCGGTCCGCGCTGATGCAGGCCAGGAAGAGGAAGCCGGCGTGGAAGGAGGCCGAGTAGAGGCCGGAGATGGCGCGGCAGGTCGTACTTCCGAGATTCCAGCCCTGAAGAACCCCCACTGCGGCAAAAGGCAGGGTCAAGGCCAGCAGGAGGTCGGCCAGGGCCAGCTGCAGCAGGTGGGCGGAGGTGGGCGAGCGGGCGGTCCGTCGGGCCGCCAGGTGGGTGGCCAGGACCAGGCCGTTGCCAGCCAGACCCAGCGCAGCCACGGTCAGGGAGACGCTGGGCTGGAAGGCTCGGCTGAAGGCCTGGACATCGGCCTTGTAGCAGAGTTCCGGCAGTGGCTCGGCGGAGTACGCGTCCTCCTCCTCTCCCGAGTAGGGGCCCCAGGAAGCCTGGGGGCGGTCAAAATGAGAGGAGAGGCCCTATGAGACCTCTTCCCACACATCTCCTCCCCCTACACGTGCCTGCCGCGCCCGGGGCTCCCGCGGGGCCAGGTGCAGCCGAGTCCCGGGAGAACACGTAAACTCACTACTCTTCTCAGTACACCTCAGCAGGTCTTGCATTCCTGCCTCTGCTTTCGGCCTCCTGGGTGACCCTGAGCTCCTTTCTGAACCTCCGCTACCTAATGCGTGATGTCCCCATGAGAAGTGCTGACCGGCCAGTCTACCTGGAAACGCTTGCTGCGTGGACTGTGAAATATGGAAGATAAGGGATGGGAGGCATCTGTGCTCCCGTAGGCTGACCGTTTGCATTATTAATAAATCCTGAAGTGCCGGGCCGCGCGCTCGCGCGCTCTCTCTCTCTCTCTCTCTCTCTCTCTCTCTCTCTCTCTGCAGCGCCCTCTCCTGGACAGACGCCCGGATGCAGGTTCTGCCTCGGACTTGGACCCTGAACTTGGCAGCCTGGTGTAGACCGGCTTTCTGTCTCCTTTCCCTTCCTCCTTCCCAGCCTGCTTCTACCTCCAAAACAGACACACTGAGCCCCTCAAGCCTCGGGGGTCTCGGGGCTGGGGCTCAGTGTGAGTTCAACCGCACTTCCCCCAGCCTCCCGCCCTGCCCCACCAGCCCCAGCCATCTGGAGGGTGGCATCCCGCCCAGGTCTCGGGATGGCGGAGACCTGTGGCCAGGTGGGGAACCCCATCCCTCCCTCCCCCCTGCCCTCGGAGTCACCCTTCTCCCCCTCCCTGTCCCCACTCCCACCTGCTCTGTGGGCTCCGTCCCCATCTCTGGCTACAAGGTTTCTGAGGTAGAGTTGCAGGGGCTAGAAGTTAAATAACCAGTGGGACAGGAAGGAAGGGGCGGGGAGAGGGGCTAAGAGGGAGGCGAGCATTCGGGTCTGTGGGCTCACTTTCCTATTCTACTGCCCCTGAGAGATTTTCTCTTCAGTCGAAGAAGAGATAGTATCTTTTAAAAGCTGTCATTTGCTAGCTAGCTGTGCGATCTTAAGGTTGTTTTTTTTTTAACCTCTCTGAACCTCAGGTTGTTTTTTCAGAGTTCTCTATTTATTTGAAAGGCAGAGTTAGAGAGAGAGCACGCGCGCTCTTCCATCCGCTGGTTCACTCCCCAGAAGCCGCAGTGGCGGGAGCTGCCCCCAGGTTTCTCTGCAGAGCGGAGTAGGGCGACATGCTGACTCCACAGCGCTAGGAGCGCTCATCCGCGGATTCTTTGACAGATCCTTTGCCCAGCTCCAAGCTTCTCCCTGCCTCCCCCCTTTCCTGGGCTGCTTCAGGGTCCCCACAGCCTGGCGTTGCGTGGGGTGTTTGCCGGCGGCGGCGCGGCGGCGGCGGTGGCGGCGGCGGCAGCGGGCGCTCGCCACCCCCGCCCTCTCGCCGCGGGGCTGAGGCGCGCGCTCGCGCGGGGTCCGGGAGGACGCGCGCGCGGGGAGAGGGAGGCTGGGGAAGGGGGAGGTGAGAGGAGAGAGGGTGGAAAGGAGAGGAGAGGAGAGCGGAGAACCGGGAAGAGAGAGAGAGGTGGGGGGGCAGGGGAGAGAGGGAGGGTGGGAGAGGCGGCGGAGGAGGAGAGCACGCGAACCCCACGAGCCGGAGCGGAGCGGAGCGGGGCTCGGGAGCCGCCGCCGGGGACCGCCAGCCCTGCAGCATGCATCTCGGGCTCCTCTGTGTCCTCGCCGCCGCCGTCTCGGGAGTCCAGGGCTGGGGCTACTGTGAGTGCTGGACTCGGAGGCAGGTGGGGTCGGGCGCGCGAGCCCAGCGCTCCTAGGGCGGGTCCCGCACCGCATTGCGGCGGGGTGGTCGCCGGCCCTTCCCAGCGGCGCACGCCGGCCCGCTCCCACCCTCTCGGGCCTCTCCCCCGCGCTCCGCAATGCAGCTCCAAGGCCGCTGCGCACGCCCCGGTGCGGGGCCGGGCTCCGAGCAGAGGACAGCAGTCGTTCTGGGCAGGGCTTTGGGGCTGGGATGCAGACGCGGGCCAGCGCCTGGGCTCGAGGCTAGGCTTGGGCGTTAAGTTGGGTCAAAGATGTTGCCAGAGGACGGGGCTGGACTTTGGAGCTGGCCCGGGGGCTGGGGGTTGTGGCTGGGATCCAAGCTGACCGGGGCTAGGGCTGGCCGCGGGGAGCCGGTGACAGTGGGTGCTGGCCAGGACTGGGGTTCGGAGCAGGTTCTGAATCTGGGGTTGGTGTAGGTTTGGGGGGAGGGGCTGATGGGTGGGCTTAGGGCTAAGGCTGGGGCCGCCTTCGGTGCTGGAGATGCTGGGGTTTGAGGCTGTGTCTGGGGATCACGAATCGGGGCAGCTCCCGGGCTAGGAGAGAGGTGGCATTGGACCCCCAGGGCTGGCCCGAGGTGCCCCCGGGGAGCTGAAGGCAGTGTGCAGCTGCTGAGTGGACTAGGGCTGGGTCTGCCGCGGGGGCGGGCGCTGGCTGACGGGGCCGCCTCCCCTCCCCAGACGGCTGCGACGAGGAGCTGGTGGGGCCCTTGTATGCGCGTTCGCTGGGCGCCTCCTCCTACTACGGGCTCTTCACGGCGCCGCGCTTCGCCCGGCTGCACGGTGAGCGCCGCCCCGCGGCCGGGTGGGGACCACCCCGGGGCTGGGGGAGAGGGCTCCGCTGGTGCAAGCCATGCCCCTTCTGTAGGCATAAGTGGATGGTCGCCTCGGATTGGGGATCCGAACCCATGGCTCCAGATAGACTTAATGAAGAAGCACCGGATCCGAGCCGTGGCCACCCAGGGCTCCTTCAATTCTTGGGACTGGGTCACACGCTACATGCTGCTCTACGGTGACCGCGTGGACAGCTGGACACCCTTCTACCAGCGGGGGCACAACGCGGTACTCCCGGCACCCGGGCGCGCGCACTTGGGGAGCTTCCTTGGCTCTGGGCCCAAGGCTGGGCGGTACTGAGGGTACTGGAGGTACTGAGGGCACAGGAGAGGGAGTAGCGCCTCCTTCCCAGAGGGACCCTCAGCTCTCCGTGTGTGCTGGACACTTTCAGCTCACAGGGTTTTTAAGACATCTTGAGTGAAATCTGGGAGGGCTTCCTGGAGGAGGCGGCATGTGCTCTGGGTTTTGGGGAAATAACAGGATGGTGGGAGAGCACACTCTAGGCTAGGGAAACCGAGACGGCTGAGTGTTTGCTTTCCGGAAGTCGGAGGGCCGTAGCCGAGGGCGGGGCCGTGGCCGCTACTCTCTCCCTCTCCCCCACCCCCGCAGACCTTCTTCGGGAACGTGAATGAGTCCGCGGTGGTGCGCCACGACCTGCACTACCACTTCACCGCGCGCTACATCCGCATCGTGCCGCTGGCCTGGAACCCACGCGGCAAGATCGGCCTGAGGCTCGGCCTCTATGGCTGCCCTTACAGTGAGCGGGGCGGAGGGCGCGGGCGGTGTGCGGGCGGCGGCGCGCGGGCTCCCCGGCCCCCGGCCCACCGCTGCCCCTCCCGCAGAGGCCGACGTACTCTACTTCGACGGCGATGACGCCATCTCCTACCGCTTCCCACGGGGCGTCAGCCGGAGCCTGTGGGACGTGTTCGCGTTCAGTTTCAAGACGGAAGAGAAGGACGGGCTCCTGTTGCACGCCGAGGGCGCCCAGGGCGACTACGTGACGCTGGAGCTGCAGGGGGCGCACCTGCTGCTGCACATGAGCTTGGGTGAGCCGGGGTCTCCCCCCACTCCCCACGCGCGCCTTGCACCCACCCACCCAGTCCCTTCCCCTTCGCTGGTGGCACTGATGGCGTGTGCTGCTAGCAAAGCAGGGCTGGGCGGTGGCCTTGGCGGAGTGACCTTGGCCGAGGCGCTCCTCCAGCCTCAGTCCGCTTTCTGTCACCCCCAACACACACACACACGCACACACGCACACACGCACGGGATGGTTAGGAAGCTGAATCTCCTTGGCTTCTCATACGCCCCGCGAGATGGGAGAGAAGCAGCCTTGGGGAAACAGAGACTCAGGTCAAAGGGCGCCGGCCGGTGGTGACCACTGCATGCTCCCCTCCGGGTCGCCCACCTGCCCTGCCGGCCCAAGGCCTTAGGGCCCTGGCTCCCTGGGGTTCCGCTGCGGGAGGTCTCACTCGCCCCGCCCCCCACTCAGGCAGCAGCCCCATCCAGCCGCGGCCCGGCCACACCACGGTGAGCGCCGGCGGCGTCCTCAATGATCAGCACTGGCACTACGTGCGCCTGGACCGCTTTGGCCGCGATGCCAATCTCACGCTGGACGGCTACGTGCAGCGCTTCGTGCTCAACGGCGACTTCGAGATGCTGAACCTGGACACGGAGGTGAGCGAGGCACGCCACGCGGTGTGTGCGTGGGGCGGGGGCGCAAGCCTCTCCCGGAGGTAAGAGCTCGCTCTCCGGGGCCTGCAGCTCCAAGCAGCTCTTGGCACACTTGGCTGCTCCCCCGCAAGCCGGCGGGTTCCCATGGATGTTAGTACGCAGACTCCCTCCCGGGCGCCACCCTGAGATGGATTCTGCAAATCCAGACTCGGGGACAGGGCAAGGTAGACGTGTCCCCCTAGGTCCTCGCACAGTTCCCATCCGCCGGGGGACTCCCAGACGGGGGCACTGACCTGCCCAGGACCCTGCGGCCGCTCCCAGGGGGAGTCCGGGCTGGGCCTCCAGCCTGGTCAGGCGTGCATGCGCGCGCGCGGGGGGGGGGGGGTGCACGGCGCCTCACTGCGCCCCCCTCCCGCCCTGCAGATGTTCGTGGGGGGCCTGGTGGGCGCGGCGCAGAAGAACCTGGCCTACCGGCACAACTTCCGCGGCTGCATGGAGAACGTCATCTTCAACCGCGTCAACATCGCCGACCTGGCTGTGCGGCGCCACTCGCGCATCACCTTCGAGGCCAGTGCGCTGGGGGGTCGGGGTCGGGGGACGGAACCCCAAAGCAATGGCCAGGCACCCCCCCACACACACACACACCAGTTACGAGGCTGTGGTAGGGTCCTGTCACCTCCCTGGCTAGCAGCCGAGGACGCGGGGGGGCGGGGGGCAGGGCGCGCCATGCCGCTGAGCGAAGGCCCGAGGAAGCTCTTGGGCTGGGGGTGCTTCTTAAGCCACCCCCACTCCCACCCCAGCCACCTGCGCGAATGTCGGACCGGAAGAGAAGGAAGTGCAGACGGCGCAGAGGAGCGATGGCCTGGACGTGGTTGGAGGTCCCAGCCTCGCCAACACCGGGGTCGTCGCGCCACGTGGAAGTGGAGGCCCCGGCCAAGGCGGGCTCAGGGGTGCTGACGCGGCCCCGTCTCGCCCCTAGGGTAAGGTGGCCTTCCGGTGCCTGGACCCCGTGCCGCACCCCATCAACTTCGGAGGCCCCCACAACTTCGTGCAGGTGCCCGGGTTCCCGCGCCGCGGCCGCCTCGCTGTCTCCTTCCGCTTTCGCACGTGGGACCTCACGGGGCTGCTGCTTTTCTCCCGCCTGGGGGACGGGCTGGGCCACGTGGAGCTGATGCTCAGCGAAGGGCAGGTCAACGTGTCGGTGGCGCAGCCTGGCCGCAAGAAGCTGCAGTTCGCCGCGGGTGAGGGGCGGCAGGCGGGGACCCTGCAGGCTGGGTGGGGGCGGGACAGGCGGGGCTGGAGGTGCCCCCCACCCCGTGCTGGGACCGGGGCGTGGCTGGAGGCAGACTGGGGGGCGGGGAGCCCCTGCTGGGGTTGTGAGGAGGGAGGAGCTCGGAGATGGCACCATCCGGTGTGAGCCACCGCCCCGCGCTGCGGCTTACCCCGTCCTTGCTGGTGCAGGGTACCGCCTGAATGACGGCTTTTGGCACGAGGTGAACTTTGTGGCACAGGAGAACCACGCAGTCATCAGCATCGACGACGTGGAGGGTGCGGAGGTCAGGGTCTCCTACCCACTGCTGATCCGCACGGGGACCTCCTACTTTTTTGGGGGTGAGTGCGGACCCACTTGGGCCGGGGGGGGGGGAGGCCCCATGCTTGTCCACCTGGGTGGGGCCACCGCGGGAGCTCCGTATGGGCCAGGCTCGGGGCGCAAAAGCTCACTCCCTAGTTTGCACTGTGCTCCCAGCACCCCTTTCTTCCCTGGGGGAGGGTCTCTCGGGTCTCCCCGGGGACGGCCTCACAGGGTGGTTGCTGCAGGTTGTCCCAAGCCGGCCGGTCGGTGGGGCTGCCACTCCAACCAGACGGCCTTCCACGGCTGCATGGAGCTGCTCAAGGTGGACGGGCAGCTGGTCAACCTGACCCTGGTGGAGTTCCGGCGGCTCGGCTACTACGCTGAGGTCCTCTTTGACACGTGCGGCATCACCGACAGGTATTCAGAGCCCTCTCCCTCACAGGGGACGCCCCGGGCTCCCAGCGGGAGTGCCTCTCCCAGCTCCTCCTGGACCACTCAGCTCCTGTCTCTTCCCTTGGACTCGGGAAACCAAGCATCTGCTTGGTCCTAGAGGGAGGGGTGTGGGTGTGGGTGGGTGGGGGTAGAATAAGGCACTTTTTGCTCTTTTGGGGAAGGGGGAACGGCAGTACTTGAGCCACGGGACTGCTCAGTGCCCCCGCGCCTGGCCATATACCTGGTTAGGGAGATCGGGTGTGTCTCGCAGGGTTCCGGTGCCTCCAGGGGCTGGGGGTGAAACATTCCCCAGCTGCCCGTCAGCGTCCACCCCTGGGTGCTGACCCCTTGCCTAGGTGCCACCCTAACATGTGTGAGCATGATGGGCGCTGCTACCAGTCCTGGGACGACTTCATCTGCTACTGCGAGCTGACAGGCTACAAGGGGGAGACCTGCCACCAGCGTAAGTGGTTGGGGGAGGAGCCAGCTGGGGACTGGGAGGCTGCTGGCAGCGGGGGGGGGGGGGGGGGGAGGCCTGGGGCCCGCCCTCCTGGCCCCCTAACCCCGGGACTGCCTCCTCCCTACCGTGGTGCCCGCCAGCTTTGTATAAGGAATCGTGTGAGGCTTATCGGCTCAGCGGGAAGACTTCTGGAAACTTCACCATTGACCCTGATGGCAGCGGCCCCCTGAAGCCATTTGTAGTGTACTGTGATATCCGAGGTCAGTCCTCCTGCTGGGTGGTGAGGGGCAGCTGACCCGGCGCACGGGGAAGGCTGGAGCGGGGGTGGGGGCAGTGAGGCAAACCTCAGCAGGGGAAGGGGACACTAGGGACTTGTTGTTGGGCCTTGTGGCTAGACTCCCACTTCCCGGCCCGTTCCAGCTGTCCCGCCAGCAGCCTCCAAAGCAGAGGGCAGGCCTGGGCTGGACGGGGCTGCTGGCCACATTTCCTGGCTCTGGACAGCAGCAGTGGGGGCGGGGCGGGCAGGGAGACGGGTGGAGAAAGCCCGGTGAACAGCCAAAGCTCTGTCCCCACCCCGCCTCTTCCAGAGAACCGAGCATGGACAGTTGTGCGGCACGACAGGCTGTGGACGACGCGGGTGACAGGTTCCAGCATGGAGCGGCCCTTCCTGGGGGCCGTGCAGTACTGGAACGCGTCCTGGGAGGAAGTCAGCGCCCTGGCCAACGCTTCCCAGCACTGTGAACAGTGGATCGAGTTCTCCTGTTACAATTCCCGCCTGCTCAACACGGGAGGTTAGGGCTGGGGGCAGGGAGGGCGAGTGGTGGCGGCCTGACCTGGGGGGGAGGTTCCCGTGGGACCCCGGGGCGGGAGGAGCCTGCAGGCTGATGGAGGCACAGGGCCTGGAAGCTGCGTGCCCCCCGCCCCCAGGAGGCTACCCCTACAGCTTTTGGATCGGCCGAAACGAGGAGCAGCACTTCTACTGGGGAGGCTCGCAGCCCGGGATCCAGCGCTGTGCCTGCGGCCTGGACCGGAGCTGTGTGGACCCTGCCCTGCATTGCAACTGCGATGCCGACCAGCCGCAGTGGTGAGGGGGCAGGGCCCGGGGGCTTCAGGCCTGCAGGGGGAGCTGAGTGGTGGGGGCTGAGCCAGCGCCTCCCGCCCCGCCCCTGCAGGAGGACCGACAAGGGACTGCTCACCTTCGTGGACCACCTGCCCGTCACGCAGGTGGTGGTGGGGGACACGAACCGCTCCACTTCCGAGGCTCAGTTCTTCCTGAGGCCCCTGCGTTGCTATGGCGACCGTGAGTGGCAGACCCCATCTGTGTGCGGCCCCCAAGCTGGCTCTTAGGTTTCCAGAATCCAGGCCACCTGGCCCAGCGAGGGGGGGGGGGGTGTTTTCAGGATGCCCTGGCGGCCACCGCTGCTGTGATCCGACCCTCACTGGCGGGTTGCCCTGTTCATCCCGCCTGGGCCACCCCTTAGCTCCCTGACGAGCCCTTGCCACGTGCGCTTTTGCAGGAAATTCTTGGAACACCATCTCCTTCCACACCGGGGCCGCGCTTCGCTTCCCCCCAATCCGCGCCAACCACAGCCTGGACGTCTCCTTCTACTTCAGGACCTCGGCCCCCTCCGGCGTCTTCCTGGAGAACATGGGGGGCCCCTACTGCCAGTGGCGCCGACCCTACGTGCGGCTGGAGCTCAACAGTGAGCAGGCAGACTCTGGAAGGGAGGCGGCCGCGGGGCAGGGTGGGGGGCAAGAATATATCCCCGGGGAAACTCGGGCTGGGCGGAGGCTGGGCCAGGAGACTGGCATGGACAGGCTTGGCTGGCCCTGAGTTGGGGTCCGAGCTCTGTGCTGTGTGACCGTGGGTGCTCGCTTCACCTCTCTGGATCTCAGTCCCCCCTGAATAGGTGTAGAGAAGGAAGCTGGGTTCCTGGGGCCCTCCCACTCGGCTGAGCGGTGGGGCTGGGGGCTGCAAGCGTGCCTGGAGCCCAAGGGCCTGAGGCTTTAAGCAGTTTCAAGAGTCTGTCGCAGGCCAAGGTCAAGTTGTAGGGGGAGGAGGCTGGTGGAGGAGCCCCCAGAGGTGAGGCAGAGGGGCTGCATCTGGCCAGGGGTGACCTTGCAAGTCTGAGCCCTTTGTGCCCCCTCCCTCCCCCGCCGCCACACTGCCCAGCCTCCCGGGACGTGGTCTTTGCCTTCGATGTGGGCAACGGGGACGAGAACCTGACGGTGCACTCGGACGACTTTGAGTTTGATGACGACGAGTGGCACCTGGTCCGCGCTGAAATCAACGTGAAGCAGGCCCGGCTCCGCGTGGATCACCGGCCCTGGGTGCTGCGGCCCATGCCCCCGCAGACCTACATCTGGCTGGAGTACGACCAGCCCCTCTACGTCGGTGAGCCCCGGCCAGAGGCGGGCCCGAGGCTCCCCTGACCTTGCCCTCCCCCTGCCCCAGGGCTGCCCTCTGTGCTCCAGGGCAGGCTGAGCCCCCTTCCCTGCCCGACCCGGACCCGTCTGCTCCTCCCAGGATCTGCGGAGCTCAAGAGGCGCCCCTTCGTGGGCTGCTTGAGGGCCATGCGTCTGAACGGGGTGACTCTGAACCTGGAAGGCCGTGCCAATGCCACCGAGGGCACCTCGCCCAACTGCACGGGCCGCTGCTCCCACCCCCGCTTCCCCTGTTTCCACGGAGGCCGCTGCGTGGAGCGCTACAGCTACTACACGTGTGACTGTGACCTCACGGCGTTCGATGGGCCGTACTGCAACCGCGGTCAGTGCTGCTGCTCCCGGGGCACAGCGGGCTGGAGGGAGGAGGGCAGGAGGGCGTAAAGCCAGCGCCAGGGAAAGCTCGGGGTGTCCCTGGGCTCCTGAGCTTTGAGAAGGTGGGCAGTCAGACAGGAGAAGGTGCCGGGTGCTCCCTGGTGGGGCTGGCCCAGCTAGCAGGTGCACAGAGAGCTGGGAGGCTTCAGGCCAGTACCTTGGCCATGGTCCCACAGGCCCCAAGGCCACAGGTTGCCACCTTACCTGCCTTTAGTCCTTGGCCTGTCTGAGCCCCTCCATGCCATTTCCTGTTGACGGCTGCTACACTCCTAAAACCCAGCTCCACCCTGGCTCTTGGTGAAAACAAACCCAGACATTCAGCCTTGCAAGATTCTGCACACAGCCCGCACCGCGGGCTCCCTGAGGCTGGCAGGGGTGCGGGGAGGAGTGTGCTGGACGAGGGAGATGTGGAGGCTTAGGGGCAGCAGACTCGGGCCTTGGTTTGCAGGGGTGAGGAATGGCACATACACTGGATGGGGTCAGCGTGTCAATCGAATCTTGGCTCTCACTTCTGGTGTGTTCTTAGGCAAGTCACTGCCAGTCCCTGAGCCTCAGTGTCCCCTTCTGGGGTTGGATTAGATGATCCCTCAAGTTTCCATTTTGTGACCGAGGGGGCTCAAGGTGACCTGGAAGTAAATGTAGGGCTGTGATGATGGCCGAGATGGAAGCGGGCGCGCATCTGTGTGTGGTGAGACGCTGTGATGATGGCCGAGATGGAAGCGGGCGCGCATCTGTGTGGTGAGACAGAGAGAGAGAGACAGACAGACTTGGGGACTGAGGAGGCAGCCAGGGGCGCTGACCTCACTGCCTCTGCCCGCAGACATTGGTGGCTTCTTTGAGCCGGGCACCTGGATGCGCTACAACCTGCAGTCGGCCCTGCGCTCCGCGGCCCGCGAGTTCTCCCACATGCTGAGCCGGCCGGTGCCAGGCTATGAGCCTGGCTACGTCCCCGGCTACGACACTCCCGGCTACGTGCCCGGCTACCACGGCCCTGGGTACCGCCTGCCCGAGTACCCCCAGCCTGGCCGGCCCGTGCCTGGCTACCGCGGGCCTGTGTACAACGTCACGGGCGAGGAGGTGTCCTTCAGCTTCAGCACGAGCTCGGCCCCCGCGGTCCTGCTCTACGTCAGCTCCTTCGTGCGGGACTACATGGCCGTGCTCATCAAGGAGGACGGTGAGCGCCCCTTGGGCCCACCCGCCGCCGCCTTCATCTCGCTGACACCAGGCCCCGAGCGCTCCCACGAGGTGGGGTTGCGGGAGCTGTGAGGAGACCCCACCCTCGGCCTCCCCTCCCGCAGGGACCCTGCAGCTGCGCTATCAACTGGGCACCAGTCCCTATGTGTACCAGCTGACCACGCGGCCGGTGACCGACGGGCAGCCGCACAGCGTCAACATCACCCGGGTCTACCGCAACCTCTTCATCCAGGTGCGTGCTGGGGCAGAGGGGCCTCCGGTCATCGGCTTGTGGCCCCCGCTGGGGCGTCCGGGGGGGGGGGGCGGGGAATGTCAAGGATTGACACCTGCAGAGCCACTGCGGTGCACGGAGGACTCCATGTACCCCGCCTCCCGTGCCCTGCCAGTGCTTCTGTGCCGTGGTGCAGGTCGGCAGAATCAGTGGACCAGCGCCAAGAGTAAAGTGCTTTTCCCGAAGTCAAACCTCTAGTGAGCTGAGCTGCAAAGACAGGAGACGGGACTTGCTGTCTCCTCCTCCCCACCCCCTCCTCTTCTTCCTCCTCCTCCTTCATTTATTTAAAAGACAAAGCGACATGGAGGGGAGACAAAAAGAGAGAGATCTTCTGTTCTCTGGTCACTCCCCAAAATGGCTACAATAGCTAGGCCTGGGCCAAGCTGAAGCCAAGAGCCAGGAATTCCATCCAGGTCTCCCACATGGGTGCAGGGGCCCAAGCACTTGGGTCACCATCTGCTGCCTTCCCAGGTGCACTGACAGGGAGCTGGATCAGAAGTAGAACAGCCAGACTCAAAGCAACACTCTGAGATGGGATGCAAAAATCATGGTTTTTAGGAAAAAAAAAATTTTTTTTGTTTGAGACAGAGTTTTCTCATCTGCTGGTTCACTTCTCAAATGCCCACAATGATGGAGGAGCAGAATCGGGGAGCTGGGGACTCAAACCCAGGTCTCTCAAGTGGGTGGCGGGAACCCAGTCACCTGAGCCGTCACAGCTGCCCTCCAGGGAGTGCCATCAGCAGGGAGCTGGAGTCAGGAGCCAGAGCCGAGACTCAAACCCAGCGCTCAGATGTGGGATGTGGGCATCCTAACCATTAGACCCAATGTCTGACCCCAAACTAGGGTTTGTTCTTTAGTTTTATTTTTTTCAACACACCAAGTCCTACACAGTGGCCAGCAGCTGCCCACCTTGGACAGAGTAGGATCCACCCACTGACACGCGGGTTGGGAGAGCACGAGAGTTCCTGCGTGGTCTTGGCCGCGTCTGCCTCTGGGTTTCGCCTGGGTCCTCCCTCCGTCATCCGCTCTGCCCCCTGCCCGCAGGTGGACTACTTCTCCATGACAGAACAGAAGTTCTCACTGTTGGTGGACAGCCAGCTGGACTCACCCAAGGCCTTGTATCTCGGGCGCGTGATGGGTGAGCAGGGGCTGAAGGCCCAGGAGCCTAGGGCAGAGCGAAGGCACTGGGAGTGGCCGTGGGGGTGGCAGGAAGGGTGGGTGAGAAGCCCATGGTGGTGGGAGCACAGGGCTCCCGGTGGTCCAGCCTTTCTCTCTCTGGGCCCGCCTCTCCCTCAGAGACAGGAGTCATTGACCCAGAGATCCAGCGCTACAACACCCCCGGTTTCTCGGGCTGCCTGTCTGGTGTTCGATTCAACAACGTGGCTCCCCTCAAGACCCACTTCCGCAGCCCTCGGCCCATGACGGCAGAGCTGGCCGAAGCCCTCCGCGTGCAGGGCGAGCTGGCCGAGTCTAACTGTGGGGCCATGCCACGGCTCGTCTCTGAGGTGCCGCCTGAGCTCGACCCCTGGTACCTGCCCCCAGGTACGGCCCCGGGACCCAGACGGTGGGGTGGGAAGCGGTTCTGAGCACGGGGGTCCTGACTGCTGCTGTCTCCCCACCAGACTTTCCCTACTACCATGACGACGGCTGGGTGGCCATTCTGCTAGGCTGTGAGTAGCCCCATCGGCACCCTGAGCTCCATGGAGGGCACCCTCGCTACCCTTCCCTGGGGCTGAGGGGTGGCACAGGTGCTGGGTGACTGCTGGTCCCAGGAGGAGCCGGGCCACGCTGAGGGTGGTGTGAAATCAAGCTGGACATTTCTTAGTATTGAGGATGCTAGCAGTCTTTAACTGAAGTGTTGAAATGGGACTACAGCTAAGGAAGGAGGAAATGGGGGAGGGGGGTGCCGTGACACCTGCAGGGATAAGGAGCTGTGGGGACCACCAGGGATGTAGAAGAGAATACTAGAACTACACGTGAGCAGGGGCTAAGCCAGGAACCCAGAACTAGTACATTTAGGATGGCTTCCTAGTGTGTGTGTGAGAGAGGAGAAAGGGGGAGGGGAGGGGGGGGCTCCAGGAAGCAGCCCTGAACGGTTCCTTTCCCTCCTTGCAGTCTTGGTGGCCTTCCTGCTGCTGGGACTGGTGGGGATGCTGGTGCTCTTCTATCTGCAGAACCACCGCTACAAGGGCTCCTATCACACCAACGAGCCCAAGGCCACCCACGACTACCATGCTGGTGGCAAACCTCCCCTGCCTGCCACAGGCGCCGCCCAGGCCCCTACCCCCACACCAGCTCCCACCCAAGTTCCGGCCCCCGCTCCTGGTCCAGCCCCGGCCCCGGCCCCTGGCCCTCGGGACCAGAACCTACCCCAGATCCTGGAGGAGTCCAGGTCAGAATGAGTCAGGAGAAGGGCTTCGGGGGCCAAGTCCAAGTCCTCGGAATCCCCCAGTCCTCGCCTCGTCCCCACCCCGTCAGGGACACTTGGCTCCACGTAGCTGGCTCTGCTTACCCAGATGCCCCTGCTGCCAGGTCTGGTGGGCAGAGCTACAGATGGGACCAAAAGGAGCGGCCGAGCCTCACTGCCTACCCCTCCGCGCTGCTGACCCCGTCTCCCCAGGCCCCTCGGGGCAGGAGGCCCTTCCAGCCATCTCTGTCCCAGCTGCTGCCAGGGATTAACTAGAGTTCCAGGGAGAGGAACCGCCTCCCTCCCCACAGACTCTATCAGCAGGGACAGATGTGCAGCTACAGGGCTGTGCAGGGCAGGGGGAGGAGGCTGCTAATCCTGTCCCCCCAGACTCCCCCCGCCCTGCCAACCGTCTCCCACCTGCTTCCTCTCAGCCCTGCGAGGGGGGCTTCCCTGCTGTCCCCACCCCCTCGTTTTGTTTTTTGCACAGAGACCAAGAGGCCTCAGTTTAGCACCTTAGTACCTCCGCTGCTTCACCGCTTTAGCCAAAGCCATAAAGAATGCGCAATGTAGAGAAACTATCGCACACGCCCTGCCTGGCCAGCCCTCTGCCGTGCCCCCTGCCAAGACGCGCAGCAGCCGTGGGGCCTGTCTGGAGGCTCGGCCCCTCCCCAGTGCACGAGGAGCCCTCTTCCCGCTTGTGGACGCTGCTTCGTTTGCCCAGGAGGTCCTATTCTTTATGTACTTATTTGTTGTTGATGAGTCTGTCTCTAGGGAAACAGTATATATTATTCTAATTTTTTAAATTATTACCTGTTTATATATAAAAGAAAACCCCAGTCAGCTGTCCTGTCCTGTGCCCACAGTCTGTAGCTGGCGTCCCCTGTGTGGGGCCTGCCATGAGTCCT
The DNA here is from genome assembly GCF_964237555.1 of Oryctolagus cuniculus. Taxonomy (NCBI): domain Eukaryota; kingdom Metazoa; phylum Chordata; class Mammalia; order Lagomorpha; family Leporidae; genus Oryctolagus; species Oryctolagus cuniculus. Next base: position 20,202,107 of record NC_091448.1, on the reverse strand, counting down.
GCTGGTCACTCACGCCGCTCTGCAGAGCCGTCCAATAAAGCAGAGTGGCAGAGCCCCAGCTGTGTACGGTGCTGGCCCTGTGCTTGGGAAAGTGGAACACTTTGAAGGGAACTGACCCGAGGGCCCAGGAGTTCCTAGAGGGAGCGCTAGGAATTTGCAGCTTCTGCCAGGGCCCAGCCCCAGATGTGAGCGGTCAGCGGGGACCCGACTCGGCCGCTTCCGGCTGACCTACTCCTGTGCCGCCCTCCCCAGGCCCTTGCAGCCCCGAGACACACGGCACTCCACTTGCCCAGGTGGATTCTGACACTTTATTCAGATTGAGAGGTCACAAGCCACAGGACTTTAAAGTGCGCGGAGTTCACTGGCGACAAAGCCGCACGTCCTCCAGCCTCTCCAGTGCCCACCACCCTGCGCCACCCATCAAGGTGTGCAGGGCAGAGGGGTCAAGACCCGTCATTAGAAGTGGGGGACAGCAGGAATGGGGGAAAGGTGTGGAGGTGCAGGAGTACCTGTGGCCTAGAACTGGGGAGCAGGGCCAGTCCCTGGTTGCTCACTGAGAAGGTGGGGGCAGCCTAGCCCCCTGGGTTTCACACTGGCCTGCTCCTTCCTGCGTCTCTGCCTCTGCTCTCCCCCTTGGGAGTAATACAGAGCCCACAGTCCGGCTGGGGGCATCTCTGACGCACAAGGCAACCGCAGCAGGTCCAGGCAGTGGCTTGCCCAGCGAGGGGAAGAGGTTCTATCAGGAACTGGCTGTGTGCCCACCAGTGTGGTCAGTGTGTGTGTGTGTGTGTGTGTGTGTGTGTGTGTGAGCGTGCGTGTCCCAGAGCGGTGTGGCCATAGGGAGCCCCACTTCTGCCTTCCTGGGACAGCCAGTGGGGTGGGGGGGTGGGAGGGAGGGAGGAGTGGTCAGCGGAGGCCGGGGACCAGACTCTGAGCCTGCCCGACTCCTTCCTCCCCGGCGCACGCCTCGCTCCCCACCAGTGCAGCACTGCACCCACACAGCAGGCAGCTCTTGCCGGCTCCGGTCTCTTGGCTCCTGCTGCCTCCCGAGATGAGTCAGAACTGGAGGAGAATCTTCCAGCCCACATGCTCCCCACTCCAGGGTGGGACTGAGCAGGGGCCCTGCAACCTCGGCTCAGCCATCACCCCACTCCCAGACTTTCTCAAATAAAGTGCTTTGCTCTGCATCAAGCCCCGAGAGGAGGCATCACAGACTGGGGCGGGGGGTTCCCTGCCCGGCACGTGCGCTGCCATCCTAACTACACCCCTCCACTTCCAGCCAACTCGCGCTTTCCAACAGCAGGAGCTGTGAACAGGGAGTCACGCCTACAACTTCTCCCTCCCCAGGCCAGGCCTTGCCCATATACCCTGAAGACACCAGCAGCACTGGCCCCAGGCCTGGCCTCTCCAGGAAGTGGCCCGCCTGCAGCCGGAGGCCAGGCTGTCAGAGGGAGCTGGGCACTGCCCCTGCTCCTGGAAGGCACGAACACATCTCCATCTATCTGCACGGCGCATGGAGATGGCGTTCTCCAATCTGGCAGCTGCACTTGGGACGGCGGGCTGCTTCTCCCGCCCTGCCCACGGGAGGGCGGCCCTCACTTGCTTCCTCTAGCATCCAGCCTGGACTTGGGCCCTGCTCTCACTGAGGAGGAGGTGGCGGGGGCGCCCACCTCCCTCTGCGGCTGTGCTGCCGGCCAGGCTTGCCCCTAACTCACACAGGCTCCAGGGACCAGGCTCCGCTCAGCCTGTCCTGTCCAGGCCTCAGGCCCGCTGAGCCATGCCTGGCACCTCAGTTCCACCAGGACCCTCTGTCGGGAAAGCTCTGCGTTGGGCTGGCGGTCGGTAGGGACTGGCTGGGGTGCCCGCTGTGGCCCGCGGACCAGAGCCGAGCCTAGGCCAACCACCCAGCTGTGCACTCTTCCTCTGAGCCCTGGGGGGCAGCCCCACTCTTCCGCAGCTTGCTCTGCCTCTGTCTCCCCTTCCGCCCCCACGGGATGCAGCTGAGGCCTCGCAACAGAGGGAGTAGGCGGGGGATTTCTCGGCGTGGAAGACACAGTACGGGAACTCAGCAGCAGTGGTGCGTGCGTGAAAGCAAGGACGGTGCCGCCACTGTGTCGCGGGCGGGGGCGGGACAGGCGGCTAGAGGACGTCGGTCTCCCTCTCAATCCCCACGTACTTGAGGGCATCGGCTTGGCTGTACCTGTCCCAGGGCAGGAGGGGAGCCAGGTTACTCTCACGGATGTTGTGACGGGCAGGCAGGGCTCCCGCCCGTCTCACTTCCCCGCCTCCTCCCCACAGCCCTGGACAGGGGCCCCACTTCTGAGGCAGGGCCCCAGAGGCCACCGCAATCCTGGCAGCCACCGCTTGTGAGCACCGTGGCCAGCCACCCACCTGTAGTCAAAGAAGAGCTCTTCGCCTGCCTGAATCGCCCTCTTGGCAAAGATCCCGATGCGATGGTCTCCGTTCACCATGACCACTGCAGAGACAAGAGCCCAGGCAGGGCTCCGGGTCAGCTCCGAGCCAGCAGGGAGGACGTCCCCAAACTCCCAGGAAAGCATAAACCAAGGGGACTTGGACAAGCAGCAATGACGCCCCTGTGCTCTTAACTCCACCACTCTGATGTGGGCAAAGAATTATCTTTCAATCATATTTGTGGGAAAGTGTTTATAACACTGAAAAAGCAGATTATGAAACAGCGAGAGGCCCAACTCGCTATCAGGATTGAAAGGCATTAATCGTGATTATCTCTGGATAAGAAACAGCTGAGTTATGGAAAGAGCTGACGAGGGCTGGAGTGACAGTGAGCGGGGCGGCCATCCCGCTGCCCTCGGAGGCTGCGGGAACTCACCTTTGGCGTAACAGTTGGGGTTCACAGAATGGTTTGCAAATCGAATTTTGTTTCCTTTCCGCGTGGCATCCACAACAAAGTCTGTAGAAAGCACATCAGGGAAGACGATGAGCGCAGGGCCGACTCTGGCTCCTTCAGCCGCGCTTCAAATCCACAAAGCAGTAACAGAAACCGCTCAGACGCCTGGGCCCCAGCGCGGCCAGGGAAGCACCGGCCTAGGAAGCCCTCCTGGTGAGCCTCACAGACTGCTGCCTCTCACCTACTGGGCATGAAGACTGCTTTTTAAAAAAAGATTTACTTTATTTATTTGAAAGAGCCAGTTACAGAGAGAAGGGAAGAGAGGGAGGAAGGAGAGAGAGGTGGGGGGAGAGGGGGAAAGTGAGAGGGGGAGAAGGGGGGGGGAGAGGGGAAGAGAGGGAGAGAGGGAGGGAGGGAGAGGGGGAGTGGGGAGAGAGAGAGAGAGAAAGAGGGAGGGGAGAGAAATATCTTCTATCCATTGGTTCACTCCCCAAATGGCTGCAAAGGCCAGAACTAGCTCCTAAAGCCAGGAGCCAAGAGCTTCCTCCGGGTCTCCTAATTGGTCTTCTGCTGCTTTCCCCAGACATAAGCAAGAAGCTGTACCAGAAGTGGAGCAGCCAGGACTCGAACTGCTGCCCATTTGGGATGCCAGCGTTGCAGGCAGAGGCTTAACCCAATATGCCACAATGCTGGCCCCATGAAAATTATTTAAAAATAATTTTTTTAAGATTTATTTGCTCATTTATTTCAAAGGCGCAGTGACAGATAAAGTGGTGGGGGGCTCTCCCATCTGCTACTTCACTCTGCAAATGCGGAAGCTGGGGGCCCAGAACTCCATCCAGGTCTCCAACATGGGTGTTGGGGACCCAAGAACCCCGGCCATCATCCACTGCCTTCTCAGGCCCTTTAGCAGGAAGCTGGATGGAAGTGGAGCAGCTGGGATCACCCATCCCTGTGACATAGGGGAGAGCGGGGCTGGGAGGGCATGGAGGGGGGGGAGGGAGGGAGGGAGAGGCAGGCTCCAGACCGTTGTTGAGGTTGAAGAGGAAGCTGGACATGTATTTGTCGTAGACCTTCCCTCGGCGGTCTGCCTCATCCTGAGAGATGAGCTGGGGAGACAAGGAACAAACAGGGGTATCAGGCCGCCCGCTCAGGGCCTGGCCCCCTGGCCCCCTGGCCCAAGCAAGGGCTGGGAGGGCAGTGTGGCTCGTAGGTGTCTGCTGCGTGTCGCGCCGTGAGTAACAGGGATGGGACTCGGGCTATGCTGCCGCCACACCCCCAGGATGACCAGCATTCAGGACAGCCCCCACTCCCTCGTGTGGCCCAAACCACCCAAGAGCTGCAGAGCAGTCCGTCTGAGGACTGCGAGCCGGTCTGTGGGGTCCCCGAGGGCCCCCGGGAGCCCTGCTGAGTGATTCAGAGATCAGTTCACAGAAGCCTGGCCGCAGACAATCAGCGCTGCTCATCAGCGGCTGCCCAAGCCCACAGCACTCACCTCCCCACAGTACTCAGAAATGAACTCGTTCTTCTGCACAGACTCCTTAATGAAGGTGCCCCATCCGGCCACATCCGAGGGGGCCAGCAGCAGGTGCTGGGGGGAGGGAGTCACAGCTCAGCCCGCGGCGGGGAGGGGGGCGTGGGTATGCAGGCTGCACGTACACGTGTGTGGCAGGGGGCAGGGTGGAGAGAACTAGAAACTCTTAAGAGGATCTGAAAACAGAAAGAACCCGAGCCCTTCTGTTGTGGTGGAGGAGAAACCCAACAGGGAGGTGGCGAGAGCAGACAGGACGCCTCCCCCTGGAGCTCAGGCTAGGGGCGTTCACTGCTCTGGGAGGGTAAAAATAGATCCCATCAATGGCGCATCCCCTTCTCTGCTCCTTCTGGCCTGGCCAATTCAGGGACTGCTTTTCTAACCCCTCACTGGGATGAAACACCTTCCCGCAGCTGGCACCTTCCCCTGAAACCCAGAAGGCCCCAGTGCAAAGGGTGCTCGGGACAACCCGGCCTCCCGCTGTCGCCCGGGCGGGACCCCGAGCGGGGCCTCACCTTCTTGAGCCCACGCTGGATGCTGCAGTTCTTGCAGGAAACCACCTTGCAGTCCCAGTGCTCCGAGGCCCCGCAGGTGAGGCACAGGTCGGGGTCACACTCCCGCACTGCCAGGTAGCAAGGACACTGCTTGGTGTTGCACTGGGTCTTACAGCGGCAGCCGGGAAAGCGGTTCTGACCTGGGGGGAGACGCCCGGTGAGGAAGAGAAGCAGCCGACACGGTGGCACTCGGGGCGGCACGCGTTCAAGGACATCTGGCCAGGAGCGCCGCTCCCTCCTCGATGAGCACGACGGGGTGTCTCCAAAAAGCTCACAGCAGTGAGCATTTGGCTTAGCTGAAAATGCCTGTGGCCCACAGCAGAGCGCCTGGGTGACATTCCCAGCTCTGGCCCCCGGCTGTGCTGATGGCCAAGTAAGTGGGTTCCTGCTCCCCCGGCAGACCTGGATGGAGTTCCCAGCACCTGACCTTTGTGGGCATCTGGGGAGTGAACCAGAGGGAAGCGTGCTCTCTCGCTCTGCTTCCCTCTGCCTCTCAAAAAATAAAAATACCTATCATGGAAAATACCTATCATGAGAAACCAATGCAAGTACTCTGACATTTAAAAAAATGTTTGTTTATTTTCATTCATTCAAAAGGCAGAGAAAAAGAGCTCTTCCATCCGATGGATCACTCCCCAAGTGCCTACAGCAGCCAGGAGCCTGGAACTTCATCCGGGTCTCCCACATGGGTGGCAGGGATGCAAGCACGTGGGCCGTCCTCTGCTGCCTCCCAGGTGTGTTAGCGGGGAGCTGGATCAGAAGCAGAGGAGCCAGGACTCACCCAAGTGGCGGCTGAAGCACAGGCTACAATGCCAGCCCCTCAAAAAAATTTTAATTACTTTAAAATATTGTTTTATTTATCTATTTTCATTTTATCTGAAAGGTGGACAAACAGAGAGGCAGACAGACAGAGAGAGAATCTTCCATCCGTTGGCTCACTCTCTAAATGTGCACAACAGCCAGGTCTGGGTTAGGCTGCAGCCAGGAGCTCAGAACTCCATCTGGGTCTCCGCATGGGCACCTGAGCCATCGCCTGCTGGCTCCCAGCATGTGCATCAGCAGGAAGATAGGTTGTAAGGGGAGTAGCTGGGACTCAAACCCAGGCACCCAGATATGGGCTGCAGGTGTTCCAAGTGGTGACAGAACTGCTGTGCCAAATGCCAGCCCCTCAAAAATACTTCGCACCAAAATAATCTTGTCTTTGAACTCCATTTCCCCACAACTGCTCGCAGTCCCGTCTACTCATGTTTTCCACAGACATGAAGTGTCTACTGACACTCGGCGCCTGTGGGCCAAACAAGCAGGTGTGGGCGGAGGAGCAGGCCTGCGCACTGAGCCGCTTCTCCCGGGGGCTCCTCAGCAGCGCTCTCCCTCCCCCCTTGCTGGTGGAGTCTGGAAGGCAGTGATGGGGAGTGCGCCAGAGAAAATGAAATCAGTGCTTTTCACTGGTAAATCCTCACCATGAAAACAACTATCATTCCGAGAACAGGACGCATCCGCTCTGCCAGCCTCCTCCACCCACTGCCCTCCCTGCTGTGGCTGAGACCGGTATCTGCTCTGGGTGAGGTGGTTTTGAGAACACAACCGCCAGGCGCCAGAACTGCAAGCTCTGGGGACTGCCATCAAAGCGCTCAGCCGGGACGGGGTTAGGGCATGGTCGGGTAAGAAGCAGAGCAGAGCACGGTTAGCCTCTGCTCACACCCGGGGCCCTGGCTCCCACCTGATAACAAAACTCCAGTTTTATTAAACAAACACAGACATAAACAAGAGTTGTAAACTAAAAAAACAGTGACTCAAAAAATGTTTTTTGAACATTCTTGGGTGGGGGTTTTGCACATCGCTTGGGTCACCACTTGGGATGCTCAATCCCATCCTGCAGTGCCTGGTTCGGATTCCAGCTCCTCAATCTGATCCATCACCCATAGGAAGCAGCAAGTGACGGCTCAAGTACTTGACTGAGTTCCTGCCACCTCCATGGGAGACCTGGATGGAGGTCTGAGCTCCTGGCTCCAGTGTGGCCCGGCTCTTGGCTGTTGTAGGCATCTGGAGAGTGAACTAGCAGATGGAAGACCTTTTTCTGTCTCTGTCTCTCTCAAATAAAATGAAGAAAAATTTAAACTAAAAAGAAAAATCCCCCAAAGAGAGACGATGATTGCACCTTAAGGAAAAAGATCTCGCATCTCCGAGTTCCGCCCTGGAAAAGGGAGGTCGGGAAAGGCCTGATCGCTGAACACGCGCTGCTTCTTACGGCCGTGAACTCAGGCGTTTCTCACGAATGATTTCAGCGCTGTGTTGTGTTTCCCCTGTAGAATGCCTCAGCCACGGCCAGCACAGCAGAAGGCCGCCAGCCGCAGAGGTCGGGGGGGGGAGGGGAGCGGGCCACGCCGAGGCCGCGCTCGGGTGTGGACGGGGGAGGCAGCTCTTACAGTCTGGGTTGCACTGGCAGAACTTCTCGCAGAAATTCTGAGTCATGATGCAGGGGCAGGCGCTGTCGCAGGGGCGGTCCGGGTGGTCGCAGGGCTGGTAGTTGTACACTTGCGTGGAAGAGTTATCTAGGAGAGGAACGAGCGGGGCTGCCGCACCACCCTCCTTCGCAGCCCGCCCGCCTTCCCCAGCCGTGCTCCCGGCCCCAGGAGGCTTGTTCTAGGCGCCACCACTCTGGGCCACAGGTGGCAGCTGAAGGGAGAAGACAGCTGAGGTGACCGCTGTGGTCTGTCTGGTGGGGAGGGTACAGAGATGACCCGCGATAACAGGGAGCTCTGCTGAACGGCAGCCGAGCTCTGGGGCCTGCCAAGGGCACCGCGGCAAAGCCAGAGAGCGCCAGGCCCCTGAGTGCTGCCAGGAGGTCTCGGCTGCAGGGAGCGGCTGAGCTGCTCACCTCAGCTGCTGCAGACAACAGAGACCTGCCCTCTGCGGAAGCGGCCAGGGTCAGCACACCGTGCGCGTGGGGCAGGGGGCCGGCCGCAGGGTGTGGCTGCGAACGGCGCCGCCCCGGACTGCGCTGGCGGCACGTACCTTTCTTGAGCTGAATTTTCCTGCAGTGTGCAGCCCACAGTCTGAAAAAGAGAAGGGTGGGTCTGGTTACGGCCCTCTTGCTCCAAGGGACTCTGGGCTGACAACCAGGGAGCAGTGTTGTGAAATCCGAGGGAAGGCTCCTACTTTGTACACGGAAGCTGGAGTCTGTCCTAAATCCACCCGGCCTAAGACTGACACTTAAATGCCCACCCCGCCCTGCCCAACCCCCTGTGTCCACCATAAGGTTATCCTCTCCTCCTCCCCTGCACCCCCTTTGTGGAGGTGGGTGACGGGGGGCAGCAGGTAGGAAGGCCTTTTCTCTCCTGAGTGGAGGAACTGAAGGGAGGGGCCCCAGGGACTTCCTTCTGCACCCAGCCCCGGTGTCAGCACCTTCCTCCCGTAGGTGACACTCATTAGGGTGCCAGGTTTTTTTTAAACTTCCAACCCTGAGTGAGGCTAGCTATAAGACAGCGTTATCACACAATGCAAGTGCCAAAAAACAAGGAGAAGGAGTAAGCTTGGGGCAGAGCTGAGAAGTGGGTGAGGCGGGAACTAACCACCCAACCAGGAGGAAGGGTCTCAGGGTGGGGCCGTGGGGCCAGCCCACTTCCCACTGGCCAGGAGCTTCAATAGAAAACCAGAAAGTTATCTCACAGTCCGAGGCACCTGGGGGAGTGGGGCAGGGCCTCAGCAAGCCCGAGCCCCGAGAAGCTGCCCCTAGGCAAAAGGATGGTCTCACATGGCCCCATACAGGGGCCCAACAGGGGGCAGAAGGGAAGCCCAAGGAGAGGGCGGAGCCCAGAGCCCAGCCTGGCCACAAAAGGCCTCTGTCCAAGCCTTGCCTGTGCTTTCTCTTCTTCTTCTGCGAGGGGTTCATGAGCTCATCTGTTGGCAGCTTCAGGATAAGTGACTCTTTCACTGCAAACTGAAAGACCTGGAAGAGAAGCGCAACAAGGCCGTCACTCGTGCTCCAGCCCTGTGCTCGGGCGGGCGGCCCAGCCAGGAGCTGGGCTCAGGAGGCTTGTGTGGAGCTCACAGGCAACTGCCTGCGTGCATTTCAGCGAGGGAGAGACGGAGAGCCACCAGGACGTCAGGTCCCTGGCTCTGGGGCTAATTCCTAACAGCTGACCCGGGCGCAGGACAGCAGAAACGCCCGAACACGGCCACGCCGTGCAGGCAGCGCTTTCGCCAGCTCCCTGCCCGCCACGCCGTGGTAGGCCGAGTCTCACCAACTCTATCTGCCTCTTTTTAGGAAGGGAACTTTGCGGGCAGCGCACAGGAGTGGGTACACGGGGCTAAGCTCTAGCGCCCCCTGTTGGTACAAAGATGTCAGAGCATGATACTCGGTATGACAGCAGCTCCAGAGGGCAGCGCCCTCCCCGAGCTTCTCACAGCTCTCATTTTACCCTCTCCTTTCTCTTGCTGGCTATGGGCCCTTCTGAGATTTCTATGGAAACTACAGTTCTCATCCTCAGGAAAAAACATATGTTTTCTTTTTGCATACAATTCTGTTGCCTTTTAGGTTAGTTAGGAACCTATACCTTAAGGAAATAGGTATGAGCTCCAAGATAAAAGCAGAGGGGACTCACGGTCCTCTCGACTATCCCAAGTGAAGGAGACGAGAGGAGGAGGCCAGGAGGGAGGGAGCCCTGTGCGCAGGCCCCGCCCCGGGTCTTCAGTCTGGCAGTCTCCAGAGCACCAGGGGCTGCTGTCGCACTGTTTCTAGGGGTGGTCTGAGTCCGGAGGGAAGGCTAGGCCCAGCTGCTGGGGGCAGAAGTAGAGAATCTGGACAGTACGTGACTTAGGAGGCTGACGGAGGGCGGGGCAGTGCGCTGGCTACGGCACCCACAGCTGGCCCGAGAGGCGCTTCCAGGAAAGCAGCACACATTCAGGAGCAAAGACAGGAAGCAGAAGAAGCAACCAGAGCGTGGGCCCAGCCAGAAGTACTCAGTGGTGGTAGCGGGGAGGGCAGAGCCCCGAGTGCTGCCAGGCCCAGCATTTGACGAGGGGCACGAGCCAGACTCACAGGCCCGCCAGACAGCAATGCGACGGGCAGAGCCACGGTGAAAGAGGGGCCAGCGCTGCTTCTGCAGCTGCCAGACAGTACCTGCTTGCATGTCTTGGTCCCCAGAAGCCTGGCTATGGAACAGAAGTTGTTGAAGTAGGTGCCATGGAAGACGCGAAAGAGCGACTCCTCAGCCCCGGTCCACTCCACAAGCTCCGACGGCGCCTCCACCACGCAGAGCTGCGGCGGGGCAGGACTGGCCTTCTGCTTTGTGGGCGTCTGACAGCGGGAGTTGGCCTCTGAGAGGGAAAAAAATCAGAAACAAAAGAAGGTGGTGTGCGGTTGGCTGCACACAGAACTTCGCTCTACCGCAATGGGAGAACAGTTAATGAAAACATTCCCCATCCCCACTGGCTGCAGGTGAACTCGCGGCAAGCATGAGCAGCCCAAAAAGGCGGGAACCCTAAGTGTGAGGAGAGGTCTCGGCTTGGCCGGTGTCCTCGCACAGGGAGGAAAGGCCCTCGTTTTCTGTCACTGTACCTGAAGAGCTGGAGGCCCAGTCATTTCCTGTGTCCCTGTCACTGTCTCCTTCTTTAGTCTCAGCCACAGCAGAGGCCGACGTGTTGGTGCAGGAAGCACTGACCACGTGGTGCCTTCGCCGGCGCCGGCCAGAGCACTTGGAGCGGGGGTTATGGAGCATGGCGTACTCCTTTGCGCCCTCCTGTGGAGACGGGGCAGGTAGGAAACAGGAGCATGGGTCAAGCCACCAGCCACCTCCCACTATCACAAGTGCAACACTGCTGCCTTCCGGTTTTGCTCCGTACCATACAGCGAGTGTGAGCACAGTCTGAAATTTACAGACTTCAAAAGCTGCCCAATGATTCTAAAAGAGATATAATCTGTACATATATGCATCTTTGACTTTCCAGTAACTTGTATCTGAAGCTCACTGGTGTTGCAGCTGTGTGGAATTTGAGCACACACACCCCTGCAGATGTGGAGACAAGGCTCAGAGGGGGCAAGAGCGCTGCCGGAGAGGATCCAGCACATTGTTCCGGAGCCAAAAGCCAGGGCTCCGTCCCTGAGGCCACTGCTCTTGACATTTTACCACACTATTTGTTTCCTTCTTTTAAAAATTGTATTTACTTATTTGAAAGTCAAGAGTTACAGAGAGGCCGGCGCCGCGGCTCACTAGGCTAATTCTCCGCCTAGCGGCGCCGGCACACCGGGTTCTAGTCCCGGTCGGGGCGCCGGATTCTGTCCCGGTTGCCCCTCTTCCAGGCTAGCCCTCTGCTGTGGCCAGGGAGTGCAGTGGAGGATGGCCCAGGTGCTTGGGCCCTGCACCCCATGGGAGACCAGGAAAAGCACCTGGCTCCTGGCTCCTGCCATCGGATCAGCGCGGTGCGCCGGCTGCAGCGCGCCGGCCGCGGCGGCTATTGGAGGGTGAACCAACGGCAAAAGGAAGACCTTTCTCTCTGTCTCTCTCTCTCACTGTCCACTCTGCCTGTCAAAAAAAAAAAAAAAAAAAAAAAAGAGTTACAGAGAGAAAGAGGTCTTCCATCCACTGGTTCATTCCCTAAGTGGCCACAACAGCCAGGGCTGAGCCAGACCAACATTCAGGCCTCCCATGTGGGTGTAGGGGCACAAACACTTGGAACATCTTCAGCTGCTTTCCCAGGTGCATCAGCAGGGAGCTGGCTCAGAAGTGGAGCAATGACCAGCGCCGCGGCTCACTAGGCTAATCCTCTGCCTGCAGCGCCGGCACACCGGGTTCCAGTCCTGGTTGGGGTGCCGGATTCTGTCCCGGTTGCCCCTCTTCCAGTCCAGCTCTCTAATGTGGCCCGGGAGTGCAGTGGAGGATGGCCCAAGTACTTGGGCCCTGCACCCGCATGGGAGACCAGGAGGAAGCACCTGGCTCCTGGCTTCGGATCGGCGCTGTAGCAGCCATTTGGGGGGTCAACCAACGGAAGGAAGACCTTTCTCTCTGTCTCTCTCACTGTCTAACTGCCTGTCAAAAAAAAAAAAGAAGAAGTGGAGCAGCCAGGATTCCAAGCAGCACCCACAGTCTGTTATCAAAATAGGAAGAATACTGTTTTATATTTAGAGCCATGAGTTTTTTAAAGCCATTTATTTATTTGAGACACAGAGAGAGAAAGAGTTTCTATCTGCTGCTTCCCTGCCCAAATACTCACAATGGCCTGGGAAAGCCGGGAGCAGAGAGCCCCACCCGGGTCTCCCATGTGGGTGGCAGGGACCCATTACTGGAGTCATCATTTCTGCCTCCCTGGTCTGCATTAGCAGGAAGCTGGAGTCAGGAGCCAGAGCTGGGAACTGACCCTGAGCACTGTGATGTAGGACACAGGTACTTAACCAGCGCCTGAACTGCGAGGCCTAACACCTGCTCAGCTACTCTGCTGTAAACACACTGAGCAACAGTTCCTCAACCAGCTGGGTTCCCAAAGCCTTGCAGCTGTTTCTGAAAACTAAAGCTACTTGTAAAGGACAAAGGTGTGCCATCGCCAAAGACACAGTAATACACTGCGGGCCTAAAGGAGATCCCAAAAGACAAGTCTTGAGATGAACTGAATCTGGTACCATGCGCTACAGCGTGAAGTCCACAGCCTCACTTAGGAAGTATTCTTACCCAAAATGGTTCCCACAAATAAAGCAAGACTGCAGAGCTAATTTGTAGGCTACAGGAAGCAGGCTAGAGAACAGGTTAGATGACACCACAAAGAAACAAGACAAACTCAGAATGTGGGTCACCCTACTAGATATCCAGCTTGGAACTTTCAAAGTGGGGGAAAAAAAAGTGTTGGAGTTATCTGAGGTGACCAGAGTTCAAAACACACGGATCTAAGGCCTGACTGGATGATCTTAGTCTTAAAAAGAAAAAATACAGCTATTCTTAGTACAGTTAGAAAGCTATAATATAGAAGAGAGAGAAGGTTATGTCATGAAATTCCTGGTAATTTCCTAGGGTGGGAGAGAATGACTTGGGCTGGCACTGTGGCACAGCAGGTTAAGCTGCCACCTGCAACACTGACATCCCATTTGGGTGCCAGTTCGTGTCCTGGCTATTCCACTTCTGAACCAGCTCCCTGCTAATGGCCTAGGAAAAGCAGTGAAGATGGCCCAAGTGTTTGGGCCCCTATCACCTATGTAGGAGACCTGGACCAAGTTCCTGGCTCCTGGCTTCAGCCTGGCCCAGCCCCAGCTGTTGCAGCCAGTTGGGGAGGGAACCAATCAATGCAAGATCTCTTTTTCTGTCTTTCCCTCTCTCTGTAACTCTGATTTTCAAATAAATAAATAAAATTTTAAAAAATGACTTTATTTTTGGAGATGCTGTGAAATTATTTAGCAAACAAGCATCACAATGTCTGCAATGCATATGCAAATGGTTCAGCAAAAGATAACCAGAGGTGCGCGCACACAAACACACAGAAACACAGATGTGGGGCCAGTGCTGTGGCGTGGCGGATAAAGCCGCTGCCTGTGGTGCTGGCATCCCACATAGGCACCAGTTCGAGCCCCTCTGGTCCACTTCTAATCCAGCTCTCTGCTATGACCTGGGAAAGCAGTAGAAGATGGCCCAAGTCCTTGGGCCCCCGCACCCGCATGGGAGACCCAAAGGATGCTCCTGCCTCCTGGCTTCGGATTGGCGCAGCTCCAGCTATTGTGGCCATCTGGAGAGTGAACCAGCAGATGGAAGACCTCTCTCTCTCTGCCTCTCCTTCTCTGTCTAACTCTGCCTTTCAAATAAATAAATAAATCTTTAAAAAAAAAAAAAAACACAGATGTACACAGACACACCTAGATGCACAAAGATACACACACAGACACAAACACAGATGCATACACACAAAGTGAATATGAAAAGAATGTTTCAAATCCACAAAGATCATCTGCACAACTGAAATTGTTCTTGATGAAAAATTGGGGCAAATAGTCTAGCATTGTATCTGAATATATATTCATATCTTAAAAAGCAATAAAAGAAAAACTGCGCCTGTATCTCTGTAAGTTAAACATACACACGGCATTGGCAGCACCTTTGCAATACCTGCACAGGGTCCCAGGGTGACAGCTCTTTTGAGTGATATAAAAGCTGGCATGTTGACTGACATGGTGAAATTAAAAAAAAAAAAATGCATGGAGTAGTTAAAAAGTAAGTATGGACCAGGGCTTAAATTTTATCACTGCCATATGTGGATTATTTAAAACTTGGAGCAAAATATGTCACTTCTATAACCCATAGTTTCTCTCAGCTCAGGACAGTGCTGTGAGATTGAAAATAAGACTGTGTATGTTAAGGGTTTGGCATGGTACTTGGCAAACATATGTTTGGGAAGAAAATAAATTGGATAAAGCTGACTTACTTATTCTTTGCCATGACCCTATGGCCCATTTTGCGGATTTTCCCCAGGCACTTGGATGTATAACCTAACTTTCGTCAGCAGCAGCAGTTTTCTCTTTTCTTCTCTACACAAGCATCCTCTATTACGCAGAAAGCCAAACTGCATCTTGGCAAGTGCCCCTGGCCTGCTCCCTTCCAGCCCTCAGCAAGCTGCCTCTTGCCAGGCACACATGACACTAACGTCTCTCCACCAGGGAAGTTCTGTCCATCTGGCTGATCGCAGTGAGCTATCAGCATGAGACAGGCATGGTGACAGGTAAGCCACCACCTAGGACACTCACTCCCATCCCACATCAGGGTGCCTGGTGTGAGTCCTGGCTACTCTGCACTTCTGATTCAGCTTCCTGCCAATGTGCCTAGAAGGCAGTGAATGATGGCCCAGAACCCTGGATTCCTGCCACCCACACAGGAGACCCAGAGGGAGTTCCTGGCTCCTGGCTTCCACCCGGGCAGGGTCCTGGCTGTTGTACTGCCCCAGCAGATGGAAGATTCTCTTTCTCTCTCTTTCTGCCTTTCAAATAAATCTTAAAAAAAAAAAAAAATACCAGCACTTTCTTGTATTATTGCTCTTACAGTTATACACACCTAAAGGAACGCAGCAGCAAAGAAAATGGAGTGCATACCACACACACACACTTTCTTGTTCCTGTTCTAACAATACAGCTGACTCCTAAGCAGATGGTATTTACAGCACAGAAACCTTGAGCGCCCTTCCAAGCTCAGTCCATCAGATGAACCCCATCGCCCTGCTGCGTCCGGAGAGCTCCTTCCGAGCAGAGCCGCGCTGCGTTTGTACCTCACAGCCCCCGGGGAGCCACCTCCAGGCTCACTGGGCTTGTGCTCCTGGGGCAGGGGGCCCACGGACCATTTCCTGCTTGATTTCAACACAGTTAATTCCAGAACAGCTTACGAACGTACCAGCAAAAGGAAGCAGTCTGTGCCACAGGGTTCTGGTTCTATCTTGATTTCTTTGTTCTTGCGTTTATATACGTTAGGGGTGGCATGAAAGGCTGGAAAACAAAGAGTGTCCTGTTCCCAAGGCTCTATCCATTTGACAAATGGGAAAGAACAAAGCTGAGCAGGAGTCAGAATTTGATATAAATAGTGGCAACCAAGATGCACAAAATGTGGCCATTTCTGACATCAGCCCAATCCTGTCAAAGCTGGGAGGTGCGAGGGGACAATCATGTGGCCGACACGTCTGTTCCTGTGAACAGCACGCTGTACGCAGCCGCACAAGTGAAGACAGAACTGGCCCTGTTGTGAAACCGTCATCAGACCAGAGGCCAGGAGCTCTATCTAATGATCAGCTGGGACAAGGGGGAGGGAAGGGTGGCCAGGGGTGGGAGAGAGAGCGTGTCCAACAGAGTAGCCCACTCACGGTGAAGGAAGCAGTCGTATTTAAAGCAGCGCCGGCAAAAAAGTGTGTGGAAGGAGTGCAGAGACTGCTCCCGCTGCACTGACTTGGCATTGGGGCCATCGATGTTGGGTGTGCACTGAGGGGGCAGCGCATTGGGGTCTGACATCTCTGTTAGCTCTCGGTACCTGGTTAAGAGGAGAGAGAGAAGAGTTCCTCCGAGGGAATGTCTCCAGTGAGAAAAGAGAGTGGGTACTGAGTCGCCCAGGTACGGTCTGCCAGCGGACCAGGCAGGGTTTCTATGAGGATCGGGGAATGCGTGTGTCAGCAGAAGACGCCACTGCATTGCCCTGGGCTGGGCAGACAGCGGAGAGCGATGGGTGGTGCTGGAGCAGCTCCCCAGGAAAACGGCGGAGTGAGGCTCTCGCCTGCTCCTCCTTCCAAGCCGGCACACAACGGCCCCGGCCCCGGCAAGGACGTTCAGAGGTAGCGAGCACCAGGAATAACCAGATGTGCAGGCAAGTGCGGTGCACTTACCCTCACCGGGGTTTTTAATTAGCCCCCAAACAGGCTGGCATAACCACCTCGCCTGGGCTCTGTGTGGCCCGGGGGCACAGCTCCCCTACCTCTCCTTCATGTCATCCGGGACTCCACTCTCAGGGAACATCGAGGCGATCGCACTGAAGATCATGTCATTTGGGAACTGCTTCTTGGAACTCTTCTTGTTGCCTGAATTGGAAACGACAGACATCTCCTGAGTGCCACTGTCAGTGCCCGCACACACACTGTGGGGCCGTCTCGGCGTTTGCCAAAGCTAACCACAACGGCTTTGTTAATTTAACCACGGACTGTCTGGGGGATACATAAAGATCAGAGCTGCCAGGCCTCAGCTCACAGACGCCACAAGTAAACACTGACAACAAAATCTTGTCTTTCTTAGAATCTGCAGGTGAAGAGAGGGGTTTTAGCAAGAGGCCTACAGAAGAACCCTGACAGAATGTTGATCTGAGACAGTAAGTACGTTACACTGAGAGAGGCACGGTGCCTCTGTACACATAGGGCGATTAAATGACTAGATATTAATGGCATGGAATATGTTTATGATATAAGAGTAAATGGGGGTGGGGACATAGGGGGATAGTAGGTAGAACCGCCGCCTGCAGTGCCTGTATCCCATATGGGCCCGGTTCAAGTCCCGGCTGCTTCACTTCTGATCCAGCTCTGCAATGGCCTGGGAAAGCACTGGAAGATGGCCCAGGTCCTGGGCCCCTGCACCTGTGTGAGAGACCCAGAAGAAGCTCCTGGCTCCTGGCTTTGGATCAGCCCAGCTCCGCTTGTTGCAGCCATCTGAGGAGTGAACCAGTGGATAGAAGACCTCTCTCTCTACCTCTCTATAACCCTGCCTTTCAAATAATTAAATCTGAAAAAATAAATAAATGCTACACATATACAGCTTGATTCAAACAGCATATAACATAGAAACATGTTAATTGACATACTTACCTTTTTTAAGCCTAGAAGGAAACAGTTGCTGGGTAGCAGGATTATAGGGTAATTTTATTTTGTTCTTTATAATTTCCCATGTTTTCAAAACACATTACATTTATGATTAGAAGTGAATGGCAAGGCCGGTGCCATGGTGCAGTAGGTTGGTCTGTGGTGCCAGCATCCCATATGAGTGCCGGTTCTAGTTCCGGCTGCCCCTCTTCCAGTCCAGCTCTCTGCTCTGGCAGAGAGCTGGGAAAGCAGTAGAAGATGGCCCAAGTCCTTGGGCCCCTGCACCCACGTGGGAGACCAGGAAGAAGTACCTGGCTCCTGGCTTCGAATTGGCACAGAACCAGCTGTTGTAGCCATTTGGGGAATGAACCAGCAGATGGAAGACCTTTTTCTCTGTCACTCCCTCTCACTGTCTGTAACTCTAACTCTCAAATAAATATATAAAATCTTAAAAAAAAAAAAAGTGAATGGCAATAATTATTCTAGAAGTTCTCCTTTCTTCTTCAGCTAGGTCACAGCCAGCCTAAGCTGTCACTTAAGGGCCATGTTTTCTTTTAAGTGGACCAGTGAAAGACACCAGTGGCCTTTATCAAGCAGTGGTCGCTGGAGCTTTCCCCGCCCCCTCCCCATCGAGCGGCCCAGGTGAGCTCGCACCTTCCATGGCGAGGCGCTTCCTCTTTCGCGTGACCGGCAGGTCTTCCTTGCTGTCTTCCGGCTTCCCGTCCGAGGCGTCATTGTGCCCCTCCTCCTCCTCATCCGAGTACTGATTCAGGGCGTCCACCAGCTCCAGGAAGACGGCGTCACTGATCAGGACCGACCCCGGGATCATCTCTGGAACAGCAGGTGACGAGGGTGAGCCCTGGCGGCCTCCCACTCCGCCAGTCCTCCGTGCAGGTCTCCGCTCTCCGCTCCTGAGGCCCAGAGAGGTACCGCACGCCCATTTCACACGGACCCCCAGGGAATTCCAATCTTCCGACTGGCTCTTGCGTCTGCACAGGCCGGCTGGCTAGAGCGGACCGTCTAGGTGCGGGCTTTACTCTTACTGGGCATTCCCCTTCTTCAGTCACAGGTCAACCTTGCATTTAGGGCTGAAGACCTCACAAAAGTGTGCAAACAACCACAAGCAGGACAGAAGAAGAATCATTAAATGGAAATTCCCTTGATTTTGCTGCTGATGTCAGTCATTTCTACTTTAAATCAAAAAACTTCCCAGAAATCATATTTTATGGGGTCATACTATGATTCAGGAGAAAGTGTTTGAACACTAGGGGACGCTGTGGGCAAAAGGATGGCACCCACGAAGGTGCAACGAGTAGGTGGGGCTACTGAATTACAAATCAGGGGCTGGCACTGTGGCGCAGTGGGTTAACGCCCTGGCCTGAAGCGCAGGCATCCCATATAGGTGCCGGCTGCTCCTCTTCCCATCCAGCTCTCTGCTGTGGCCTGGGACAGCAGTGGAGGATGGCCCAAGTCCTTGGGTCCCTGCACCCACGTGGGAGATGCAGAGGAAGCTCCTCACTCTTGGCTCCTGGCTCCGGATCAGCGCAGCTCTGGCCTTTGTGGGTGGAAGACCTCTCTCTCTCTCTCTGCCTCTCCTTTCTCTGTGTAACTCTTTCAAATAAATAAATAAATCTTAAAAAAAAAAAATCAATGGGAGTCTCTCCCCCCTTCCCCCTAATATACTGACAACCTTTTCTAGAATTACAACTAAGTCTCAGTAATTTGTTGTAGGGAATTCTGGATATTAAAACAGATGTCTGGCTGACTTGCCCCAAATGGTAGCGTTAGAAACATACCAGGGGATTCCAATTCAATCCCATCAAGGTGGCATGTACCAATGCCATCTCACTAGTCCAAGTGATCAATTTCAGTTCACAATTGATCATAATGAAAGGACTAAGAGTCAAAGGGAGCACATAAACAAGTGTAATACCTGCTAACACTAACCGATAGAATAAATAAAGGGGAGAGTGATCCAACATGGGAAGTGAGATACTCAGCAGACTCATAGAATGGCAGATGTCCTAAATAGCACTCTGGCCTCAGAATCAGCCCTAAAGGCATTCGGATCTGGCTGAAAAGCCCATGAGAGTATTTCAGGCATGGAAAGCCAAGACACTCTGGCAAAAGATCTCTGTGAGTGAGATCCCAGTGGAAAGAACAGGTCTTCAAAGAAGGAGGTACCTTTCTCTGAAGGGAGGAGAGAACCTCCACTTTGACTATGACCTTGTCTAAACAAGATAAGAATCGGAGAACTCAGAGGGCTTCCATAGCCTTGGAAACTCATGACTGGAGCATAGGGAGATTACTGATGCCATAGACAGGAGTGTCAATTGGTAAAGTCAACAACAGGAGTCACTGTGCACTTACTCCTCATGTAGGATCTCTGTCCTTAATGTGCTGTGCATTGAGATTTAATGCTATAACGAGTACTCAAACAATATATTTCACTTTGTGTTTCTATGGGGGTGCAAACTGTTGAAATCTTTACTTAATGCATACTAAACTGATCCTCTGTAAAAAAAAAAAAAAAAAAAAAAAAAGAAATTATCAACTCCCAACTTGACTCTCACTGGGATTAAACATGACAATAGGTCTGATCTGATTTCATCATCATTTAAAAAAAATCATCTATTATTTTTCACTTTATGTTTCTGTGTGGGAGCAAACTGTTGAAATCCTTACTTAATGTATACTAAGCTGATCTTCTGTATATTAAGATAATTGAAAATTAATCTTGATGTGAATGGAAGGGGAGAGGGAGTGGGAAAGGGGAGGGTTGTGGGTGGGAGGGATGGTATGGGGGGGAAGCCATTGTAATCCATAAATCGTACTTTGGAAATTTATATTCATTAAATAAAAGTTAAAAAATAAATAAATAAATAAAATCTTTAAAACAATGAATATCTAAAAAAAAAAAACAGATGTCTGGCCGGCACCACGGCTCACTAGGCTAATCCTCCGCCTTGCGGCGCCGGCACACCGGGTTCTAGTCCCGGTCGGGGCGCCGGATTCTGTCCCGGTTGCCCCTCTTCCAGGCCAGCTCTCTGCTATGGCCCGGGAGTGCAGTGGAGGATGGCCCAAGTCCTTGGGCCCTGCACCCCATGGGAGACCAGGATAAGTACCTGGCTCCTGCCATCGGATCAGCGCGGTGCGCTGGCCACGGCAGCCATTGGAGGGTGAACCAATGGCAAAGGAAGACCTTTCTCTCTGTCTCTCTCTCTCACTGTCCACTCTGCCTGTCAAAAAAAAAACAAAAAAACAAAAAACAAACAAACAAACAAAAAAAACAGATGTCGTGGGGCCTGCACTGTGGTACAGTGGTACTACAGCAGGTAAAGCTGCCACCTGAGGTGCTGGCATCCCATATGGGTGCGGGTTCAAGTCTGGCTGCTCCACTTCTGATCCAGCTCTCTGCTATGACCTGAGAAGCAGTAGAAGATGGCCGAAGTCCTTGGGCCCCTGCACCCACATGGGAGACCCAGAAGAAGCTCCTGGCTCCTGGCTTCAGATCAGCACAGCTCCAGCCATTGCGACCATCTAGGGAGTGAACCAACAGATTGAAGACACCTCTCTCCCTCCCTCTCTCCCTTTCTCTCCCCCTCCCTCTATGTAACAACTATGCCTTTCAAATAAATAAACAAATCTTTGAAAAAAAAAAAAAAAGACATTTGTGAGATCCAGGGGACACATGGACCTAAGTGGGAGGACAGAGCTTATGTTTGCTGCTAGTCTCAGAAAAAGGGAAGTGAAGACGACAACAGCCCTGGACGGACTCACGAAAATCCAGATTAAACTTCCTCGTGCAGTAGACTGTCTCCAGCCCCTGGTTTCTAAAATCCTTTTATGTTCCAGCTCCTTTTACAATTTAACTGGGTTACTTTTAATATAAAGATTTAGAGGCTAGTGTTGTGGTACAGCAGTTAAATCTCCACTTGTGACACCAGCATCCAACATCAGAGTGCAAGTTCAAGTCTCTGGCACTCTGCTTCCAATCCAGCTCCCTGCTAATGTGCTTGGTAGGCAGCAGAAGATGGCCCAAGTACTGTGGGCCTCTGCCACCCATGTGGGAGACCTGGATGGAATTCTTGGCTCCTGGTTTCAGCCTGGCCCACCACTGGCCATTACAGGCATTTGAGGAGCAAACCAGCAGATCTTTCTCTCCGTGTCTCTCCCTCTCTCTCTCTCTGCTTTCATATTAACTAATTTATAAAAAATAAATCTTCTTTAAAAACTAACTTCCAGTCAGGAGATAGTCATCAGTGTGCACCCGAAGGGCAGAAGGTAAGAGCAAGGTGCCGACGTGCCCAGGGAGGCACCATCCTGACCCTTCCACCCGAAGCACCCAGTGCCACTACCTTCTTCACCGTGGACTTTCCCGTCATAGTTGTTGATCAGCTCCTCAATGAAAGTCTCGTCCTCTTCTTTCACTTCATCTCCCATGTAGGGAATGTTGCATAAAACGGTCTCATCTTCCACCTGCAACCAAACCAGACGGGATGCACTCCATCAGCTCCTCTTTTCAGGCTCCTGGGACCTTTGCTGAATTTTTGCTTCTAAGTCATGTAAAACTGCCACTGGTCACAGAGCCCCCTGCATTTTTAAAAAATTTTTGAGACAATATTTTTTCACTTTACATTACATTAAAAGGCTTAATGCTTCCCTTACATTTTTAAATAATGTGTTTTTACTTGCTAACTAACATATAGTAGTTGCACATATTTATAGAGTACAGTGTGATATTTAAATACCTGTGTACTTGGTAATGGTCAGATCAGACAAACCGGCATATCCACCATTTAGACATTTATTACCTCTCTGTTAGGCACATTCAAAATCACTTCTACCAACTAACTATTCTCAACTACAGTTATCTCCTTTGGCTACAAAATACTACAAGTTCTTCCTCCTGTCCACCTTGCCTCCATTTTAAACACTAGCTGTTTTGTTTTGCCAACAAATCCTCAAACGGAAGACAGCAATGTTACTCACAGGGAAAAGTCAGTTTAGTTGATGATGTTAACCATGAAATGAACAGGGACGGCCCCTCCAAACCTAATTCATTTTTCACAGTGTTTCCACCTACTCCCTCATTTTATCCACTCAACAGCTTTGTGACACAGGTAGGAAGAGCACCCACACAAAACTCAAAGAAGTCATTAACGTTCGTTTCTTTCATAAGTAGAGGGGCAGACAAGTGAAAAGGAAAATGAGAGCATGAGCTGTGAAATAGCCATAAAAGAAATGGGCAACCATACAATTTGTGGGTATTCCATAAAGCAGACTAAGATTCCTCCATAATCAATAACAACTTATGACTCCAACTCATGCCTATCACACCTAGTGGGAACCTAAAGTCAACTGTATTTTCAGGAGTGAACGGTGCTAAAGGACTGGGGGAGGGGGGAGGTCCTCACTAGAGAACACGTCCCTTTTAATCCCAAGCATCCAGCAAAATCACTTTGAAGTTTTATCCTGAGAGACGGCCCCTTCTGTAAACCTGTGTCCTATTCCAAACAGCAGCACTGCTCTCTGTCTCCAGGGAAGGGCAAGGGAGGTCGGGGAGAAGCACCCACAGCCCCAGGAGGAGCCCAGAGGAAAAGACAGGGCACCCACGTGCACATCTGCCGCCTCGGCTGCTCACCGCACCTGGCCTCAGAGCGCTCCGGAAGGACTCTCCTTCAGCGGGGAGCTGACCACCTGCTCATGCCGCAAGTGTTGGATTTACACCGCATTTACCTGCACATACCGCCACTGAGCCAGTGTAGCAAGAGAAAACTCGGAGTCTCGCCCAATCTCATTCACTCAAAAAAAGAACCAACATCAATACAGAAGTGTACTTCAGGAACCACAAGGCTCCTAGAGCAACACATCTATATCTAGAGTAATTGACAGTGAGATTCTGCCTTGTATGCCCATGCTTTTTACATTACCCTACGAGAAGCTCCAGCAACCACCACAGTGCTTTCAATACATACCATAAAGTTCTGCTGGAGAGGGGACCAGGAATACATGATGGGAACCAACGCAACAGTGTTCAGAGATCTCATTAACATATGCTGGCTCGCAAATCCCGGGAAAATGCTCTCTATGGTACACTGAAATACAAGCAATTGCATGAACATGGAATGGTAAGAACACAACCCAAGAGAGAATTGCAGGAGCACCAGGTGATTGGTCCAGCAGTTAAAACACCGCTCAAGATATTTGTGTCTCACAGCAGAGTGCCTGGGTTCAATTCCCAGCTCCAGCTCCTGCCTCCAGCCTCCCACTAATACGGACCCTGGGAGGTGGCAGTGATGGCTGAAGTAACTGGGTCTCTGTCACCCATAGGGGACACCTGGATTGAGTTCCTGGCTCCCAGCTTCAGCCCCGTGGCATTGTGGACATTTGAGGAGTAAAGCAGCAAATGGCAGCACTCTCTCATTCCCTTGCTCTCTCATTCTTTCTCTATCGCTACCTCTCAAATGAGTAAAAAGAAAAAGGAAAAAAAAGAAAGAAAGAAAGAAATCCAAAATGGCAGTAAGCACAGGAAAAAACTCTTGGAAAAAAAGAGAGAGAATTGTGTCTCCTTCCAAAATGATCCCAGTGGCCTTCTAATTTTTACAAATTAAAAAGCTGGGGATTTTGTAACAGCAGCTCCTAAGAGGAACCCCAAGACAACCTGGGACAGCAGCAGCCGCCTTTGGTTCACTGTTGTGTCAGCTCCACACTCCCCACTCTGAACTCAGGCGTCACTGGACCTGTGGCCTCCAGGTGCACAGCACAGGAAGGGACCTCTCCAGGTATCTGCAGGTGTTCTGAAGACATAACGTCCGCAGACAGACACCAGCGTGCTGCACGCTGACAGGGACCACACATGGGGAAACAAAGCAGTACGGAAACTCCAGCTGTGAGAAGTGTAATTCTGCTTTAGGGAGATAACTGCTCTCATCACTGTATATATCACGACACAGACAGATTTAAATAACTTTTTGAACAACTTTTTAGGCTTTTTTTTTTTTTTTTTTTTTTTGACAGGCAGAGTGGACAGTGAGAGAGAGAGAGACAGAGAGAAAGGTCTTCCTTTGCCATTGGTTCACCCTCCAATGGCTGCCGCGGCTGGCGCGCTGCGGCCGGCACACCGCGCTGATCCGATGGCAGGAGCCAGGAGCCAGGTGCTTTTCCTGGTCTCCCATGGGGTGCAGGGCCCAAGCACCTGGGCCATCCTCCACTGCACTCCCGGGCCACAGCAGAGAGCTGGCCTGGAAGAGGGGCAACCGGGACAGAATCCGGCACCCCAACCGGGACTAGAACCCGGTGTGCCGGCGCCGCTAGGCGGAGGATTAGCCTAGTGAGCCACGGCGCCGGCTTAGGCTTTTCTTTTAAGATGTATGTTATTTATTTGGAAGGCAGAGTGACAGAGACAGAAGGAGGGAGAAACAGAAAGATAAAGAGATCTTCTATCCACTGGTTTACTCCCCAAATGGCTGCAACAGCCTGGGCTGGGACAGGCCAAAGCCTGGAACCTGTAACTCCATCTGGGTCTCCCACATGGTGGCAGGTGCCGAAGCACTTGGGTCACCTTCTACTGCTTTCTCAGGTGCATTAGCAGAGAGCTGGATTGGAAGCAAAGCAGCTGGGATTCCAACCAGCGCTCTGCTCTGGGACGCTGGTATCATAGGCAGTGGCTTACCCTGCTGGGCCACAATGCCAACTCCAAATTTTTTGTTATTTTTTACTTATGTAAGAAGCAGAGAAAGGTATAGCTCTCACATTCATTGGGCTGGGCCAAAATAGGACCCAGGAGCTAGGATCACAATCTAGGCCTCCCACGTGCATGGCAGAAGCCCAATTACTTGAGCCACCACCACTGTCTTCCAAGGTCTCATGGACAGGAAGCTGGAATCAGGAGCCAGAGCCAAGAATCAGACCAAAGCACTGTGGTGTAAGACATGAGTTTTAACTGCAAGGCTAACCACCCACTGCCTTGCTTTTTACTTCTTAAAAATATTATCTCTTTAAGAAATCAGAATGCTCTTTCAAAATTTCCAATAAGAGAGGTCCCTCTGATCGGTTGGTGTTCTCTGGCTATGCCCCAGCACACTCCTTCCCATCATCAAAGCCCTTGAGGAACCAGGCACAAAAAAGGCTACTTCGGAGCCTGGACACAGAGACCCACAGAACAGACTACAAAAGTCTTTTTTGTTTGTTTGTTTTAAATAAAAACGTCACAATTACACTCAGCTGAGAACAACAGGTGAAAAAGTTCTTAAGCTGCAGATTTACTACATGGTTATTTAAAGTTGACTGTAACAACTACATTCATTCTCCTTATTTATTTTCTAACAAGTCAAACCCAAGGCAGAGAGCGGCTGAGCTCACACCCCCAGAAGTACCTTTTTGAGAAAAGGATGCCCACTCACAGGCTTCATTGATTGCACAGGCTGGACACGAAGCTTCTTCCATTCTTCATTGAGGATCTGAGTTTTTTCTTGAACCTTTGCAAAGTTTGCCACGTACAGAGCCTAGTAAGGCCAAGAAAAAGATTGCTCAGATTTGGAAGCACAAGTTAAAAAAAATTCCAGGGGCTGGCACTGTGGTGCAGTAGATTAAGGCCTTGGCTTGCAGCACCAGCATCCTGTATGGGTGCTGGTTTGAATCCTGGCTGCTCCACTTCTCATTCTGCTCTCTGCTGTGGTCTGGGAAAGCAGCAGAGGATGGCCCAAGTTCTTGGGCCCCTGCACCCCCATGGAAGACCCGGAAGAAGCTCCTGGCTCTAGGCTTCAGATTGGCTCAGCTCCAACCATTGTGACCATTTGGGGAGTGCCAGCTGATGGAAGACCTCTCTTTCTCTCTGTCTCTACTACTCTCTGTAACTCTTTCAAATAAATAAGATAAATCTTTAAAAAAAAAAGTCCAGGGCCAGCGCCGCAGCTCACTAGGCTGATCCTCCGCCTTGTGGCACCGGCACACCAGGTTCTAGTCCCGGTCGGGGCGCCGGATTCTGTCCCGGTTGCCCCTCTTCCAGGCCAGCTCTCTGCTGTGGCCAGGGAGTGCAGTGAAGGATGGCCCAAGTGCTTGGGCCCTGCACCCCATGGGAGACCAGGTTAAGTACCTGGCTCCTGCCTTCGGATCAGCACGGTGCGTGGCCGCAGCGCACTGGCCGTGGCGGCCATTGGAGGGTGAACCAACGGCAAAAGGAAGACCTTTCTCTCTGTCTCTCTCACTGTCCACTCTGCCTGTCAAAAAAAAAAAAAAAAAAAAAAAAAAAAAATCCAAGCCCTCCATATTGGATTGACACACTGAAATACACAACCTTTCCCTCATACATTATTTTTTACCTTTGCACCCATGTTTGCCTGAAGCCGTTTAAGCTGTCGAAGTCGCATATATTCAGATTTTACTTTTCTTTTCCAATAAGTGATACATTTGGAAGTCGGGGGATTTGGTATATCCATTATGCTGGAATTGAAGAGAGAGAGATGAGAAATAGCACTTTGTTGGTTGGAAATGAAGCACCCTGCAAATTCAAATAAACATGATCAATTAATTATTCTTTCATTCCCATTAAATTTACTCATAAAAGCATACACTTAATGAACTCAAATTTAAGTTCCATTAGATCCAGAGCTTCCATTAAAAAAGTATTTCACGCCAGCAACTCCTGGTTTGACTCTCAAAAAAGCTCAGCCTCTGCTGTCCTGTGGCGACTGCTTTATAACAGCATCCGGGACACCAGGAACTCAGATCTCATGAGAATGTGGAGGCCGGATCACTGCTCTGAGTAAGAGAAGCATTCAGCAAGCACCAAGTTCATAGCCCAGAGCTTCATGGAAGGACCCACCCCCACCACAAAACCACGCCCACTCAACTGTCTAAAGATACAGCACACCTACTAATAAAAAGTAGGACGTGACAACAGCAAGATCTCAGCTCCGAATTAACAGCAAGACACACAGACGCCGAGAACACTGCAAATGATGGTTTCTGGTACGTGAATTTTGTTTCAAAGTGGAAGACCTTTGCCCACCTCACAGAATGTCCAGGAAGCACGGGGGCTCTGTTGGTGCTCTGTTCTTCAGAGGAACAGCGACACAAAGGCAAGCCAAGAGCTCAGCTTTGCAAAAGAGAACACACAGTGGTTTTAGTCAACTGGAACAGCATTCTTAGACCCCGGGACCCTCCGCAGGATGCCCCCAAAACAAAGAACACTTGAAGGTCTCAGCTACCACTATTTTTACACGGAAGTCAGGTTTCGATCCTACTTATGCCATTTGGAAAGGGCCTTATTTTATTAGCTTCATCCTTCCAGTCTTGTGCATGAAGCAATCTCATGCTCACCAAGGCTGTAAATACTTCTCTGAATCAACTTCTAGGCTCAACCAGCAGGCCTGTAATTGTTTTAGAAAAGGAAGGAGCAAACATTAAAAGTTCATGGAAATCCAATAAAATCTACAAGATGATGATTTTACTCTACATGAATTATTTAGGCTTCTTAGAGGGATTCTTCTATTCATCTCATCTAACATTTTTAATTTTAAAAAAATTGACAAGGAGACATGAAGAGCCAAAATTAGAAAAGAAACTAAAGTTTCAGATCTTGTTTTGAAAAATTGCCTATAGTAATTTTTTTAAGTAGAACACTATATTTCTTCTCTCTTTTTTAAAGATTTATTTATGTATTTGAGAGTCAGAGAGAGAGGGAGAGACAGAGAGAAAGGTCTTCCATTTGCTGGTTCATTCCCAAAATGGCCTGAATGGCAGGAGTTGGGCTGATATGGAGCCAGGAGCCAGGAACCAGGAGCTTCCTCCGGGTCCCCCAGGTGGGTGCATCCTCCACTACTTTCCCAGGCCATCAGCAGGGAGCTGGATTGGAAGTGGAACAGCCAGGACTGGAACCAGTGCCCATATAGGAGGCTGGCACCGCAGGCAGAGGCTTAACCTACTATGCCACAGCACTGGCCCCCACATTTCTTCTAAAGAAGCATTTATTTCTTAAAGATTTTTTAAAAAGATTTATTTATTTAGGAGCTGGCATTGTAGTGTAGTATGTTAAGCCTCTGCCTGTGATGCTGGCATCCCATTTGGGCAGTTCAAGTCCTGGCTGCTCCACTTCTAATCCAGCTCCCCAGTAATGCACCTGGAAAGCAGCAGAAGATGGCCCTAGTGCTTGGGCTCCGGCAACCGTGTTGGAGACCCAGAAGAAGCTCTGGGCTCCTGGCATCGGCCTGGCCCAGCCCAGGCCATTGTGGTTATTTGGGAAGTAAACCACCAGATGGAAGAGTGCTTGTTTATTTCAAATAAGTAAAAAATAAATCTTTTTTTTAAATTACTTATTTGAAAGACAGTGACATAAAGAGAGAGAGAGATCCATCTTTCAGCCACTGGTTTACTCCCATAATGCCTGCAACAGCTCAGGCTGGGCAGGCTCGAAGCCAGGAGCCAAGAACTCCACTGGGGTCTCCTACAGTTGTGGCAGAGACCCAGGCACTCCACCCATCATCTGTTGCCTCCCACAGTGTGTACTGGCAGGAAACTGGACTGGAAGTGGAAGCAGGACACGGTCCTAGGCACTCTGACATAGGATGTGGGAGTCCCAAGCAGCAGCTGACCCTGCTCCTGCTAAATGTTTAAGGCAAGGGTGGGGAATGTTTTTCTGCCAAAGGCCACCTAGATATTTATAACATCATCCACGGGACATACAAAATGATCAGCTTAAACATTAGCCTGCTACAGCTGTACTGAATTTCGAAGCCGCCTGCAGCAGCCTTGGTAGGGCTGGACCAGATGATTTCCACGTCTTGTATGGCCCACGAGCCGGATGTGCTCCACCCCCAGGATAAGGAAATGGAAATGCTAATTACACTGATCTGCTCAAGTCATATTATGTATGTGTACTGAATTATCATACTGTACCTTATAATACACACAATTAAATAGTTTAGAATTAAAAAAGATCTCTGTGGTGAAGGGAATGAAACAGCAACAACAAAACCTGGAATTTAAACTACAAAGTGCTAAGATGCTGGCTTAAAAAAAAATCAGGCTTTGATTTCTTTGCTCCAAATTATATAATCTGTCTTCCTCTTAAATATTTTAAACAATTATCATTCACATGGAATGGGGCCAAAAGAGGGAATCTTTTTGAACAATAAAACTAAGAAAATGTGGTCGGCGTCACGGCTCACTAGGCTAATACTCCGCCTGTGGCACTGGTACCCCGGGTTCTAGTCCCGGTTGGGGGCGCCGGATTCTGCCTGGTTGTTCCTCTTCCAGGACAGCTCTCTGCTGTGGCCCAGGAGTGCAGTGGAGGATGGCCCAAGTGCTTGGGCCCTGCACCCCATGGGAGACCAGGAGGAAGCACCCCCTCCTGGCTTCAGATCAGCGCAGCATGCCGGCCATAGCAGCCATTTGGGGGGTGAACCAACGGAAGGAAGACCTTTCTCTCTGTCTCTCTCTCTCACTGTCTAACTCTGCCTGTCAAAAAAAAAAAAAAAAAACTAAGAAAATGTACAACACTCACACATAGTATTAAATGGCTGCTGGTATAATTTCTGCCCCAAACATGCTTGATAATATTCTGCTCCAAGAAATAAAAAAATGGTTTGAATCAAGGATAAAACTGCTTCCCTCAGAAACCGTAGGCTAACCACACTGAGACCCTAAATGTTATAAATCACAATTCAGTGACACTGCAACCTCCTAAAAAATGCTTCTAAATTACAACCCCACTCCCATTCCTTCTGGAATTCATTTTCATTTTTGCAACAGTGCAAAAAGTTGCTCTATCTGTTTAAAACTGGGGATCAAGGGTAGCACCGAAGTGCAGTGGGTTAAGCCACAGTGAGGGACACTCTAATCATGTACCTGTTCGAGTCCCAGCTGCTCTGCTTCCAGTCCAGCTCCCTACTCACGTACCTGGGAGGCAGCAGAGGATGGCCCACCTACACGGGAGACCTGAATGGAGTTACGGGCTCCTGGCTTCAGTCTGGGCCAGTTCTGGCTGCTGCAAGTATTTGAGGAATAAATCAGTGCAAGAAAGATCTTTCTCCTTCCTGTCTCCTTCTCTGTCACTCTGCCTTTCAAATAAATCAATCTTAAAAAAGAAAAGCACACAAAAAACTGGATATTGAGCAATAGGAAAGAACTCACTCAATCCACAGCTGCTAGTGTGTCTGTGTGTATTTCTGAGGAGATGGCACAGGAAAATATCAATATTTTTATTAAGGAAGAGTCATAATTGAAATGTGATCTCCTTCAGTCTGCCAAGAGCAATGACAGTAAATACATCACAATAATCCAACAATTAATGGCTCCATTTCTAATTTTACTCAGGTGCTTTATTTGGCCAGAGAATACACATGTAACAAAAACACCATCACTCTCACAGATCACAATGTAAAATAAGCCACACTTCCTCCTCTGATAATCAACGTGATATCTGAATCTCATGTGTACATGAGCCAGCACTTATTCCACTTGACTTTTTAATGGATCTTCAATGCCTCTAAAAGTTTATTTGGCAGTTGGTCAGCTCCCACAGTGTTATGAGGAAGATGAAACAGACTGGAACAGACAGATAGGATTAAAATAAACACCTAAAACACAGCCACAGCTGGGTTCTGACTGCAGCTGGACCCTGACCAACAACAACAACAAAAACCCCTCGACATTCACCAGAACAGGTTTGGAGAAGTGCGTTCACTCACCTTGGCCAAAGGGAGTGGCACAAAAAAATACTTTACTCTTCTATTAGATTAATTTTTTTAGTTATTTACTCATGTAAAATAGCATTTATAATCCAGGTAAGGACATAAGAGCCTTTCACCACGCTCAATGAAACACTGAAGGTAAACTCCAAATCACATGCTGTTCTGTTGAGGAAATTTTAAAATAAGTCTTCATATAAATATGTTCTATAACTCAATAATAAGATAAATAGCCCAATAAAAATTGGGCAAAAGGGCGGGCTTTTGGCTACTGGTTGGCACACTGTGTTCCACATTAAATGACCTGGGTTTGATACCAGATAACCGGCTCCAGCTCCTTTGTTCAGCTTTCCACCAATGCAGACCCAGTGACAGTTCAAGTAGTTGGTTCTTGTTACCCCATGGAAGACCCGGGTTGTGTGTCTAACTCCTGGCTTTGCAACTGCCCTCCCACACCTGACACTGATAAAGCAGTGGGAGCTCTCTTTGTCTCTGTCTTTGAAATAAGTAAGTAGAAAAATTTATTTATTTGAAAGATAGTTTTACAGAGAGAAGAGGAAAGACAGAGAGATCGTCCAACCATTGGTTCACTCCCTAAATGGCTGCAACAGCCAGGACCGGGCCAGGCTGAAGCCAGAAGCTTCATCTGGGTCTCCCATGTGGGTGGTGGAGGACCAAGTACTTGGGCCATCTTCTGCTACTTTTCCAGGCACATTAGTAGAGAGCTGGATCAGGATTGGAGCAGCCAAGACAGCAGCCCATATGGGATTCTGGTGACGCAGGTGCAGCTTAACCTGTTACGCCACAATATTCACCCCTAGAAATTTTTTTTTTTTCGAGTGGAAAAATTTAAACAGATACTTCACCAAAAAATACACAGAAATGGGAAATAAATGCACCAAAAAATGCTCAACATCAAGGCCACACATGTGGCTCATCAAGTTAGGCTACCACTTGTAACAGCAACACCCCATATCAGAGCACCAGTTCAAGTCCCAGCTGCTCTGCTTCCAATCCAGCATCCTGGTAATACACCTGGGAAGGCAGCAGAAGATGATCTACTTGGGCCCCTGCCATGCACATGGGAGACCTGGATGGAGTTTTGGGTCTTGGCTTTGGCCTGGACCGGACTTGGCTATGAACCAGTAGATAGAAGATGTTTCTCTTTCTGTTTCTCCCTCTCTGTATGTTGCTCTGCCTTTCACATTAATAAACAACAAACAAATAAATCTTCTTAAAAAATATTCAACATCATTAGTGGTTGAGAAATGCTAGTTAAAATCATAATGTGGGCCCACATTGTGGTGTAGCGGGTAAAGCCACCACCTGCAGTGCTGGCATCCCATATGGGTGCCAGTTCGAGACCTGGCTGCTCCACTTCCCATCCAGCTCTATGCTGTGGCCTGGGAAAGCAGTAGAAGATGGCCCAAGTCCTTGGGTCCCTGCACTGCATGGCTTTGGATTGGAGCAGCTCCAGCCATTGCAGCCAACCGGGGAGTGAACCAGTGGATGGAAGACCTCTCTCTCTCTGCCTCTCCTTCACTCTCTGTGTAACACTTTCAAATAAAAAAAAAAAAAATGTGAGGGGCCAGCGCTGTGGCACTGTGAGTTAATCCTCCACCTGCAGTGCCAGCAACCCATATGGGTGCCAGTTCAAGTCCCAGCTGCTCCTCTTCTGATCTAACTCTCTGCTATGGCCTGGGAAAGCAGTGGAAGATGGCCCCAAGCATTTGGGCCGGGCCCCTTTACCCCCGCTGGAAGAAGCTCCTGGCTTCAGATTGGCCCAGCTCCAGCCATTGCGACTATATGGAGAATGAACCAAAGGATGGAAGACCTTTCTCTGTCTCTCCCTCTCATTGTCTGTAACTCTACTTCTCAAAAAAAAAAAAAAAAAAAAAAAAAAAAAACCACAATGCTGATACCATGACCTACCCACAAGAACAGTCAACATCTGAATGATACACTATCTATTGCTGGTGAGGAGTGGGAATGCAAAATGGTAGAGCCACTTTGGGAAGGTTTCCCAGTTTTCTTTTTATAAAGTTAAAAACAGTAACCACACTAGCTAGCATATAATTTCTAACTATCCAACACAGAGAAATGAAGACATTTCTCACAAAGACCTGTACAGCGATGTTCGGGACAGCTTTATTTAAAATAACCAAAAAGTGGAAACATATAAATGGATACAAAGTATCAATGGAAACAAAAATATCAATGGATAGACTAATGGACACAAAATGTCATACATGCCACTTACAAGGTGTTCTATAGGATGATTCTAGAAAAGGCAAAGCTAGCAACAGAAAGCAGATCAATGGCTGCCAGGAATGGCTGCCAGGGGCTAAGGCAGTGTAAGGGATAAAATGGAAGGGAACAGAGGGAACTTTCTTGGGGTGACAACATTTGCTATATTTCAGTTGCTTCATCCATTTAAAACTGGAGATCAAGTAATGGAAGAGAAGTTACTCAAATCATAGCCGCTGATAGGGTGGTTATGTGAGCAACTATTTTATGAAAATTCACTGAACTATATATGTATATACAATGGATAAACTTACTGCATGTAAATTTTTACCATTATAAGGCTGATTAAGGAAAAAATCAGTCTGGGGCAGGAACTGAAGCACAGCAGATTACTCCCCACTTGGGATGTTGGTGTACCTGATTCTGGCTGCTCTGCTTTTGATCCAGCTTCCTGTTACTGTGTCTGGGAGGCAGCAAATGATGGCCCAAGTACTTATGTTCCCACTACCCCCATGGAAGACCAAATGGGGTTCCTATCTCCTAGCTTCAGCCTGATCTAGCCCCAGCTGTGGCAGGCATTCAGGGCATGAATCAATGGATGATTCTCTCTCTCTCTCTCTCTCTCCCCCTCTCTCCCCCTCTCTCCCTACCTCCCTCCCTCCTTCCCTCCAGTCATTCTGATTTTAAACCTTTTTTTAAAGCCTTGATATAGATCAATCTAGTATTTCTTAGATATTTTCAGTATTGAAAAAAACTGTAGGAATGTGGCCAGTGTTGTGGCATAGCAGGTAAAGCCACCGCCAGCAGTGCTGCATCCCATATGGGTGCTGGTTAGAGTCCCAGCTGTTCCATTTCCAATCCAGCTCCCTGCTAACGCCCAGGGAAAGCAACAGAAGATGATCCAAGTATTTGGGCCCCTGCACCCATGTGGCAGACCTGGAAGAAGCATCTGACTTCAGATCGGCCCAGCTCTGGTCATTGAGGCCATCTGCGGAGTGAACCAGTATATGGAAGACCTCTCTCTCTGTTTCTCCCTCCTTCTGTCTATAACTCTGCCTCTCAAATAAATAAATCTTTTTTAAAAAGTCTATAGGAAATTCCACTTTTTAAAAAATGATTTATTTATTTATCTGAAAGTCAGAGTTACAGAGAGGGAGCAACAGATGGAGTAGAGAGAGATCTCCCATCACCAGGCTCACTCCTCAGATAGTCCCAACAGCCAGGGCTGGGCCAGGCAGAAGCCAAGAGCCAGGAGCTTCTTCTGGGTCTCCCACATAGGTGCAGGGGCCCAAGCACTTGGGCCATTTTCTGCTGCTTTTCCAAGGCCATTAGCAGAGCTGCATCAGAAATGGAGCAGCCAGAACTTGAACGGGAGCCCATGTGGTATGCTGCTATCTTTATCTGATATGCCACAATCTAGCCCCTCCACCTTTTTTTATTTTTTTTTTATTTTTTTATTTTTATTTATTTATTTTTTTTTTTTGACAGGCAGAGTGGACAGTGAGAGAGAGAGACAGAGAGAAAGGTCTTCCTTTGCCGTTGGTTCACCCTCCAATGGCCGCCGCGGTCGGCGCGCTGCGGCCCGCGCACCGCGCTGATCCGATGGCAGGAGCCAGGAGCCAGGTGCTTTTCCTGGTCTCCCATGGGGTGCAGGGCCCAAGCACCTGGGCCATCCTCCACTGCACTCCCTGGCCACACAGCAGAGGGCTGGCCTGGAAGAGGGGCAACCGGGACAGAATCTGGCGCCCCGACCGGGACTAGAACCCGGTGTGCCGGCGCCGCTAGGCGGAGGATTAGCCTAGTGAGCCGCGGCGCCGGCCCCCTCCACCTTTTTTTAAAAAGAATTATTTTTATATATTTGAAAGACAGAGTTACAGAGAGAGGTAGAGACAGAGAAAGAGAGGTCTTCCATTCCGCTAGTTCACTCCCCAAATGACTGCAATGGCCAGAGCTGAACTGATCCGAAGTCAGGAGCCAGAAGCTTCTTCCAGGTCTCCCACGCGGGTGCAGGGGCCCAAGGACTTGGGCTATCTTCCACGGCTTTCTCAGGCCATAGCAGGGAGCTGGATGGGAAGAGGAGCAGCCGGGACTCAAACCAGTGCCCATATGGGATGCCAGCGCTGCAGGCTGGGGCTTTAACCCACTGTGCCACAGTGCTAGCCCCGCCACTCCACAGTAAAAAAAAAATTGTTGCCTGACTTCAGAATGAATAATAATGATCATTGCATTATTCATCAGTAACTAACAGATGTTACATGTATACTTTTGTAATATGTTACTAATAGGGTAAATGGGATGTAGGGTTTAAGAGAACTCTTTGTACTAGATTCATAATTTTGCTTACAAATCTAAAGCTGTTTTTAAAAATAAAATTTATTTTTTATTTTTTTAAAAGATTAATCATTTAGGGTGGGTGTTATGGCTCTGTGGGTTAAGCCACTCCTTAGAACAACCGGAGCCCATTCCAGAGTGCCTGGGACAGAGTCCCACACCAGCTTCCTGCTATTGCTCATCCTGGGAGGCAGTAGATGATGGCGGTAGTACTGGGGCCCTGCCACCCATGTGGGAGATGCAGATGGAGTTCCTAGCTCCTGACTTCTGCTTGGCCCAGCCATGGCTATTGCAAGCATCTGAGTAGTTAACCAGTGCATGGAACACAGAACTCTTTTGCTTGCTCACTCGCTTGCTCTGTCTCTCTCTCTTCTCTGTCACTCTGACTTTCAAATAAATAAATCTTTTTTTTTTCAAATAAATAAATCTTAAAAGAAAAAAGTTAAAGTAATCTCCTAACAGACTAAAGTTCCACTTTATCTAATTTTATATGATGGCAGCACAAAGCTTAATATTTAGTGACTGCCCATTATCACTCAATAAAAACAAGACTTTTAAGTATATTTTGAATTAAATTATTAGGTTAAGTGAGTCATAGAACACAACACAGCAGAGATACTAAACTCTACCCATTAAGCAAATCAAGGCTTTAAAGCCTGGAGGACTGAAATCCCAACCAATGATTGACTGACAGACTAAAGAGGTGGGAAGGAACCCAACACAGTTAGAACAAAACAAACAAAAAGCCAGAGACGTTCTGGAATGGACATATTCCCTAACAGCATGTGTTAAACCCTCTGCCTCAGTCCCAACCCATCCAGTACAATCATCCCTCCCTTTCTCCGCGTGTCCTCTCTTCCCTCTTCAGTTATCCTACCTATAAATCTGTTGTGTTTTTGGTGTTGCTGTCTTATATGTTTTCTGGAAAGTTGCTAGTAAACAAAGTAGAAATAGTGAACAAAATAGAAACTTTTAAACTTAGTCCAAGCTATAAAAAGAAACAATGAAGTTAATTGTTACACATAGCATTTAAGGCACAAATCAAGGCAAGGAAATATTGCCTAAAAGACTAAGGAAGCCAGATGTCAGATTTCAAGGATTAGGCAAAATTAATATACTAAACTGTTTTTGTAAAAAAGGCATGCTAGTTCAAAGGCAATTATAAGAAAAATTAATCTAGGGGCCAGCATTGTGGCACAATGGGTTAACCTGCGGCTTAATATCATCCCACATCGGAGTGCTGGTACCGGTTCCAGCCACTCAGTTTCTTGCTAGTGTGCCTGAGAAAGCAGCAGAGGACGGCCCAAGTACTTGAGCTCCTGCCACCCATGTGGGAGATCAGGATGCATTTCTTGGCTCTTGGCTCAAAATTGGCTGTTGCAGCCAACTGGGGAGTGAACCGCCGGATGGAAGTGCTCTCTGTCTCCTGCTCTGTCATTCTGCCTTTCACAAAATTAGTCATTTTTAAACAAAGAAAAATAAATCTGATATATTTCCTCACTTCCTCCTGTCTCAAAAAAGTATTCTTTGGGAGTAAAATTTCATTTTTAATTCCAGGCTCCTTATTCCAGTTCTATTTCAAGGGACACTAAAGTAATCACCACTACAAAGCGGTCACTTGCACTTCAGGGAGTTTGGAAGCTGTTCCGGGGCATCAGTTCCATGACTGACCTACAAGCACCCCGCCAGGTAGCGGCAGAACCAGGATCCAGCTCTCATTCCACGTCCCAGAGATCTCCCCACTATTTACCAATTATGTACTGAGCATCTACTTTGTGTTGGGTACTACTTTAGGTGGTTTGGGTACATCAGTGAACAAAGAAGCCATACACCCTGCCCTCAGTGATACACACTGAGCAAAACTCTCAACACTGATATTATATTTTACAGAGTCCTTTGTTTCAGTATGTTCTGTAAAAAAGATTCATTTATTTGAAAGGCAGAGTGATAGAGAGAAAAAGAGAGATCTTCCATCTACTGGTTCAGTCCTCAAATGGCTGCAACAGCCAGGTTTGGGCCAGGCTGAAGCCAGGAGCTCCATCCTGGTCTCCCACATGGGTGCAGGCGTCCAGTGCTCTCTGCTGCTTTCCCAGGCGCATCAGTAGGGAGCTGGATCCGAAGCAGAGCAGCTGCTCTCTGATACAGTTGCCTGTGTCCCAAGTGGCAGCTTAACCTGCTGAGCCACAATACTAGTCTCATATGCTCCCCCACCCCATGTGCTT
Organism: Oryctolagus cuniculus; assembly: GCF_964237555.1. NCBI lineage: Eukaryota > Metazoa > Chordata > Mammalia > Lagomorpha > Leporidae > Oryctolagus > Oryctolagus cuniculus. The sequence continues at coordinate 20,164,374 of NC_091448.1, read as the reverse complement.
ATGTCCTAACACACATCTCTTCTATGTAAATCTTCCCTCGGGACTGAAGAGGACTGGTAACCAGGAACAAGCCCTCATACCAAAATCTGAGGATGCTAAATTTCTCACCTAAAATGACCTATTATTTGCATATAATCCAAACAACCTCCTGCATATTTTATAATTTTTCTGAATTTTTATTTATTTGAGAGGCAGAGAACTTCCGCCTTGTGGTTCATTCCCCAAATGTCAACAGCTGGGGCTGCATCAGGTGGAAGCCAGGAGCTGGGAGCTCAATCCAAGTCTCCCACGTGGACAGCAGGGACCCAACTTGAGCCATCACTTGCTGTCTCCCAGGGTGAACATGAGCAGGAAGCTGGAATTTGAATTGCAAGGGGAACTTGAACCCCAGCTCATCTGGGATGTGGGCATCCCAAGTGGAGTTTTAACACCTGCCCCATCCCATTCATTCTGAACGTCTCTAGGTCACTTATCATACGTTATACAATGCAAATGCTATGTAAATAGGCACTATACTGCATTGTTTAGGGGACAATGTTAAGAAAAAATGTCAATACATGTTCAGTACAGATGAAAACTTTTTTCCAAATATTTCCCATCTGCAGTTGGTCGAATCCAGAGTCACACTGAGTGAGTATGATCTGTCTTTTATCAACTCCACACCTGAGAAGACTTACATAGGCGAGCTGTCACCGAGACCTCTGATAGTCAGCGCCTTCTAGGCTGCACACTACACTCAATACCAGGTTCATAAACTAAACTCAACAGCAGTGGGAGGTTGGGGGGGAAGGGGTTCTATTCCAAGGCATCAGGGTAACAATCGCTATCCCTGCACACCCAGTTGTCACTGACCTCAGCTCCTCTCCTTACCCTGCCCCGTAAGCGCTGGGCTCCACATCCACTCCATTTCCAATCGTGTATTTCACCCACCAAAATCTCTCTGGCGGGACTGGCGCCCTTCCGCCCCGAAACCATGCGCCAGCATTCACTTTTTATCGAAATAAAAGTTTGCCCCACATTTCCTCCCAGACACGTCCCAGATACACGCCCTGCCTTTGCTTCAAGGCACTCTCACTGTGTCACTCGATCCTCGGGGGACCCGCGGTGGGCAGGGACAGGCGCGACACCAGGTCCGGAGGCGCAGGCAAAGCCTGTCACTCAGGGCCGGGCAGCAGGAAGCAGCGCGGCGCCCCGATCCGCACCTCACCACCAGGGCTCCGGTGCCCCGCACGCTTCGCGCCGGACGGGCCTCTCACACAGCCCCCGCCCCCGGCCCTGCTCTTACTGACACCCCCGCCCCACGCCGCCTCGAGTTCAGCCCGGGTCTCCAGCGCTCCCCACCGGGCCGACGGGCCGGCAGGTGCCACCAACCCCCCGCGCCCTCTCCGCGATGGGGGCTCCCGCCCGCCGGCCCGCCGGCCCTCCACCGGAATTCCCAGTCCCCGGGCCCGTCCCCGCCGCTCCTCCCCCACGACACCCGGCCTCAAACGCCGTCCTAGCCGGGGACTCTCTTGCCCCTTGGCCCCGTCCCCCAGCCCTCGGAACAGGGAGGGTACCCAGCCGCCCTCGGCCAGGGGCCGCAGTGTGTCCCTCGGCTTCCTCCCAATTCCCCCAATTCTTCGCCTGTCCCTCCCTCAGGGCCCGGGCCGGAAGGTGCCGAGGCCCGGCCCCACCGCCCGGGCCCAGGCTTGTTTACTCACTCGCCCTCCATCCCGGGCAGCACGGACCGGCGGCCAGGGCGCCTGCGCGCCGCAGCCCCGCCCCCAGGTCGCGGCCCCGCCCCGCGACTCACCGGCGCGTGCGCGCTGAGGCGCCGGTGCCGCCCGGGTGCGCCACCTGGGCTACCTGGGCTTCCTGGGCTGTAGTTTGTAGTTTGGACCCTGTGGCCCGGACTCAGCTCCTGGAAAAGGAAGGGTCCTGGGGACACCTTCGCGGAGCCGAGGCTCTTATCCAGCGACTGCCGCATCCTCACTCGCTGGTGGCAGGTCACGTCCCCAATACCTCAGCGTCTGTCTGGGGGTTCCAGTTGCTTGCTTTATTTACGCCTGATTTCCCCTTTTCTGTCAGTAATTTTCCTGGTGACTGAGATTCCAAACTGTGACCTGCTATCAGAGTCTCTCCCCACTCAGTTTCAAAGGGAAGAATAACTCTGCGAGTAATCTGGCAGATGCCGCGTTAACTAAGCATGAGAGACATTCTTATCAAGGTGTCTCTCAAAGTGATACAGTGAGAAGCGAAACAAATCACTTCTGGAGTGTTCTTGACCAAAGTGCATGAGCTGCATTTAATCATGAGGAACTGTCAAATACAAAATGAGAGACAAATGTGGCAAGGTGTTAAGCCGCTGCTTGTGTGCCTGCATCCCATGTTGGAGTGCTGGTTTGGGTCCCTGCTGCTCCACTTTCCTTTTTTTTTTTTTTTTTTTTTTTTTTAAGGTTTTTGTTTGTTTGTTTGTTTTTTGACAGGCAGAGTGGACAGTGAGAGAGAGAGACAGAGAGAAAGGTCTTCCTTTGCCGTTGGTTCACCCTCCAATGGCCGCCGCGGCTGGCGCACCACGCTGATCCGATGGCAGGAGCCAGGTGCTTCTCCTGGTCTCCCATGGGGTGCAGGGCCCAAGTACTTGGGCCATCCTTCACTGCACTCCCTGGCCACAGCAGAGAGCTGGCCTGGAAGAGGGGCAACCGGGACAGAGTCCGGCGCCCCGACCGGGACTAGAACCCGGTGTGCTGGCGCCCCAAGGCAGAGGATTAGCCTAGTGAGCTGCGGCGCCGGCCAAGGTTTGTTTTATTTATTTGGAAGTCAGAGTTACAGAGAGAGAGAATCTTCCATGCACTGGTTCACTCTCCAAATCGCAGTAATAGCCAGGGTTAGGCTAGGCTGAAGCCAGGAGCTTCTACCAGGTCTCCCACGTGGGTGCAGGGACCCAAGCACATGGGCCATCTTCTACTGCTTTTCCAGGAGCATTAAGTGGAGCAGTGGGACTTGAACCAGTGCACATATGGGATGTCATCCTTGCCAGCCCCTGCTGCTCTACTTTCTACCCAGGCCCCTGCTAATATGCCTAGGAAGGCAGCAGGGGATGGACCAAGTACTTGGGAGAGCCAGATGGAGTTCCAGGTTCCTGGTTTTGGCCTGGCCCAGCTTCGGCCATGAGGATATTTAGGAAGTGAACCAGCAGATGGAAGATCTCTCGATCTCGATTCTCTCCCTCTCCCTCTTCCTCTTTCTCTTCCTCTTTCTCTCTGCCTTTCAAACAAATAAACAAATCTTTTTTTAAAAAATGCCCTTTAAGCCCATTGAGATGCCTGCATCTCATGTCAGATACTTGGGTTCAAGCTGTGCCTCCACTTTGAATTCCAACTTACTGCCAATGCACAGCCTGAGAGACAGCAGGTGATGGCTCGATTACTTGGGTCCCTGCCACCATTGTGTGAAACCAGGATTGAGTTTTCCCTGAGTGTTGCAGGCATCTGGGAAGTGGACCAGCTGGATGGACAGTCTCTCTTCTCTCTGTCTCTGTCTTTCAAATAAAGAATGCAAATAAATAAACAATAGGAAAAAAGACATCAAGGTCATGGAAGACATAGAAAGGGCAAGGAACTGTCCCAGGTTGGAAATGAGGAATCAGGACAGCTGAATTGGATTAAAAGAGTTACATAGAGAGAGGAGAGGCAGAGAGAGAGAGAGAGAGAGAGAGAGAGAGAGAGGTCTTCCATCCAATGGTTCACCCCCAATTGGTTGCAACGGCTGGAGCTGCGCTGATCTGAAGACAGGAGCTTCTTCCGGGCCTCCCACAAGGGTGCAGGGGCCCAAGGACTTGGGTCATCTTCTACTGCTTTCCCAGGCCATAACAGAGGAGCTGGATCAGAAGTGGAGCAGCCGGGACTCAAATGGCACCCATTTGGGTTGCTGGCACTGCAGGCGGTGGTCTTACCTGCTACGCCACAGCGCTGGCCCCTTGATCATTATATTTGAAGAAGTTGGATGAAAGGTACATAGGAATTAAAATACAGGGGTGGGTGTATTGACCAGCAGCTAAGACATCTGCTTCCTGTATTGGAGTGTCTGAATGAGATTCCCAGCTCCTGCTGGTGCAGAGTCTGAGGATGATAATGATGGCTCACACAGCTGGGTTCCTGCACCCACTTGAGAGATGTGGGTTGAGTTCCCTGCTCCTGTCTTTGGCCATGGCCCAGCCTCTGCCCTTGTGGACACCTGGGGAATGAGCCAGCAGATAGGAACTCTTTCTCTCTCTATCTCTGTGCTTCTCAGACAAATTTTTTTGAAAAGTTAAAACACAAAATAAAATTATCAGGGCCAGTGCTGTGGCGTAGCAGGTAAGGCCATCGCCTGCAGTGCTGGCATCCCATATGGGCACTGGTTTGAGTCCTGGCTGTTCCGTTTCCAATCCAGCTCTCTGTTATGGCCTGGGAAAGCAGTAGAAGATGGCACCAGTGTGGGAGACCTGGAAGAAGCTCCTGGCTCCTGGCTTCAGATCAGCCCAGCACTGGCCGTTGCAGCCATTTGGGGAGTGAACCAGCAGATGGAAGACTCTCTCTCTCTCTCTCTTTCTGTATCTACCTCTCTCTCTCTCTAACTCTGTCAAATAAATAAAATAAATCTTTTAAAAAATAACATCTTGATTTTGTCTCAGACCGTATAATTACAAAATCCTACAGGGTTAATTTTTTCAACAATCTTCATAACAGCCCTGTGTGGTAAATAGGGCAGATTTCTGTTCTACACAGCAGGCTAATCTTGTAAGGAAAGGGGAGCAAAACAGAGAGAAGACAGGATAAGAACTCGCAGCCAGAACGAATTTATTCAAGAAGGAGAAATTCGCAGAGGTGAGTGGCCAACAGACCCGAACATGTGGCGGAGGGCCCAGTCCTCCAGTGGGCTGGGCCTTATGTATCTTAGGGTGGGCAGTGGGTCCAGAGAGGGGCTGGGGGCAGTAGTTGAATGAGAATTTTTCCATACAGGTTTTCCATGTTTCTTGCAGGCTTTCAAAACCTGGAAAACAATGCAGGGGGTAGGGTGGGGAACAAAACAGGGCAAGGGTAGAGGTAAAGTGGAATTTTACCTACTTTCAGGCAAGGAGTTAAAATGGCTAAGACTTATGTTCTTGTTCCACCAATACTGGCATAAAGGAATTCAAAGACTTGTCTTACACCCATGAAAAATTGCTCTGTCGAGTCTTAAACTCAAGTCCCTGGATTCCACATTTAGTGTTCTTTTCCTTATATCAAAAACTTGGCAGAGCTACAGAGAGACAGACAGATCTTCCATCCCCTGGTTCTCTCCCCAAATGGCTTCAACAGCCAAGTCAGGGCCAGACTGAAGCCAGCGGCAAGGAACTCCATTCGTTTCTCCAACATGGGTGCACTTGGGCCAGCTTCCATTACCTTCCCAGGCACATTAGCAGGAAACGGGATCAGAAGTGGAGCAGCTGGGACACAAACTGTCACTCTGATATGGGTTGCTGGTGTCTCAAAGCAGTGGCTTAACCCCCTGTGCCATAGCGCCAGCAGGCAAATACTGCTTATACTTGCAATTTGTAATCATGTTCCTTTCCATTTCTGCCACCTTCAAAATAAGGAGTTCTCAAAGCTGGCTCACCCTGAACTCACCGGGGAGCTTTAATAACCACTAAAACCAGGCTGCCAGACCCATGAGTTCTGATTAATTGGTCTGGGGGAAAGCTTGGGCTTTAAAAGTTTTTGAGCTTTGCAGCTGGTGCTGTGGCACAGCTGGTTAATGCCCTGGCCTGAAGCGCCGGCATCCCATATGGGTGCCAGTTCGAGTCTCGGCTGCTCCTCTTCCGATCCAGCTCTCTGCTGTGGCCTGGGAAAGCAGTAGAAGATGGCCCAAGTCCTTGGGCCCCTGCACCCACGTGGGAGACCCGGAAGAGGCTTCTAGCTTTGGATGGGTGGTGCTCCAGCCATTGCAGCCAACTGGAGAGTGAACCAGTGGATGGAAGACCTCTCCTCTCTCTGTGTAACTCTGATTTTCAAATAAATAAATAAATCTTTTAAAAAAATTTTTTTTGGGCTTTAAAAGAGTTTTAAAAGACATCTAAGGTGGTCACAGCACATAGCCAAGATAGAGAACCTTGCACTACAAAAATCACTGTGCAAGGAACAAATATGGGTTATCTAAGGAGAGATACTCAGAAGATCTGAATGTCAGGACAGAGGCGCAGAAGAAATTTGGAAACCATCAGCATATTGATGGTACTAGAAGCCAAGAGAGAAATCAACCTTGCCTCAGGAACGTGTGCCAAGTAACAAGAGAGGAATACAAAGAAATGTTGAGATAAACAAAGTCAGGTTACAGAAACATCCCGAGGTGGAAGGGAGGTTAAGGAACCGATGCCAAGGCTGTGGGTCAGAGCCATGTCCCTGGCCCCAGCTCTGCCTCGTCCAGCCCTCCAGGGTGTCAGCGATGCTTCACCTCCAGGACTTTCTGCTCACGTCCCCGCTGTTTACCTCTCTCGTGTCCACCATGGGACTTGGCACAGGACTGCACACAGGGTTTAGTAATCCCCACTCACTGGAGGATTATAAAACAACTTTCCACATCACCAGTAAGTGTGAGTGTGGTGTTCCTGGAAACATTTGTTTGCCAGTTGGTTCCTCCTCATTGTGATGGGACAGTTTTTTCCCAGTCCAGGCTCCTGCGGGCTCCTATGCTCTCTGGCTCCTCTCTCTCCCTCTCTCTCCCTCTCTCTCCCTCTCTATCTGTCTCTCTTTCTCACTTCCCCCACTATCAGCCATCCTTTGTTTGGCTAGCTCTGCCTCTACAGCCCTTTTTCTTTTCCAACCCTTCAGAAAGTCTTTGTCCTGCAAATTCGTGGAAAAGCTGCTGGCAAGTGGTCTGCCGCCAGACCTCTGAAAAACAGCACCCTCACCCCTGTCCCACTCCTCCCAGCTCCACCCCTGGGCAGTGAATGGGAGAAAGGAACAGCTGTGTCACCCTTGGCTCCTAGCAGCGCATCTCGCTCTTAAATGGGAGGCCTCTGGGGCTGAAGGGAACTGGACAGAGTGTGCCGAGTCCTTTTTCTGTAAGTCCCCTATTGCAGAAAAATAAAATTGTGTTTAATTTCTGAAACCCGATGCCTGATTTGCCTTGGCAGTCACCGTCCTGGGCTTGGCTGCGAGGCCGGCAACACTAGCGCGCTGATTAATACCAGCTCAGCTTGCTCCCTGCATTATTAACTTTGTATTCTCTCAAATCCTCTTTCATTTGCTCATAGTTTACCATCGTCTCATTGGCTTTAACGTGCTGTCCGAGTAATCCTGACCACTGGCCCCTGGGAAAGCTCAGGGAACACTGCTCTCCCTGCACCCACATCCCCATCACACAGCAAGATGTTGTTCAGCCCTGTGATTAGGCATGAGTCCCATGTTCCCTTCTTCCTGGGATGGGTGAGTTTTGAGTATACATTCGTCCCCTGCTGGACACCCGGGCCCCTGGCAGAAAGCAAAGGAGGTGGATGATACTTCCCAGAATCCAGGGCTTTCTGCCCTAGCTCTTCCGCCCTGGCCACCTGAGCCACCTTTCCGCGGTGCCCTCCTGGCCCATGCTGGCCGTCCACTGAGGCGCCCACAGGGATAGCAAATCGCAATTTGCAGAGCAGACCCAGAGGACTGGGGAAAGGTGGAGCCACAGACAGTCCCTGAGAGGCAAGCATAAACACAGCTGTGGGGATGGGAGGGAGCCATGCTCCTTCCCCACCCCCACCCAGTGTCCACCCCGAAGCAGGGAAAGGCCACCCTGCCTGGAGGACACAAACAAAAACACAGCAGGACCCAAAAGGCTGCCCCCAGATCGCCAGGAACCTGGGCTACTTCCAAGGGCTTGGTGGGGCCCGCTGACACGCCAGGGCCCTCCCTGGACACTTAGTGGCCAAGGCAGCTCCAAAGCAAGTTGAGGTCTGGACTTCAGGGAGCCTGGGCGCCCGGACATGCTGTCCTGTGATCTCAGAAACCCGGCTTTCTGCCGCAGGTACTTAGCTCTTGACCCCTGGTTGCTTAGGGATCACAATGAAGCATTCAATTCAGCAAGCACGAACAGGCCCACAATAATTCCTTGTCCCAGGCCGTTGTTAACTTTAGACCCTGTGCCTGCAAGCCAAAATATTAGACAGGGCTTTCTTCGCCTTTGTTAATTACAGAATAAATAAGTCGAGCAGGAAGGGACTTTGTCTTTGGGGGGTTACTTGGGTGGGATTCCTGCCTTGATTTGTAGAGGTACTCTGAAAGTGCCAACCCCATAGCCAGGGTGGTGCTGCCTGCAGTCCCTCTGGGCAGGCACAGTTAATGCAGGGCCTTGATCCCTTGAACACGCCTTTGGCACAGCTGTGCCTGGAAAGCAGCCCGCTCAGTTGGTGGGTGGACAGCTAATGAGCTGTACTTCCTTTCTGGCCATCAGGGTCCTCAACTGTGAAAATGAAATAGCAGGAAAAAAAAAAAAAAACCAACAGCCTCCAAATACTAAGCCCTCCATGGGCCTGGCACTGTGCTAGTTGCTTTATGCAGATCGTCTTATTTAATGTGAAGTCAGGAATCTTTTGTCCGTTTTATAGCTGAGCAAATTAGGGCTGGAAGAGATGCTCAACGTGGCCGCAGGTCATCCAGCCGGTCAGTGGTGCAGCTGGGTTTGGGCTCGGTGCTCTGATCCCTTAGCCACGGTCGGAACCACTCCGCCATCTCTCCTCCCTTCTCTGAGGTCTTGGGGCTCTGACATCATGATGCTGGATCCTCTCCATGGCTTTCTGCTCTCACCAGTGGCGCCAGAAAGAGAGCGTGTTTGGGACTCTGGTCTGCAAGTGCAGAGGAAAACAGCTTCTGAAAGTTAAGGGGCTCCTCACTTCCTGTGTTCTGGAGATGCCAATCAAAGCTGGACACTGGACACACCCCCGTATCAGCAGGGAACAGCCTGTGTAGAAGACAAACAAATCCTGGCCGACAGGAAAGGGGAGTTCCCCTTGGCTCTCTGACTTCCCCTTGCCTCCTCCCTGGCTTATCAGCAGGGCCCCAGATCCCCATGCTAGGGCTAGGCTGAGACAGCAGCCTACAGAGACCCTCTGGAGCCAGGCGAGTGGCCACTCTGCCCACAATACATACATTGAGAGATTATATCCACAGTGCTCAGTAGGGAACACAAATGAATCATGCTAATGCGCTAAACAGATTGCCTTTAGTATTCACATCATCTCCAGACATCCCACTGGATGTGAAACCCATAAATGCCTGAGAGGCAGGTACTACTATGCCCATTGTAGAGGACACTGGGCCCAGAGAGACTGACAGCTCTGTCTGTCGCCACACCTGCTGGCTGCTGGTTTCTTTCTTTCCTTCCTTCCTTCCTTCCTTCCTTCCTTCCTTCCTTCCTTCCTTCCTTCCTTCCTTTCTTCCTCCCTTTCCTTTTCTCTCTCTTTTTTTTCTTTTTGAAGAGTTAAAGAAAGAGAGAGAGAGAGAGAAGAGGAGACAGAGATCTTCCATCTGCTGGTTTACTCCGCAAATGGCCATAATGGCTGGGGCTGGGCCAGATCACAGCCAGAAGCTTCTTCCCAGTATCCCATGCGAGTGCAGGGGCCCAAAGACTTGGGCCATCTTCCTCTGCTTTCCCAGGCACATTAGCAGGGAGCTGCACTGGAGTGGAGCAGCCAGGACTCCAACCAACGCTCATATGAGATGTTGGCGTTGCAGGCTTACAGGCAGCAGCTTAATCCACTGCACCACAGCGCCTGCCCCCATGCTGGTTTCTTATCAGCCTGTGGAGCTGGAATTGAAACCAGGCTTTGTTCATCTGACTCCTAAGTCTGCATTCTTTTCAATACATGGAGTGTTGTGTAATGAGAATAAAATTACGAGGCTGGAAAGATCCCAGAATATCTTGGAAATACAGTTGTCAGTAAAGTGTATGTGTTACACGTTATAACAACTTCCAACTATCACACGCACCAAGCTTTGGGCTGAATGCTTTACATGCATTATATTAGCTGCTCCGTGACGTACATGCCAGGAAATATCATTTGGCAGAGAGGAAAACAAGTTTAGGGCCAGGCATTGGGCCAGTGGTTAAGACGCAGCTTGGAAGGCCTGTGTCCCATATCAGAGTACCTGGGTTTGCACCCCATCTATGCTCCTGATTCCTACTTATGCAGACACTGGGTGGTGACAGATGAGAGCTGAGGGGATGGCTCCTTGCAACCTGCCTAGGACACCAAATTGAGCTCTGGGCTCCTGCCTTCAGCCTGGCGCAGCCTGGCTATTGCAGACATTTGGAGAGTGAACCAGATAATGGAAGATCTCTGTATCTGTTTCTCTGCCTTTCAAATAAAAATTAAAAGAAAAAAAATCAAGAAGAAAATAAGGTCAGAGGAGACAAGTAACTTGTATGAAGTTGCAGTTTAGACAGCAATGGAGCTGAGACTCAAACCCGAGTGTACTTGACTCCAAAGCCGTGCTCTTAACCGCAAAGACAGTGATGACATAGACTCCAGGCTGTGTTTCTGCCTTCAGGGCTTTGTACTCTATAACCTGCAGATGTTATTGTCATCCCCGTTTTACAGGTGGAAAACTACTGCTTTTCATAATATTATTTTTTAAAAGATTTATTTTATTTATTTGAAAGTCAAAGTTACACACAGAGAGAAGGAGAGGCAGAGAGAAAGAAAGAGGTCTTCCATCCGCTGGTTCACTCCCCAATTGGCTGAGCTGATCTGAAGCCAGGAGCCAGGAGCCTCCTCCAGGTCTCCTATGTGGATGCAGGGGCCCAAGCACTTGGGCCATCCTCCACTGCTATCCCAGGCCACAGTAAAGAGCTGAATGGGAAGTGGAGCAGCCGGGTCTCGAACTGGCGCCCATATGGGATGCCAGCTCTGCAGGCAGTGGCTTCACCCGCTATGCCACAGTGCTGGCCCTACTTTTCATATTATTTAGGCCCACACTACAGACTCTGTGTATTAAACACACGTGTGCTAGTGTCATATTTGCTTAACATGTTGGATCCTTGCTATGACCTAGAAAATGACTTACTTTATAATGTCATGGATCCTTTCCATTGTCCATCTCATGCTCTAGTGCATTAAGGTCTTTTTTTTTTTTTTTTTTTAATGTTTTGGCACTGAGGTGGAACAAGCATAGCCCGGAGAGGGGCAGTACTGAGATCTGTGCCCACGGGCTCCGTCCACCTGTCCTCTGGCCAGCCTTCCCCACTGCGTCCTGTTTGGTTCGGCTTAGCAGCATGGCTTCCGTCAGGTACCGTGCAGCAGAGGTTGAGGGTCCCTGCTCCAGCACCAAGCGGACGTGGGGATCTGGCAATGTGGGTTGCTTGAACTCAGATGAATTACAAATCTTCCGAGTCTCAGTGTCCTCGCTTTTCAAGTGTGTGGCTCTGAGACCTAATCAAATAGAGTTGTAAGCTTAAATGCACCAATGTGTATGAAGCACTGAGCACACTACTTGGCATCCCCAGGGCTTGCTAAATGAGCACAAGTGAGTACCCCTTTTATACAACATCCAGTCCCCTGGGAGGCGGATGCAGGGTGGAAGGACTCCTGGGGATGCTTTCAGAGGACAGTCTGGGAATGGGGAGGGAAAAAGCATTCCTGGCACCTGGCATCAGGTCCCGACATAGCCATGAGTCAACCCAAGGTGCTGAGGGACTTGCTGTGTTCTGTGTTCTCAGCGCTGCTGGGCGTGTGCCGTGGTCACTTGGCCACACTCCCCCGCAGTCATGCTGCCTGAGTGCCGTTCTTATAAATCAGGCCTGGGTTCTCTGCAGAAAAACAGCCTCTGCGGCGTGATGTCATGGTCCAGCCTGGGCCTGCAAGGGAGGAGGGTATAAGCATCCTCTTATTTCTGGAGGAGTCAGTCTGGTTCTGGAAGACGCTCTCTGTCCTCTCCTCCTCTTGGATGCGTGAGGAATTGATATGCTGATGTGGAGTGAGATGCCATGGCGATAGGTCAAAATGGTTAAGACAGGAACCTCAGCTCCGAGCTATCCTGAGTTCAAGTCCTGATTCTGCTCTGGGACCTTAAACTCTGCTCCCACTTCTCCATTCCACGTGTGGCGAAGACAATTCTGATGTGGTGGTGATGGGGCTTTAAGAATAAGTGCATGTGTGGAGAACACGATGCAGCACGTGGGAAATGTGCAGTCAGTGGGAGCAGTTGTCAGGTGCCCAGCAGTTGCTGATCAACATGGCTCGACCATTTTCTCTGCTTTCTATCGACTCAGGAGGCAAGGTTTTCTCCAATAACTGTTCTTTCCTCGGCTCCCCTGCCAGGGGTGCCATCTCGCTGCAGATGAGGAGGCTGGGCACAGATGGAGCAGTCGTGTCCCTGGCCCGAGCAGCCGGCTCTGTGGCTGCAGCTCCCCTGGCTCTTCCTCCTGTCTGAAAGCTGTCTGCTCCGTGTCTTGGAAGGCTCAGCCCTTCCCAGCCGGCGCTGCTGGCTCTGCCGACCCTGACTCTCCCCCGCATCTTCTCTGTGCTCTGTTTGTATTTTGCAGACTGCTGGGGAAGAGGCCAGCATGTGTGAACTAAGTGCAGGATACTCCACACAGAATTCCACGGCGCAGGAGGCCCCCAGTGCTTTTACTCCCTCTGGTGCTGCTCTGGGTGTGCGTGTGTGTGTGTGTGTGTGTGTGTGTGACTGAGGATTAGAAACGGCCCTCTTTCTAAAGGATCCAGGCAGGATGGCCCTCAGCCTGTAATGTACACAGCAGCAGGATTCCTGCTCAGGAAGAATCAATCCACATGGGGGCCGGAAATCTCAGGACAATTCCCAGCTGGACTGGGACCAGGTTCCTGTCTTTCCAAGTCCTGAGTGGTGGGGGTGGGGGTGGGGGTGGGGATGGAGGAATAAGAGAGTGTGTGAGCACCTAAAAACTAGACTCCAGACTCCAGAGGCCTGCGCTGTGGCATAGCAGGTAAAGCCACCCCCTACAGTGCCAGCATCCCATATGCGTGCCAGAGTCCTGGCTGCTCCACTTCCGATCCAGCTCTGGCCTGGGAAAGCAGTGGAAGATGGCCCAAGTCCTTGGGCCCCTGCACCCACATGGGAGACCTGGAAGAAGCCCCTGGCTCCTGGCTTCGGATCAAGCAGCTCCAGCCAATTTCGGCCAACTGGGGAGTGAACCAGCAGCGTCTTTACCTGGTACACCACAGTGCTGGCCCCCTCAAATAAATTTAAATTAAAAAAAAAAATACTAGACTACAATGGACATAATGAGAAAAAAGTCAAAAGTCTGTACTATGCTACAGTTAAAAGGAAGGAGAAATACCTGTATGTAGTATCATGGAAAGATATTCCAGACATATTAAATTTGAAAAAAGTCAACAAATAAAAGGGCCATCCTCCACTGCTTTCCCAGGCACATTAGTAGGGAGCTGGATTGGAAGCAGAGCAGCTGGGATGGGAACCAGTTCTCTGATATGGGCTGCTGGCATTGCAAGTGGCTGCTTCACCTGCTGTGCCACAACATTGGCCCCTAAATCTCTATTTTTAAATCCAAAATATGTGAGGACATGAGGCAAGAGTGAGGGCATAAAGGTTTTTTTTTATTTTTTTAAAGATTTTTATTTATTTGAGAGGTAGTTACAGAGACAGAGAGAGACAGAGAGAGACAGAGACAGAGAGAAAGTCTTCTATCTGCTGGCTCACACCCAAATGACTGCAATGGCCAGAGCTGTGCTGATCCAAAGCCAGGAGCCAGAAGCTTCTTCTGGGTCTCCCACACGGGAGCAGAGGCCCAAGCACTGGGGCCATGTTCTACTGCTTTCCCAGGCCATAGCAGAGAGCTGGATCAGAAATGGAGCAGCCGGGATTTGAACTAGCACCCATAAAGGATGCTGGCTCTGCAGAGGGAGGATTAACCCACAGTGCTAGGAGGGTATAAAGTTTTAAGTTTTAAATATTTTGTGGGGCCAGCGTTGTGGTGCAATGGGCACCAGTTCTAGTCCCAGCTGCTCCACTTCCAATCCAGCTGTCTGCTATGGCCTGGGATAGCAGTAGGAGATGGCCCAAGTCCTTGGGCCCCTACACAGGCGTGGGAGACCCAGAAGAAGCTCCTGGCTCCTGGCTTCGGATTGGCACAGCTCCGGCCGTTGCGGCCAACTGGGGAATGAACCATCGGATGGAAGACCTCTCTCTGTCTCTGCCTTTCCTCTCTCTGTGTAACTCTTTCAAATAAATGAATAAATCTTTAAAAAATATTTTGCAACTAGTACATAGAAAAAGTGTATTTTTATAGAAAATTCAGACATGAACCTAGGAAGGGAAGGGAAGGGGCCCCTGTGGCAAACAGAGGACTTCCCCAGAAGGAATCAACCCCAATGACCCCCAAAGCCAACCTTGAGTTACCAGGGTGCCCTCGGGGGTCGATAAAAACATCTTCACACCCAAGTGGCACGAAAGGTGCAACGAGGAAAATCAAGAGAAGATGCCCAGCTTCTCCAGCTGGAGGGTTTGGGTTTCCAAACCCAGGAACGAGTCTCCCTTGGAGCTCATCATGATCAGACCGAACCCCAGCCCTGCGGACAGCAACACTGCCAACCAGGTTACCTACAGTTCCCTTTCTGACTCTAAGGTCAGTCTCCATGTGAGAATGATCAGCTCCGGAGAGTCAAAGCCGGCTGCCAAGGCTACATGGCAAGACAGAGGCAGGAGCTGCCTTCCAAATCCTGCCATCCAGGACACCATCACTGCCCTGCTTAAAGCCCAGTATGCGCTTCAGCCATCTTTCATCAGGACCCCACGCTCAGCTCAATCCTAACCCACAGTGGGGCTGTGGGCTCCTGACCCCGCCCTGCAGAAATGGCTTGTTTTGCTTTCTGCCCCTCCTTGCTGCCTCCTCTTGTCTTATCACCCAGAAGTCCCCTGCTTCCTTCTGGGAAAGGGTGACCCCAGATAGGACAAAAGGGACAGATTTGGTGCCAGCCTGGGAGTGACATCGAGGCTGCACCATTGCAAAAATGACTCTTGCCGGGAGTGCTTTGGGCCACCTCCTCTGTCCCATTGTGTCCCTTGCTAACTTAGCTTTTTTTTTTTTTTTTTTTTTAATTAGACAGGCAGAGTTATAGACAGTGAGAGACAGTTCACCCCCCAAATGGCCACTGAGGCCGGCACTGTGCCAATCCAAAGCCAGGAGCCAGGTGCTTCCTCCTGGTTTCCTGTGCGGGTGCAGGGGCCCAAGCACTTGGGTCATCCTCCACTGCACTCCTGGGCCACAGCAGAAAGCCGGACTAGAAGAGGAGCAGATGGGACTAGAACCTGGCGCCCATATGGGATGCCGGCGCCAGCCCTGCTAACTTAACGTCTTAATTCTAGCTGTAAAAGAAAACTTTAGATTATCTATGGCCATGATCCCCAAAGCCTGGGATCCCGAAATGAGGATTTTAAGAGGGATCATGAAAGAGAAATTGTGGTGGGCAGGAATCAGTAAACTGGGACAACAGCAGCCACTGGTTCCAAGGGTCAGCGTCTGGGAGTAATTAGAAAAGTTTGGTGCCGACAGCTGTGCGTCTGGGAGTGGAACCTCATGGCCAAACCAGCTCCTGAGCTCGTCGGCTGCCCCAGGCTAATGAAGTCCGGTTCCAGGACACAGGGGCGGCTGTGATGTGGCAGCAGTGAGGGCGCCTGGGGTCCAGGCGCAGCCTTGCTGTGGACCAGCAGTGGCCTTAGGCCGGGCACCAAGGACACACATCTGTCCACACCACAGCGGAGGAAGGGACTGCCCCCATTTCTCACAGGAGACCACAGAGCGAAATGTGTCCTTCGAGGCCATATAGCTGGGGAGTAGGAAGACAGAATAAGGACCCCAGAGCCTCTGGATTCAAGTCCTGGGTTCTTTCCCTGTACGATGGTGATAAGAATGGACACGCTTGGTACATGACATCACCCACGGGAAGTTCTGAACGTCTCCCCTCTTCCCTACGACCTGGGTCTGGAGGGCTGCGGGCACCTTCTTTCTGGGGAGGTACTCGCCCCCGCCCCCACCGTCAGATTTGGGGATCTAGGACCCAGCAAATGCTTCCAAGGAAGGCACCAGACTTGGATTTCCCCTCTCGCGTGCACTCCCCTGGCCCTGTCTCCTCCCCGGTCTGGCGGACGGGCTGACATCAGCGGGTGGGAGTTTCCAGGGCAGAGGAACTCTGAGCTGCAGGGCTTAGCTCCAGGTGCCCCTTCCCCCACGGCCCACAGCAGCCCCAGTCCCAGTCCCAAGGCGGCTCCGCGAGGCCCTTGCAGCTCCCAGACCCTCCCTCTTCCCAGACGACCCCACCGCCTGCCCCCGAAGAGAGCCGGAGACCAGGGCCCAGGAGCCCCTGCCAGTAGACCCCGGCGAGTCCCCGGCGCCTCGCAGCTGAGCCCGAGCACCGGATCTCGGGCGTGGGGTTACGAGGGGAGCTGTCCAGCCCCGCGGGGTGAGCGGGAGGGAGCGTGGGCCAACACGGGCGAGGAGGAGGGAGCCGCGGGCTCCCGGCGCGGGTGCGGCAGCGACTCCCCCTGCAGCCCGCGGGCCCCGGGCGTCGCCTCCGCCCCCCACGTGGCCGCAGCCGTCCCAGCCCCTCCGAGGAAGCGGCGCGGCTTCCTGCGGCTCGGGCCGGGGATATAGGCGCCCCCGCCCGGGCCCGGCTCAACGCCGCCGCCCCTCCTCGCCTCGCCGCGCGATGGCCTCGCTCCGCGCGGAGCGCGCAGCTGGCGGCCCGCGACTCCCTGCGACCCGCGCCGGGCGGCCCGCGGCGCTCCGCCTCCTCCTCTTGCTGCTGGGCGGTGAGCGCGGCGCCCCGGGGCCCCGCGGGAGGCGCGGAAGGCTAGGGAGGGGAGGGGGCTGGACGGCCGAGGCGGACGCGAGCTCTGCGGGGTGAGCAGTGCGTCCTGCGGACGGTCCCCGGCCCCACCTCGGGGCGGCCACAGCACGAACTCTGCTCCTTGCTCGGGGAAAGCCGGGGTGAGGGCAGGGGCCCGCGGACACAGTCCTGGAGGGCTGGGCTGGTGAGGGGGGTGTGCGTACGCGCGCCTGGGCCTGGTTGTGCGTGGGCAGGAGCTCGTGCCACCCCTCCTTTCCAGGCGCGGAGGCATCCCGCGGGGGCATCCCTCGGATGCACAGACGGCTCCTCTTTCTCTTAAACCGGCGCCTGGATCTCCAGGGGTCGCAGCCTACATGCCCCTCCCCCGCAGGCGCCACTGCCTGCTTCACCACCTCTCCACCCTCCTCTCCCGCTTCTTCCCACAGCTGTCCTTAAACCCCAGGAGTCCCTGGCCCAGACTCTTCCCACCCCGGGCAGCTTGGAGCCAGAAGGTGGGTGCCCAGGGGCTGTGGGAGGGAGGCCTAGGGCCGGGAGGAGAGCCAGGTCAGTGCCTTTCCCATAGGCACCCCCCAGCCCCCTGCTGCCCCACTCTGCTGCCGGCTGGGCCCCCGTCACAGGTGGGTGGGAAGAGCCCAGGAAAAGGTGCACGTGGAGATTGTCAGGCTTCGATGAGAAGTGCTGCCCAGATGGAAGGCACCAGATTGCTCAGGCAGGCCGCTCTGCGAGGGGAACTGGCAGAGGGGTTCCCACGTCTGAAAACAAGGGTCGTGGGTTCCACCTAGACAGTCCCTGGGCCAGAGGGTGTGTGGGGGTCAGAGGGGTGGCAGGCCATGGTCACTGAGCAGCGTCTGTCCCCACAGGGAGGACGGGGGAGGAGAACTACGAGACAAACGTCCTACTTTGTTGGAACGACTATAAGGTTTACATGGACTCTATCGAAAAGGATTGGTGCGATTGGGCCGTGATTAGCAGGTAGGGGCCCTCCTGGAGGGCGGCCCAGGCGCGCGGGGGTGGGGGGTTGGACTTTGCTGCTGGGTGGGCCTGCCTCTCCTTCACGCAAGCCCTCCCTGCCCCCAGGCCTTACAGCGAGCTGCGAGACTGCTTGGAGCAGAACGCCGAGGAGTTCGGCCTGGGCTTCCCCAACCCCTGGGCAGAGAGGATCATCTTCGAGACTCACCAGATCCACTTCGCCAACTGCTCCCTGGTGCAGCCCACCTTCTCCGACCCCCCGGAGGACGTGCTGTTGGCCATGATCATAGCTCCCATCTGCCTCATCCCCTTCCTCGTCACGCTGGTGGTGTGGAGGAGTAAAGACAGCGAGGCCCAGGGCTAGGGTGGCACAGCCTTCCCCATGCCCTGCCAGCTCTCGCCCTCTCCCCCCCTCCCCACCCTCTTCCCTCGGTCCCAGCCCCTGCAGGTCCCCGGTAGATGGAGATGGAAGTCGGGTGGGGCCATGGCACAAGTTCTGAATCTAAATAAAAACTTCTTTTGGGTACAATGTCCCCCTTCCCATCCTAGCGGGGCCTGTTCGCTTCCCGGAGCCTCTGCCACCCCCACAGCAGGCCGCAGAACTGGGCGAGTCGGAGGGCTTCATGGCTCTGTTCACCCCCCCATCCCGCCCCCACCCTGGATGAACGCCCTGCCCCATACTCCTTCCTCCCAGGGCAAGGCCTTTCCTGCCTCGCTCCAAACCCAGCACCAGGAAACAAGCAGGAAAAGACTCCCTTCCGGTCTGCACGGCAGCGGGGGGCGATGCAGGAGGAGGGGCAAGGGAGAAATCTGCCATGACTCCTGCAGCCAGGGAGGCAGCCCCCCACCCCGGGCGGTCCTGACTCGTCCCTGCATGCCTGTTTATTCTGAAGGCTTGGGAAGAGGAACCCGGACCTAAGCACCAGGAATCTATCGCTGAGACCTCAGAACGGAGGGCAGAGGCAGTGGGGACGTCCTCGGCAGGGTCCACCCCTTCCCACTAGGTCCCTGGCCCTCATCCTACATTGTCCTGGATGGGGTGTGGCCTACATGGTGGCCACACACTGCCCCCTGGTGTCCACTAAAGCCAAGACTCAAAAGATGTGTGTGACCTGGAAGCAGCTCAGGGCTGAGGCCGCCGGGCCCTGGGTCAGAGAACTATTTGTTCTCTCCATAGCATCCTCTGGTTCTCCCCCACCCTGTGTGTGGGCCTCTGAGACATCCCAATCAACCCTCTGACCTCTCTGCAACTCCCGGCTTCTGCACATGCACACCAGGTTCTCGGGGGAACCTTCACCTCCAGCCCTCCCTGGGACGCACCTGTCAGGCCACCAACAGCATCTGCAACAGCTTCATTCTCCATGGAGAATTGCTCCTTAGTATCGCTGATTCTTTGTGGCATCCCCCGTCTCTGGGATGTGCCTCCTTGCTGAGATATGTGTCCTTGAGTACGTGCGTGTCCATTTCCCGGGGCATGTCTGTCTACGAGTGTCTGCCTCACCAGACACATCTCTTTCTGGGATTGCTAAGGATATTTTCAGTTTTCACTGACAGAATTTTTACTGTATTTCCATGAATGGATCGGTCTCCAGACAGCTGTCCTTTTCTTAAAAAAAAAAAAAATTATTCACTTGAATCTACTTGAAAGTCAGAGTGATGGGCAGGAGGGAGATTGTTCATCCACTGATTCATTCCCCAAATGCCCATAACAGCCAAAGCTGGGGCAGGTCGAGGCCAGGAGCCAGGAACTCCATCCAGGTCTCCCACGTGGGTGGCAGGGGCCCAAGCACTCGGGCTGTCTTCTGCTGCCTCCCCAGGAGCACATCGGGGGAATCTGGACAGGAAATGGAGTACTGGCATTCCTGTATGGGTGTGGGAATCCCTAGTGGCCGCTTCACCTGCCGCCCCACAACACCCACCCTGGCTGTCCCCTTCTTGACACGTTTGCCTTTGTGCCGGTCACTAACACACATCAGGTGTCTATTTGTATAAGACAGGGGTCTCATTGTATGGTATACTGTGCTATAAAGATAGATTAAATACAGCCTAGTTTCTGGCTTTCTTTTTTAAGATTTATTTATTTATTTGAAAGAGTTACACAGAGAAGGAGAGGCAGAGGTCTTCCATCCGCTGGTTCACTCCCCCACTGGCTGCAGCGTCTCGAACCGGCGCCCATATGGGATGCTGGCACTGCAGGTGGTGGTTTTACCCGCTACGCCACAGTGCCGGCCCCCCTCAGTGGCTTTCATGCAGTTGGGAAGTTGACAGTGGAGGGACCTGGGTTGTGGTGTCATGGATTAAGCCGCTGTCTGTGCTCTGCTTCCGATGTGCAGGGAAGGCAGCAGAAGATGGCCCAACTGCTTGGATCCCAGCCACTCGGGAGATGCCGATGGAGTGCCAAGCTCAGCCCTGACCATTTGAAAATCTTTCTGTCTCTCTGTCTCTCCCTCTCTTTCTGTCATTCCGCTTTTCAAATAGATAAATCCTTTTTTTTTTTTTTTAAGAGACAATGAAGACTGTGATGAGAGACAAGCAAGGGATACAAACCAAGTCCTACCTAAGCACAAAAGAAGGAGGGGTCACATCTGGCTGAGAAGATCACAGGAGGGGGACTGCAGAGTCGGCAGGTGACGAGGCCTTAGCAGGACCACGTTCCCCAAGGGGAGGTAGCAGAGAGGAAGGTGAAATTGCTGCCGTATTCCAGGCTTGAGAAAATGAGGCCATGGACCAAGGGAGGAGTGGGGAGTGGGGGAAGAAGCTTAAAGCAAGGACTAGGACTGAAACGGAGGAGCGAATCAGCAGGGCTTGGACACAAGGGGCTGAAGAAGAGGGGAGGTTGGGGGAAGGAGACTTTGAACTTAGGTTATTAAGACAGTGTAGCCGTAATAATAGCAAAGGGCTCGGGCTCTTAGGAGGAGGAATCGGCCTGAGACAAAGATACATAATGGGAGGTGACAATGAAACAAGCACACAGAGGTGGAAATGGGCTCTGCGTCTCCCTGCCCCCCGAATAAATAAAAAATAAAAAGGGATGAGTGTGGGCCCACATTGTGGTGCAGCAGGTTAAGCTGCCACCACCTGCAACACTAGCACTCAATACTGGAGCACCGGTTCGAGTCCCGGATGCTCTGTTTCCAATCCAGCTCCTTGCTAATGCAACTGGGAAAGCAGTGAAGGATGGCCCAAGTGCTTGGGTCCTTCCCACCCATGTGGGAGACCTGGATGGAGACCCAGATAGATTTCCAGGCTCCTGCCTTCAGCCTGACCCAGCCCCAGCCATTGTGGTCATTGGGGGAGTGAACTAGAAATGCAGGATTTCTTTCTCTCTGTCTCTCCCTCTTGCTTTATTACGCAGACTTTCAAGTAAATTCAATCTTTTTTTAAAAAGGGAGATAGGGGCTGGCGCCACGGCTCACTAGGCTAATCCTCCACCTTGCAGCGCCGGCACACCGGGTCGGGGCGCCAGATTATGTCCCCGTTGCCCCTCTTCCAGGCCAGCTCTCTGCTGTGGCCCGGGAGTGCAGTGGAGGATGGCCCAAGTGCTTGGGTCCTGCACCCCATGGGAGACCAGGAGAAGCACCTGGCTCCTGCCATCGGATCAGCGCGGTGCACCAGCCGCAGCGGCCATTGGAGGGTGAACCAACAGCAAAGGAAGACCTTTCTCTCTGTCTCTCTCTCTCACTGTTCACTCTGCCTGTCAAAAATAAAATTAAAAAAATAAATTAAATAAATAAAATGTTTCCATAAAAAGGGAGGTAGGTGGATGTTTAGCACAGTGGTTAAATTGCCACTTGGAACACCTGCATCCCATATCAGAGTGGAATCGAGTACCAGCTTCACCTCCAATCCATCCCCCCCCTCACTATTGTGTACGCTGGGGGCAGCAGGTGATGGCTCAAGTACTTGGAACTCTGTCACGCACATGGGAGAGTGAGCCAGTGGATGTATGGAAGATTATCACCCTCCCTGCTGCAAATAAAAAGAAATGGGGGTGGTGGGAATGGAAAGAAGATGGATCTGAAAACACAGGAGTCTTTTGCACATAAATGCAACATGAATTGAAAGAATGCTGCGGCCAGCACTGTGGCGCAGTGGGTTAAAGCCCCAGCCTGCAGTGCCAGCATCCCATATGGGCACCGGTTCAAGTCTTGGCTGCTCCTCTTCCAATCCAGCTGTCTGCTATGGCCTTGGGAAAGCAGTGGAAGATGGCCCAACTCCTTGGGCCCCTGCACCTGCATAGGAGACCCAGAGGAGGCTCCTGGCTCCTGGCTTCGGATCAGCTCAGCTCTGGCCACTGTAGTCATTTGGGGAGTGAACCAGTGGAATGGAAGACCTCTCTCTCCCTCTCTCTCTGTAACTCTTTCAAATAAATAATATAATTCTTTAAAACAAAAAGAATGCAGCTGGGAACAGGCAGTTCGCCTAGCAGTGAAGATTTCTCATGTTTGAGAATCTGGCCTTGATTACCAACTCTGGCAGCTGATCTCAGCCTCCTACAAATGCAGACCTGCTCTGGGAGGCAGTGGTGGCACCCAAGGGAGAGACCTGAACCACACCCCCAGATTCCAGCTGCAAGTGTCTGACAACTGACTCAGTGATGGGAGTTCTGTCTGTCTCCTGTTTCCCTGCCTTCAAGTAAGTAAATGAAAATATATTTTTTTTTAAAGAAAAGAAGGCTGAGGTTAAACTCAGGAAACACCCACATGAAGAAAGAAAGAAAAAAAAAAGAGGGTGAGCCTTTGGCACAGGGGCTTAAGTCTCTGCTTGGGACACCTGCATCCCACACTGGAGAGCCTGGTTCAAGCCCTGGATGTGTGGCTTCTGGCCCAGTTTCCTGCCAGTGCACATCCAGGGAGGCAGCGGAAGATAGCTCAAGTAGTTGGTTCCTTGCAACCCACATGGGAGACCCAGGTGGAGTTGCAGGCTCCTGGCATCATCCTGGCCCAGCCTTGGCTGTTGCGGGTAATTGGGAAGTGAGCCAGCAGACAGAGCTTTCTCTATGTGTCGCTGTCTCTGCATTTCAAATAAAGTGGAAGTACACTTGGGGCCCGTGTTGTGGCTCAGAGGTCTGTGCTGCACTTGTGATGCTGGCCCCCATGTCAAAGCACCACTGCGAGTCCCGGCTGCTCTGCCTCTGATGCAGCTCCCTGCTAGTGTGCCTGGAAAGGTAGAAGAAGATGGCGCAAGTGCTTGGGTCCATGCCACCCACATGGGAAACATGAATGGAATTCCAGCCTCATGACTATAGCCTGGCCCAGCTCTAGGCCATTGTAGCCATGTGGGGGTGAATCCTCAGGTCTCTCTCTCTCTCTGTGTCTCTTCCTCTCTCTCTTTGTCACTTGCCTTTTGAGTAAATAAACTAAATTTTAGGGGCCAGCACAGTGGAGCAGCTGGTTAAAGCTATGGCCTGCAGTGACGACAATCCATGTGGGCACCAGTTCAAGTCCTGGCTGCTCCATTTCTGATCCAGTTCCCTGCTAATGGCCTGGGAAAGTAGCAGAGGATGGCCCAAGTCCTTGGGCCCCTGCACCCATGTGGGAGACCTGGAAGAAGCTCCTAGCTCCTGGCTTCGGCCTGGCCCAACCCAGTCATTGCAGACATTTGGGAAGTGAACCAGGAGATGGAATCGATCAATCTCTCTCTCTCTCTGTAACTCTGCCTTCCAAATAAATAAATAAATCTTTTTTTTTTTTTTTTGACAGGCAGAGTGGACAGTGAGAGAGAGAGACAGAGAGAAAGGTCTTCCTTTGCTGTTGGTTCACCCTCCAATGGCCACAGCGGCTGGCGCACTGTGGCTGGCACACTGCGCTGATCCGAAGGCAGGAGCCAGGTGCTTCTCCTGGTCTCCCATGGGGTGCAGGGCCCAAGCACTTGGGCCATCCTCCACTGCACTCCCGGGCCACAGCAGAGAGCTGGCCTGGAAGAGGGGCATCCGGGAAAGAATCCGGTGCCCCGACCGGGACTAGAACCTGGTGTGCCGGCGCCACAGGGGGAGGATTAGCTTATTGAGCTGCGGTGCCAGCAATAAATAAATATTTAAATAATAATAATAAAATAAATCTTAAATTTAAAAAGAACTTTTAAAGAAAAGAATCAGAAAAATAGGAGGAAAAGATAATGATCAGAGCAGTAATGGCAGAATAAGCACAAAGGGGTACCAGGGAGGCAAACGAAATGGGGCTTTTGAGAAAGCATTTTCAACTGAATGGTTCACTCAGTCATTCAATGAATATTTGTTGGTTGCTCTGTGGGTCAGGGCTGTGTTATGAAGAATGGACTTGTGGAGGGAGAGGTTAGAGATTAGATGGGAAATTGATGTGGCAGGCTCAAGGGCTGTACAGATTTTCACATGGGGAAGGCCTGATCATGTTTGTCAGGGGAAAGGAAGAACGGGAAGAAGAGAAATCCCAGGAGAAGATACTCAGACACTGGCAGGTGACAGCTCCCACCACCCATGTGCGAGATGGGTTACGTTCCTAGCTCCTTGCTTCAGCCTGGCCCACCCCCAGATGTTGCAGACATTTCTGGAATCAACCAGTGGATGGGGGTCCAAAAGGAAGATGTAAAAGTGGAGAGGATTTTTTGAGGGATGACATAATGGTGAAAGTGGAGAAATATTAAAGAGCTCACATGCATGGCCTCAACTAATAAAAGAGGAAGGAAAGGTACTCTATAGAAAGTAGAGAGAGAGAGGTGGAGTGGCTTGGGGACTGTGGGAAAGTTTGAATAGTTACGTTGAGGGTGACAGGATGTCAAAGACAGGGTGGCCGGGCTGCCCTGAGAGTCCAGCAGTGAGATTAGTCGGGGACTCCGTGGTCATTGAACCAGTCCTGGTGATTTTTTTCCCAGCACTATCCCCCTAGCCAGTGGTGAGAAAAACAAGAACAACAAAAAGGAGAGGGTACCTGGGGGAATAATTCTGCGTGGGAACTGACCAGTATGTAGACAAGCCTGGATACAGAACTGAGTGGTCTCGTCGGGGAAAGGAGTCAAAGACGACCTGCAGAGGCCCTGGGGCGTGAGGACACAGAGGCCAGGATGCAGAAGAGGGGAGCGATGGCTGGGGGCGCGATGGCAGCCTTGAGTCGGCGACGGAGAGCCGCCCGTGTGACACAAGCTACGAAGCTGGCGCCAGAGACTGAGGAGTAGTGCAAAGGACGCGGGACTTGAGGAGACCCAGGAACTGCGAGGTGTTGAAATTAAAGGGCAGTTGCCACGAAGGTTTACTGTTAAAAGAAGCCTAGTTCAGTGGAAACAAGTGTAGGCTGGGGGCTGGAGACCTGGGTTCTACTTGCAGTTCTGCTAACAAACTGCGTTGTTTTGGTGAGTTCACGGTCGTCCTCGGGCGGCAAAGCTTCTACGGTTCTAAAAGGTGAGGCGTTGCCGCCGTACGAGATTGGCTGACGATAAGGGCTCCTCCCCGCCGGGCACCTGTGTCCTGAGAGGCATCCGGAACATTTGTGCTGTGCTTTCTGCCCGGACGGACCCAAGTGGAGACCGGAAGTACCTTGCCGGGAGATTCCGGGTTTCCTGGGCTACTGCGATGGCGATGAGTTTCGAGTGGCCGTGGCAGTATCGCTTCCCGCCCTTCTTTACGTGAGGCTCAGACCCCGAGAAGCCCCGCTGTACCTCCCTCCCATCCCCGGGCCTGGGTTCAGCCCTGATGACTCACCAAGGGAGGGGGAGAAAAGACCCGGCTCCCAACAATACCCTCACTTCCCCCTCCCCCAAGACGCGCCTCTGGGCAGGTGTTGCCTCCCGCCTTCTAATTCTGCGCCTGGCTCCTTCACCTAGGTTACAGCCGAACGTGGACACGCGGCAGAAGCAGCTGGCCGCGTGGTGCTCGCTGGTCTTGTCCTTCTGCCGCCTGCACAAACAGTCCAGCATGACGGTGATGGAAGCGCAGGAGAGCCCGCTCTTCAACAACGTCAAGCTTCAGCGTATCCTCCGTCAGGCTCTCCCACGGCCCCCGCACGCACTCGCACCTGTCCCACACGCCCGGACGTCACCCCACCCCGGCCCCTGGCCCTAACCCACGGTGGGCAGGTTTCCACCCAAGCTGGACTTAGGAAAGATAGGCGTGGCAGACGCCCGTGTTGCCCCCATAGGCAGTACCAGACCCTCTGGTTCTAGGCTGCGGTGAGTGCTCAGGTCTTAGGCTCTCTGCCCTGGGCCCTTTGGCTATTGGCGCCTCCCTCTTCTGTGTGCAGCTGAA